>NC_052535.1:6652717-6960108 GCF_016699485.2 Gallus gallus | reverse complement strand
CTGGGAACATTTCCCAATTACTTTCTTTCCATCTTGTATTCAGGGATGGGCTATTTTGTAAGACAAATCTTAATGAAAGAGATGCCCTGATGTGCCGGTATGAAATAGTGGTAATTCAGTAAGAGCTGTTCCTTGACTGATGATCAGAAACACGGTCAGATTTGGATATAAAGTGAGCTACTTACACTATTCTAATGCTAATCCAGACTGCCTCTGTAAAGATATTACACGTATTCCATTCTAGAAACTTAATGGTAAATGTTCTGAAAAAGGCACATGCATATGAACAGATTCTGTTTATTGTTACATTAGCACAGCTAAAAGAAAATAGTGTTATGCAAATATAAGTTGGTATCCACAGACGCAGAACCCTGGCAGTTGTTCTGATCCTTCCTTTGTTTGAATCAGCAAATTTTCTTTCAAAAGATACTTCAGTGCAATCACAGCTAAGCAAGACAATGTGATTTAAATGTATAGTTGACATCATGGATAATATATTTATAAGCTGTATAACCAGGGGGAAATCACAGATTTTCAGTTTCTGTTGGAATATGTTCATTATTAGAAGGCATTAGGAACAATACCAGAGTATTGTTTCTTGTAAGAGAAGAAAATCCTGTTCAAGTTTTTAATGAATCTCTTGGGAGAATGATCAGATTTACGGGTTAAAAAAGCTGTAAACATTCTACTGGGAGTAGTCATTAAAGACAAGATGAATGGGAGCTATCTGTACTTATGAAAGAGAAATCTTGAAGATGATTTACAAGCCAAAAATCTCTTTATCTTTAAATGGTCTCCAGTGCTGCAGTATGGAAGGAAATACAAAGTAAGGTTACAAGGAAGTCTTGTTTGCGAGGCGAGATGTGGTTACCTAAAAAAATCTCCAATCAAAATAGTGAGAGACAGCATTGATCTGAATTTTTATGAAAGAAGCCTGAAAAGATTATTTCCTTGGTTTCTAAGTTTGAAAGAGCATTAATGTTGAAAGAAAAACAAAACTTATTGCATAGTTAATCAACTTGGAGAGCCTTATGTTGAAAATCTGATTTTCTAAGTTAAATAAATAGGAATTAATAAAAGATCTTAGCTGAAATAAATGGATTCCATGAAAACAGCTTAATCCTCTGGTGAGTTACTTTTTTAGTAAATCAAAAAGTGACAGTACAGGAGTGCTAAAAGGCTTTCCTTTCCACAAGGCACTTCATACCTTTGATTATTCACTCAAGCTTGACCAAGCCAGAAGTCTACTAGTAAAACTCATAATTTGAGATGAAATAATTTGTTTAATTGTTGCTTTTTCCATTGGAGTATTACAGATGCAGAATTTGGAATGTGTTGTGAACAGAAGAAGCACAAATAAACATTTCTACATTAATTCCTCAAAATTTGTTGCTTCAGACTTTCAAATTGGTCATCCAAGATGCATGCAAACATTTTATTGCCACAAAAAAGCCAATTTGTTTGTTGTTCGGGTGAATTTTGGCTTTAGTTTTGTTTTGTTAGTGTAACTCTTGAATGGAGTACAAATGTACTGAAAACTTGGATAACAACAAAACATGAACTGTGTTCTAACCGCATCTGTTGAACATAACGACGTTAGTTTTGCATTCATTCAGCTTTTGAAGAGGTCACACCCTTTGCAAATAATATGCATGAAAAACTGCTGTATTCACAGTGCCTCATCATTATGAATAGTGTGTATTGCAGCTGACACAGCCATTCACAATGTTCTGTGCATGACTGTGAATCTGGGGTTTTTGTCATACTGGAAATATTCCGGAGTCCAAAATGAAAACACGGCAACAGCAGGACGATCGATGCTTCTCTTAGTATACTTTTCTTAGTATTTTGTAAAGATTGCCTGCAACTTTTTTCTTTTTTTTTCTTTTTCTTTTTTCAAGATATGTGTGTGTGCCTTTATCTTTTTGTATTAAAACCACGTGTGTGTTTCTTTCATATATGCATGTACATGCTGTCGTTAGGAAAGTCATTACTTATATTCTTGTTCTATGCTACACATCAGGCTTATGGGTTTTGAGAAGGCTTCTTCATGAAGTGTTCCCAGCAAAATTCATCTCTGACTGGAAATACCCATGTGTGGAATCCTCTTGAGCAGACTGCCAGTCATGGCATTTTTGAATGTGTGACAGTGAATGTAAACCAGGACAAGAATAAGGACATCAAGTCTGTTCTGGCTTAAGACTGAAATATCACAAAATGTAAAGGAACATATGCATTCATGCAGAACTAGTTTTGTGATGTAGACAGTAACTAAAAGATGATTAATGATCATATGTTTTCTAGCGGCACTGTCTTCGGGTATGTCTTAAAAAGCAGTGTCACTGTTGCAACTTGTTAGATTTAATATTCATGTTTCTTGTTATTATATGACTAAAAAGCATTTTGCCAGTTTTCATGTACCCACCATTCCCTACCCTTCTCTGCCTGTTTGTCTCACACTGACTCCTTCTTTCTGTGAGTATAGGCCCTAAAAGCAACATTTCTTGTTATGAAGGCAGTAGGTACCAAAGTTATTTGAGGCCCTGTGACTGTTTTCTTTACAAAGGCTTGCAAGTATTTAGGAAAAATGCCAGCCAGTGCACAGACAGTTTGGCTCTCAGAACCAAGTGTTAAGGTTAACAAGTTGTAAATAGCTGCATGTTGCCATTATCTCAAAGCCCCGATGTTTTTAGGACACAGTGAGGAGTCTAATAAGAATGTATTGCCTTTTTAATTTTTTTCGTCTTTTTCTCCTGCTTCTTTTGTTCAGCACTTACAGAAGTGTAAGTTTTAAAATTTAGATGGGCAGCAATGGGGTCTTATAGTCTTGATGAAATTCTTTCGTCTTACCTATCAGTATGACAATGATTGAACTGAAATGGGAGAAAAGCACAAACCAAAACTGCCGCTGTCCCTTACAGAACTATGTATACTAAAGAATCTAATTGTAGAGTAGTTTATTTTTCTACAAAATTAAATTCAGTGTTAAGAGAGCTGAATATATTTATATGTGCAAACACTCATATGCATAAGACTTTTTACAGCAGCATAAATGTGCACATCTCTCTTGATGTCTGTTGAGCTATGCTGACATAAAAAGCAGGTCTTATCTATTACATATCATTCAAAGTTGCAGTATCTTTTTCAAACAGACAAATTCTATGTAGTGCATTAAATGAAACATGATAGTTTCAGTGCTTAAGAGCTGTTTGTTTTCTTCTGAGATGATCTAATGTGTTAGCTTTTGGATGTTTTGCTCACTGAAGTGGCCAACTTTGGGAAAAGATTGGTAAAAGTCTCCTTATTAGTATATTCTTGTCATTAAACAATCGATATGAACTTGACATTGATCCAGGAACAGTTAGTATACTATATATATATGGTTAGTTCTCCCTGATCATTTCTTTTCAAAAGAAAGCACCAGCACTGAACATTAAAAAACATTAAAACTTAGGTATACTGGGAAAAGAATTGAAGCTTGATGTTTTTCAAACTACTAGCATTTTAGATTGGAATATGTAGAAAACCATCAGATAATTTGATTAGAAAAAGAATGAAAATAGTTGAAGTAGACATAGAATAATAGTAGCAATAATAGTACTATAAGAGTGACCAATCTAACAGACTACCTAACCAGCAGCAATGAAGTTCCCATGAGAATTCTCTTTGCAGGAGGTTCTGATGTGTCAGAATAAGAAAAAGAAAACAAGCGGAGCAAAACTTACTGCTTAATGTTCTGTGCCAGGAGCTGATGTTCAGTCAGTAATTAGGATTTGCCCATTTTAGGTGGGAAAAGGATTAGTTCTGGAAAGAAAAAGTGAGAGTCCATTGCATTACTCAGGATCACCATGATATGCCTCTGTCTGGGATATGCTGGACCCTGCCTTAAGGCTGGAAAATTTAGAGCTGAAAAGAACCAACTATAGAAAAAAGGAGTTAGAACAAAGTCCTACCTGAAAATTTCATAAAGACATGGCAATAGATATACATGGTTTGAACACCAAAGAACTGAAATGAATGTGCTGCAATAGCAAGGCAAAGTGCCAAGTTGAAGCATAAGTTTTCAAGGAAACTATGACATTGAATCCTCATAATAAAGAGAAGCTTTGAGGCAAGACATTCAGATACTGAGAAAAAATATACAAAACCCTGATACACTTTGCTAAGCTATCAGAGAGCAAGAAACAAGGCAAAACATTAAATTCTCAAGGAAAAGCACACCAGTGTTGAAGGAAAATGCTAAGATGCTGAAGAAAAAATTGATGGCTCTAATGCAGAGTAGTTAACTGGCAAAAGTAAACTGTAGAATACCTTCAAACTGAATGGCAGAACTGTAAAAGTGACTGTCAGGTTAGTTCTCTTCTGTGGAACTACATTTTGGGTGAAGCTGTTGTTACAGTTTGGTCTGGTATTAGATACTGTCCTAAACTTTCATGAAAGCAATGGTTATTACGAAGTATTGAGTTTTTACTAAAGATAAGAGGTATGTGAAGGGCACAGAAGATCTATTTATTGTGTATGACATTCTAAGGGAGAAATAATTTTTGATTAATAACCCTTGAGAGGCTTATAGTCCACAGAGTACTACCCAATGTCACCAACGTGCCTTAGGATCAACGGCTTGTTTAATAGCTAAATGACCTGTTGGCAATTTTACACGATATGAATACTACTGTTAAAAGATCTTCAGGAAAGTTTACCATAACTTACACCCATTCAATTTCATTTATGTAAAGGAGGTGCATGGTAATTCAGTAAAAAGGACTTGTTTTTAATATAGCAGAAATGTATAGTTTAATTAAGATTTAGCTCATTGAATACTCATGTATTTTTCATTTGTATTTATTTAAGAAGTATCAAGGAGACTATCAAATAAATGGTGTCCTGTAGCTGATGTGAAAATCTGGTGAAGCAAAATGAGGTGCAAGAACAGAATTCACTGCCCTTATTTTCAGGCAAAATGCTACAAAACTGTAGAAGGAGGGATATGGGTGTAAATTCCCCTAAACTCAACTCGACCTGAAGTAGACTTGTCTCACTCTAGTAATGCTTGAAGAACCAGAGTGATGACAATTTATGTTGGAAAATGTATCAATGTAAAGTAATGTATAGTTGCTATGGTTCAGTGCACCTTGAAAGAGAACATGAACTATATACATGCTGTTGTCCATAGAGCTGCTAAACTGCTATCTGTCTATGCATTTGTTTTCATTAGAAACTGCTGTGTTGCCAACTGAATAGATTATAAACTATCACTTTATGCAGGGACTGACTTGAACTGCCAGATATACTTCTTAGATAGCTGCAGAACTGTTCATAAAGAATTCAGCCTTATGTCTGAAGAAACAGTTTATTCTTCCCTTTTTCTTTAGTTTAAGGGTTTTTACACTTCTGATTATTGTGTCAATTATCACGAAGACATAAATACTACCTAACCTGATAAAGACCAGTGTTGTTTTACTTATCTTCATCTATTTCTTCAGATAGCAAATGACCTACACTTCCACAGAATACAGCATCTTGTGTTCTGTGTGGATTCTGACAGATTGATTGCAGCAAACTATAGATATATGTGTTTTGCTCACAGATTCAACATGAAATATGGAAAAACAACTTTGATTACCATCTTCTAGAATATCCTTTTCATGGAAGGAGAGATGTTGAGTGCAAGGTTTTAAAATCTTCAGAGGCTAAATCACACAGATGCTTTAGGAAAAATCCTTTACATTGGGAAACAATGATCTTGTTGTAGTTGAAATTTCCTCTTTACCCTTCAAGTGTTTGCAACATTGGTCTGTAGCACTGAACACATTATAATTTCATAGGCATTGGAAATTTGTGGGAGAATTACTGGAAATACAGAACAGAATTTGTACATGATGAAAGTGTCTCTTGGGCAAATATAGCATGCCAGAAACTTGGGAAGAGTATAAATGATGTAAACAACAGATTTAGAAAGAATGATATTTAGCTTCCCAAAACGAGAGCTGGTGAAAGAAATTTTGTCTTGACCAAATTCTCAGCTCCTGCAATTTATATTCAGTTGTGCTGCAGTCAAGTCCCTATTTTTCTCTGTTCCATTCTGCCCAAAGATGGAAACAATTTTAGTGTTTCTTTTTCTGAACTGGCATGTGGGTTGACCCTGACAATTAAAATTATTTTTTTAAATAACTTATACAAGATTTGGCATATTGTAACAACATGGAAACAATTAAAAAAAAAATACTTCAGTGACGAATTTGTGTTGTAACAGCCAGCTGCAGAATGGAGTATAAATGGAGTATGCTAAACTATTTAAATATTCCAAATATTATGTACAACAGATCTTGTACTAATTCATTATGAAAACAGCAATTTTGCTTAATCATTTATTAGATATTTATAAGGTGTCTGCATATTAAACACATACAGATTATTGTTCAACATGACAGCCAGTATAATGATTGCATAAGTGTCACCTATGTGTAATCACAAACGCATTTTTCTTTGGTGATCACTGTTTTAAGCTACTAGTTACTAGAATGACTATAGGTCATGGTTCTCCAGCATGTGTAAGAGTCAGTGAGTCTGACCTCCTAAGAAAAAGAAGAATTTTCTAAACAATACTCAAATTTTAACATAAGTTTGTTATTTACTTCTGGAATATATACCACTTTCCTAAAAGAGGCAGTGAAGCAGGTTGCCCAGCAACCCTGCAGAATCTCTGTCCTTGGAGGTATTCAAGGTCCAACTGCCCACAGCCTGAGAAGCATCTGGTTAGAGCCCAGCACTGACACGTACCTGTGCAGGACATTAGACCAGAACCCTTTCAGAGGACTATTCCAACATGAACTTCTCTGTGACTTGCCATGGAGTCACCATGGGACACCAAGCAGAATGCTGTTTGCTTGCAAGGTTGCTGAACTTGATTTTATTGTGGGATATGACATTAAATGATAATTTAGAAGGAAACAAATCCAAAGGAAGAAAATACTCTGTAATTCTACATTGGCTTATCTTAATCATTGGTGCTTTTAACTATTTTTTTCAATGCTTTTGTTTTTCACATGAATACATTTGGGTTTCAGCTTCCCTTTCATGATAATGAGTTTCTTTTCTAGGCCTCACTGTAGATGTAGGTTACTGTAGGATCCAATTCTTATCAGCAGTATACTATTTGTTACATATCTTGCATATGTATCTGAATAAACCTACTTATCTGAAGATTAAAGCTTTGTGAACTTTAATCGATAATCTTTTACTGAAGTTAAAAATATAAAAGGATTTGTGTTACCATATTGTAGAGAACAATTCTAATCTGTCCCATAAATATTTACCATTTGGGAAATAGTAGTGTCTATCTTACACAAATTGCAATAATCTTAGCATAAGCTCCAAATAGCTTTAGAACATAATATAAAATGCAAATAGTGTTGATAAATGTAAAAATGTGCAAAATCAAACATATAGACGTCTTGATAAAATTCAGCTGATCATGTCAAAATAATTATCTTCCAAGCCTGGTCCCATGCCTATCCACCTCCTTCATAGACCACTATGCTCATGAAATTATGTGTAGATTGAGTATGACTCTTAAAATTCCCTGAGAGTTCTAAGAGCATTATTTATCACACGTATTTTCACATGTATATATAATGAGTATGTGAAGATAGAATAGAGTTTGTGGGTCTTAACAGTCTTGGACTATGCTACTGCAAATACCATATCATGTAGCCCTTTTTGTAAATGTTTTGTTTTTTTCCTTCCCATGTAGATAAATATAAATATTTCTCTTGCCAGCAAAGTACTGACAAATTTCAAAATTCCATCGAAATCCCATAGAGACGCATCATTTTGTTCTATCACATTTAAACTCTCAGATGCAAGAATTTAGAGCTGACATATTTGACATTAACTACACTATGCATTTCTTGTGAGGTGAACAGTCTCTAGAAGATAATGTAAATGTGAAATATTAACACAGAGTTGCTGTTAGTTTGTGATGCTATATGCAAGTGCACCTGCACTAATTTCAATCTTTTAAATCCCTGTATGGTTCCCATTCTAGCTGAAGCTAAGTTTATGATTTAAGTGCCTATATTCATAGGTTCCCGTTTTGATTTATTTTTGGGTCATTTTCAAGGGTGAGAGTGAATTCTCCCTCTTCAAACTGTTTGCAGTTTGTTTAATGGAAGGACAACAATTGGTAAAATGCAGTGGGAGATAAAGGCAGAAAACTATGAAAAGCCAGAATCTTAAGTCACGCACGATTACCTGTGGGCATCGAATAACATGGCACGATATAGCAGTCAGTCAAAATGAGTATAGCTTAAGGAATAGCAATTAACGTAAAGTTTTGAGTGATTAATGACACACTGAAAGAAGCTGATAGTTTGCAGTAATCAAGAGAGCTCATCTAGCTATTAATTGCTAGGAAGACCTGCACTGAAGTCTTCACTGCTATAAGAAACCGAAATTGATAGAGAAAATGATTCTTCTTCTGTTTATCCTTCTTCTTTTTTTTTTTTTTTTTTTTCCCAGAGTTTCTTCCTATCACCTGAATATGTTTCCAACATAGCAGTGTAATTTGTAGGTTCTGTATGGAAAAAGGGACTCTGTAGAGGCGTTTCTTTTATGGTAGCTTTGCATACAGACAGGCATGACAATAAGAAGGGTCTAGCATCTCAGATATCGTATGCTATTATAATTCCAAGGACTTAATGCCTCTCCTACATCAGTGAAAGACTTGGACCTTGCTACAAAATCAGTTAAATTATTAGAGCTTTCTAGAAAATATAATGCTTTGGAAAAGCAGATACAACCAGTGTGTAATTCAGTTTCAGTAAGCGAGGAATCCAGTAAGTTAAGTTATGATCTTGTATTCTTTACAAAGCAAATCAAAGAGAAGAAAAATTCCATTTGTTAGTTTAACGGACCTTGGAAACCTCTTATTTTATAGTACTGCCCATATGTCATGTGAATATCCTTTTATTTGCCACTAACAAATATCCTTTAAATTCCTTTTCAATTTATACTTAACCATACTGATTTGAATGCACACAGAATAGGAAATGATACATTTTAACCCAAAATCTATATACCTATATTCTTAGAATTGGATATCTTTATTTTGTTATTTTTTTCATGGAATTTCCATCACGATTACTGCCAGAATTACATCCTGTGAAGTGATTGAATTCCCAAGGTTTCATGAGAAATAAGAAAACTGTATCTTGCTATCTTGCTTTTCCATCGTCAGTTAATGCTAATGAGATAGGCATGTGCAACTGCACCCCTGTGTGTTCAAATTGACTGAAAGACTTGCATGAAGCTGGACTGAAAGCTAGAGTTGGATGAGATTCCATGAGTTATTCATGTCTCAGAGGAAACACTTTTTGTTTGACTTCTGCTTCAACTGCTGAATAATTTTTAATGTTTTACTTTTTTGTGGGAAAACTGCCTTTAATAAGAATGTGAATGCATCTGAATGTAATCTAATGTAAATTAGATTAATTGCATAAGTATTAGTTCTGTGAGTTACTAAAATTAGTATCATGCTTCCTAAATAAAATGTAACCATTCAGATAATGAATTTGTTTCTTAAAGGCTACTCTTAAACTTAAGGAGTTACACCTGTTAGAACTATCAGTCAATCTGAATATGGTTTCAGGTGCATCAGCGTAAGTGATACACACAAATCTTCACTCTCATCTAAATTAAAATATGCTGCAGCTTCAACCCACCCAGTTTCAAAATGTACCACAACCTCATTTCATTTTCTGTTTCTAAGGTAGAAGCACATAATATTTTATTTCAAGTTTCTAACACTGCTCTCTAACCTGTGGTAAAGATTTGGTGCCTTGTTTTGCCAGATACAGTATACTGGACGATTGGAGTTAATAGAGACATCTTATTCTGCTGGGGATGAAAAACCCAAAGAAAGGTCTGCTTATTTAGTCTGAGCTGCTATACAGTAATACACTGTGTGGTATACAGTGCGCAGCTGTTTAAATCTATATGGTGAACTGAAGCAAGAGCAGAAGGAACAAAACTGGAAGAATACTGAGGAACAGTTATTGAGATTGCAGTTCTGAACTTTGAATGGCTGTATTTTATCTGGGAGAATTAGGAGAAACTGTTGTGCCCTGCATGTTTTTCTCTTCATTCTGCTTGAATTTTCAGTCCTGTAGAAAAACTCTCAAGACTAATTCTCCAGGAATGACAAAAAAATGGAAATGAAGAAGAAAGTTACATTTGAAGAAGTATTTACTTTTTTTGTGGCTGTTGATTAGGTGAATTGAATTCTACGACATAGGATTTATTTTAAAAACATTTTTATTCCATTTATTTATTTTCTTTTCATAGTCATGATTCTTAATATTGCATATATTCTCTCTGACATAAGTAACAGTGGGGTAAAATAAATCCTTTGGAAGTGAAAGTAATTGGAGCTTCAAAATTAAGATTCTGGAGAACTGAAAAGTTCTAATCAGGATTGATTGCTGAAGGTAAATACACAACCCTCACAAGAAGAATCTAGGAATATAAAGTGGGTGTAATAAATACATTTATTTCTGAATAACTGGAATGAAATAAAAATAGATAGATAATTTATGGACTTTTTTCTGGTCCCGGCAGGAGAAGAGTTGCTATGAATTTCATAATTCTGTCCTATTACATTCTTAGTAAATTGGAAAGGAAAAAATAAAGGTTTTTTAAAAAATACAACAGGTGATATTTAGATTTTTATATTTATGTCGTGATTTTCAAGTTGTAGTAGAAGATTCAAAAATAAGAGGAAAGTAAAGATCTTAAAGTTTTGACCCTTTTCTTAAATTACACATGCCTTTCCAAGTTGAAAATGCTAACTCATAAATCTGTAGATTTAGATTTTCCTTCATTTAAACGCAATTGTTATTTTAATATCAAAGATATTGCTCTGAGCTATAAGTGCTAAGCACGCAAGGCAAACATCAGCCAGGGTGATAAAGGAATGTGCCATCCATATCAGATGTCAACTGACTCATAAACCACCTTTTCAATATTATTTTTTATAAATTGAAGATAACTTTCATTAAGTCATGTTTCTGACTTCGTGTTGTTCGTATTTTAAAGGAACAGACATTAAGATATTTTGTTACTTCAGGATTTTTTGTACTGTATTCAGCTTCAACGTGTTCTGAAATTGTCTAACAAACCTTTTTTACAGTTTTTACTGACTACTCCTTCCATTCAAGCAACAGATTCTGCAAGAAGAGAACTTTCTGATATCTAGAAAGCTCTTAGGTTCTTTCCAGAGTTCAGATTCCTAGCACAGCTTCTTTTTAGATTACTGCGCAGATCCACCTGGATAGTGTAGATGACAGTGACATCCAAGGATATTTTTGTCTTTCCTTTGTGACACATTAGAATGCCTTAATCCGAAACTTCTCTGGCAGCTGAGCATCGAGGGGTGTTGTCAAGAATTCTATGTACTTGTTGGTAGAGAGTTTGTTCATTAGAACATCTTTATTTTCATCTTTTTGAAGAATGCGTAATGACTACTGCTTGTATTTTCTTGACTTCCTTTAGACTGTAATTGAAGGATTGAGCCATTAAATTTACAGCAAAAACCACTCCAGATTAAGAAGGAAAAAAAAAATAGGAGAAAATATAATTGGTATAAAACTTGTATAAATGAAGTTTCTTAGTATTTTTCTTTAAATAGTGAATTATTCAGTATTTTGGTGTCAATAATTAAACAGAACCCAAAGTAAGATATCAGCAGGACATATGTGGGATGGGTGGTAGTTCAAGTTTGATCTAAAAGGCTTGCCTTTGTATTGAGTTTGGGCTGAAGCTTTGATCTATTTATAATGAGTATTCTAAGGGTTTACTAATTATTTTAAACCTGAAGAGAATCTCATAGTCCATTTTTTCACTTGGAAAGGAACCAAAAATAAACCTTGCTGGAAGATAAAGGCAGAAAGTCATAAAGTTCAGGCATGTTTTTTAAAGTTACAGCACAACCGCCTACTGGCTATAATTTCAGATAAGTTCAGAGTATTTTCTCTCTCTCATTCTGTAGTAAAAGGAAAATTCCTGAAGTACTTCTAACTTTTGACTAGTGATATGGCATCCTTTATTTATCATGCCCATTTAAAAAGTTTGCAGTCATAAAGTTGAAATAATGAATTTTCTTTTGGCCTTCCTTGTAATTGTACGTAGATAAAAACACATATCAGTTTCATTACTTACCATATGTAGCCTTATAACAAACTAAATCAAATAGCATACTTGTTTATGAGAAATTGCAGGATTACAAATCATTTATACAAGAAAATTGTATTTAATATGTTAATGACTGCACAAATACAATTTGAAAAATAAATCTGAGTTTATCACTGCTTAGAACATTGCTTCTGATTTGAGAGGCCTGAATGTTTATTTCCATCTATAAAGGCAGAAGACTTATTCTGCTTCGTTACAGTTTATCTGTAGAATAATTTTGTCATTTCTCAGTGGACAAACTTTAAGGTCTGCAGATGCACAGTACACAAATATTTCCTAAACTGATTATTTTGAAACAGCAGTGAAAGGAATCAGGTGGACATAACAGTCTCCTCTAGCTTTCGCACTATAAGCACAGCAGTTTTTAAGCTGCACAGCTGTAACAGCTGGACATTTTCATTGTGTTTGAGGGTTCATATAAATATTCCTCGAAACGCTAGTAACAAGGCTCGAGAACTGACACACACTGGCATCACAGCTAACAGAAATTCATTTAGAGCAGTTATGTAGATTCTAGCTTTGAATCAGACATTTCAAAATCTGGAATACTAAGGTAATTTTTTCTGATTATGTGGCAAGTAGATTTTTTTTTTACAGAGACTGTATTATTGTCTGGATGATAAGCATGGATACTTTTTCTTGCTGAAAATGTATAGTTATAACAAACAGTGAAGCATTGTTCTTGAACTGAACATAAAATGGAGCGCTTAACTATGGTAATAAGAGCTATTTACAGCATGTGAGAAATATTTTTTTTCCATTTGCCAGGAAATTTTCCAGTTTTCAAGGTATGCTGACTAGTTCAACAAATCCATAATACTTTTTCCCCCTTGAATCAGTATTTCAAATTAAAGGTGAACCTATTTTCATGGTTCAAATAATTTTCATTAGCAGAAAGGAAAAATACGCCCAATAAGCCTTGTACTGCTAAGAATTATTTACAATAGTCCTGAGAAGCAGTTTTTGCTTTTTCAGTTGTGCAGAATGCTGAACAAGTTTTTGTCTTTGATACCTTCTGGCTGATATTAAAAAAACTGACACAGATCCTTTGACCAGACACAAATGTGATAGCAGGGAAGGTGGGTTTTTTATACCTTTATCCTGGCACAAGATTAAAGAAATGGAAGTACTGCTTCCTAGACATCAAGCTCATATTTACACCTGTATCTTATCTTTGCGATTAAATTTTTATAGAATCACAGAATAATTCACATTGGAAGGAACCTTGGGAGCCTCTAGACCAATATTCACTTGCTCAGAGACATGTCAGCAATGAATTCAGAACTGGATGCTCCAGGCTTTGTCCAGGCAGGACTTGAAAACATCCACATCGTCCCTGGCAACCTGCTCCAGTGCTTCATTATCCTGAGTGCTACATATATCTATTTGCCTTAATATTCAGTCAGAACCTTTCCTGTTTCAGTTTTTGGCTGTCTGTTGTTCTCTTTCTGTGTACCTCAGTATAGGGCCTTGCTCTGTCCTCCTGTGCCAGTAGTTCTTTTCGTCCTTGAAGCCTGTCTTTAGGCACAAAGACCTTTTCCACAAAGACAGAGGCAGAAAGGCAAGGTCTTTTTATTTCACCTTTGATGTCTGTCTCCACTTTCATATCCTGTGTATGCCATTTTTGTACTGGAGTTCAGACATGTATTTGCTTTGAAACCAAGCACGTATCCTGCTATATCTGCTCATTTTCCCGGCTTATTAGAATGGAGCATTCTTCTACTTGCAGGTTGCCCTTAGAAGTCTACCAGCTCTCTTGAGACCCTCTTCCTTTCAGAGCTGCCTCACACAGGATCTCACCCACCTGAAAGAGCTTCCCACCTAAGTTGAAGCCTGCCATTTTTATGTCCAGTGTCTACACTCTACTACTTGTCTTCCTTTGACATCCACGCCCCAACTGAATGTTGACAAGGTATTGCGATTTCAATGGCATTATGGAAAAAGTTCCCACTGAATGTTGCATCCCTGGCTTTGTTTGTTTGTGACTAGCAGATCCACTACTGTGTCTGATCATTCTGTGCCATGATCTCTGTTTCAGCCACAAAGACACTAAAGTGTCAGAATCTAAAGAGGGGCTATAAAAAAGAATGGGATGGACTCTTTAACAGGATCTGGTGTGATAGGACAAGGGGAAATGGTTTCAAACTAAAAGAGGGAGATTTAGATTGCATATAAGGAAAAAGTTTATTACAGTAGAGGTGGTGAGGCACTGGACCAGGACTTTCTGGAGAGGTGGTGGATGCCCCATTCCTGGAGACATTCACAGTCAGGCTGGACCAGGCTCTGAGCAACCTCATCATTGCAGGGGAGTTGAACTAGATGACCTTTAAGGTTGCATTCCAATTCAAATGGTTCTACAATTCTACGATCCTGTGACAATATTCTTACATTATTTCCTCATGGGCTAACCACAGGCTCAATAATACATCCATCTTTTGAAAGAGCGACTCACATATTTAATGAACCCAGTTCTAAGAAGGTCAGCTGTCCACACTGTAGAAGAGCTGGATATGATCTTTCTGCAGTGGCTGCTTAACCACCACTGCTGAAGTAGTGTATTTTAAAAGTCAGAGTGGCCTTACTTAAAAAAGAAAAATGGAAAAAAGGTTAATTTTCCAGAGAAACCGAGAACATCAAATTAATATCCTGGAAGTATTTTTAGTAAGTATTTTTCATTAGGTTTTTATATACTAGAACTGCTGGACTGCTATAACTTATCAAATAATATGCAGTAATCTGCCTTTTAATTAACATTCTTGTGTAACTAGACACATCTTTACCAAATTCAAAGAGGTGTAGCTATTGTCTGCTAATTAACTACCAGTTGACCATATAAGGATTTGTCAAGGGGATCTTCCTGGACTTAATAAAGAGCCAACTTGTTACAAATTCAAATGAATCTAGATCTAAGTGGTAAGTACATAAACCAAAAATATTAGAGATAGAGCTAACCGATTTCTTAGCTGTACCAAAAAAAAAGTTGATAACTGAAAAGATCTGTAACTGTTCACTCACAGGATTTCACTTCCAAGGTGCTGTATTTTAAAACAGTGTAACACATACACTGGGCACAGGAAAGTAGTTATTCAGTGTCATCAAATCTAGTATCTAGAGAATAATATTTATAATGCCAAAATATTAGAGATGGTTTATGCCAAAGACCAGGAATATTGTAACAGTGAATCTCTCACTCACCACACCAAAATCAGCATTGACTCCAACTGAACTACATCAACGGGGCTCTTGCCCAAGTCAGGAACATCAATACACATCAGAAGAATATAGTACAGGATAGTACTGTTCTTTGAAATTAATTACATCTGTATGACATTAGCTTTATAAATTAGGCTTTGGTTTGTTTTATTTAAAATACTTTTATTTAAAAGTTGGAAATTGAAAGAAGTGGGTCATACTTTTCTGTAATGGAAAATATTTATTTTAATTATTTTTTCCCATCCTTTCCATTTTACTAATATCAGTACAGAAGGAGATGTTAAAAGCTCTTAGTCTCCTGTCTGAATGACATGCAACTAGAAACCATATATGATAAACTACAGTGCTGAGAAGTCATAGTTTACTCAGCAAAAAGCATACTTAATTCTAATTTATTCTGATTAATTCTACAACATATTGATGAATTAAGACATGCTGTAGTAATCCACTAGAATGGGAATATACAATAAAGCTGATGTTTTGCTTCTCTGCTCTATATTTTGCCAACATAGCTAAAGAGAGAAACACATGGCTTGTAACTTGTACACATTTTCCTTGGGGTTGTGGTAATTTCTGTCTCAACAACAATTAAATACATTGCATGTAGAAGACAACTGTGGCTTGGATATATGCAAAAGCCTTATTAAAAAATATATATATATATAGCTGTTCTCAATGTTTAACTTCAATCTTTTAAGCCAATCTTTTTTTTTTATCATATGTTGTGTTCTAGTATAATGACAATTTTACATAGTTATATAAGAAAAATATTTCATTAATTATTATTTATTTAAGTATAAGAACACACTGATTCACATTAAAGAAAAAAAAATTCTGCCATGGCTTAAATATATACTGATAGTATAGGATATACCAGCTTTTGTAGCTGAGAAAAACAAGATTTCACAGGTTCATTTAGGAAGCACAGATATATCCTCTGTCCATAAGAAGAATAGTTTTTT
The DNA here is from genome assembly GCF_016699485.2 of Gallus gallus. NCBI lineage: Eukaryota > Metazoa > Chordata > Aves > Galliformes > Phasianidae > Gallus > Gallus gallus. The sequence continues at coordinate 6,943,684 of NC_052535.1, read as the reverse complement.
TTAAAACGCTGAAAAGCAAGCAATTTAGAGGAACTGAGGTCTATTTCTCATAATTATTGTCCTTATATAACATAAAAATAAATTTGTTTTTAAAAATACAATGAAAAAAAAATTACATACCAGTGACAACTGAATAAGAAATGTATACGAGTAACTTTCAAAAACCTAGGCTTATTTAACTCAGTATTTACCATGTTTAAACTCCCTAAAGAGTACTGTAATTAGTTTTCTGCCTTACAAGTAATTATGAGCACCTGTAAGTTTAAAAAAAATATTTGTGTCTGAGATAGGATCCCTTGAGTATTTTTATTTTAGAACTTTCCTCATTTGCTCTTCGAAGTTTTTTCCACTAAATTCTACTCTTGGGATACTTTAAATGGAAGGAAATGCTTCTCTTTAATTACTTTTAAAACCAGATGAGACCTGAAATTATACTAAGAATGTTGTTCCTTCCCATGATCACTTCAGAGTGAATGTCATACATTCAAGATAGTTAAATATTGTCTGATAAGACAGTGAGATAAGCAAGGCTATACAGGTTATATTCAGACAAGTGTAGCCTTAAAATGGTTTTACATCGCTTGCATTTAAGTTCTCTGAAAGTTTCATAACAGATAGCAACAACATATGGGTCCATTTTAATTGCTCTACGTAGTTCACTCCATAATGGCCACATCTTTTGAAATAATTATTAAGTAAGCAGGAATGTTGCAAGACAGCTGCACAAAATCTGCCTTGCTGCAGATCCCCGAATGCCATGGGATACCTAACTGATGTCTTGATGTCCTACTGTATGAATAGGATGGTGGTTCATCAATCTTACTAGCTATATAGTGACAGAACTGTGAATTTTACAAGTAGGTGGATCTTAAGGAAGATTTCTGTTAAGGAATGGTAAGTCAACACTTCATTTTTTCTCACTGTTCTCTTTCACCCTCTCTGAATAGACTCTTTGGGGTTTATGCAATACCACAAATCAGAACACGCTTTTGATTGAAAACCCTGCCATTATGTTTCTGTACGCTTTTTTATTCTTAGATTTGTAGTAAATCAAACCCTAAAGAAATAGTTCTGCCATACCTGTATGTTGTCTTTATCTTTAGGCTGAAAAATTTCCTCAGTAAGAGAAATTTACTTAATCTGAGAAATAGACATAATAAGGCATAAAGTCTACAAAGAATTACACATTAATTTGGCAAACCTAAAACACTGACTTTCCTAGGAAACAATTTGACTTCTGTTTCATTTTGCTTTCCCACTGTATTGATCATAAAATGATCTTGGCATTCATTTGAGCATAGTAGAACCAGGGAATAATTTTTTTCTTAAGATATCTTCCGATTTTTGTGCACTGAACTACCAATACAATCTGATGAAACTACTTCTTCATGCAAACAAATTCCCAGTGACAGATAAAAATCACTAGAAGTGATATGGTTTAAAAAGAACTTTGGGTTAATAATTGTCATATATGCTCCTAAAATGCACTCCTCTAATTTCATGTGACGGTCAGTAAGTGTCCTTAGAGTATGGAGATATGTAGCCTTAAGATTTTAAATCTACGATTAATTTAAAGTGGAGAACCTATCAATCTTCTCAGGTCCTGCACAAAATGACCATCATGACAATCTTCGTCAGTTTGTGGTGGTGAGGAATTCAGACCTTTTCACTTCTTTATTCTGCTTCTGTAGAAAGAAATATCAATTTCACAAGCTTTATGAAGAAACATACTGACCCAGTCTTCAATTTGGCTGACTGGGAGACCAGGGAACAGCTCCTGTTCTACAGCTTAGTAAAAGCCTACCTGGCTCTAATTTTCATTTTTGCTGCTCCTTTACGCCCTATTAAAGACACTGTAGAATTGGAGGACAAAAACATTCACTGTTTTTAAACTATAACAGTTTCAGAATTTTTCTGGCATCCATAGAACTTCAATACTAAACTAAGAAAAGGTTAATTAATAGAAGAATAATAATTAAAGAAGCATAGTTTGCTTCAGAATGCTTTTCCTGTGTCTTGTCATGCAAATGCTTAAAAAAAACAGGAACAGTATGAAGTTATTTATCAGCCCAATGCTTGCCTCAGAAATTGCCCATAGAAGAAGGTCTTCTTGAGGACCCTCCAATATTGCCAAAGAATCAGCTCCACCTTGTAACATTTGACCTAGTTAAAGACTGCATTCAAAGGGGAACTAATCTAGATTTCTCCGAAAGTGTAGAAATGAAAGTGGTTGCTGTCTCTTCAAAACTTGCAGTGATCCTGGCTACGTATATTCACCTTGCAATTGTATTTTCCCAAGAGTCCTTCTCCCAAAGAAAAGGTTGGGATTCTATTGTAATGTCAAATCTGACTCACTGTTACTATTAAAATTTACCAGCTATAATTAGTGGAGAAGTTTGAAGCTGCAGTGTTGTATTGTCAGTTGTAACAGCTTTTAATTATCTTATTTTTTCTTTAAAGTGATCAGCTTTGCAGAAGTTGAATATGCTTTTATCATTTTTTACTCAAGAAATGAGCTGACACATTTAATATAATTTAGATAGAAATACTGTTACTTCAGAAAACAATTGGAATCTGTTAACTTGTTAGAGGATTTTGAACACAGGAGACAGCCATAGTACTTAGAGGGATTTTGCCATCATCCAATTAAAATAGTCCTCCATTCTCTCTAATACCATTCTATCTGGTCTTAAAATGCATAAGACTAATTACATTAGTGTACAGAGGCTTGCGTGGCTAATACTATTGGCCATTTCCTCAAATAGAAGAATTATAAATAATTAACCACTTTGCAAATAACACCACTGTTTCTCCTCCAGGACTAGATTTGATACAGATATGCTGTCACTTCTGCACGGCTTGCAGCAGCATACAGTACTCAGGTTTAGACCAGATGCCAGTGTTGAAACTGCAACTGCCCATTCCATTCTCCCTCCAGCTTACTTTGGTTTTAAGAAAACCAAAACCTTTTGTTGCTATTTCTAATCTGGTCTTATGCTGAGGATAGAAAGAATAAAGACTGAGCCTTATAGATTAGCCTGGTAATAGGACAAGCCTTGTTATGCATGACTTGACTCTCTTGAAGACCCTTCCCTCCCTATCAGGGAAAAAAAAAAAAAAAAAAAAAAAATTTCCAGGGGAAGGCCATGGTTCTTTTGGAAGAATACCGGTAAAAAAGTCTGAGGTAGTTAGACTATTCTGTGGCATGCAGCAGTCTAGGAGGCTGGATACAGTTATACTATGTAGTATTGTCATTTTTGGCTAGCATTGTACTTGTCAATATGCACAAGCACTCAGATGAATGAGAGAACCCATCACCCAAAGGATGTCACACCACCAACAGTCACAGGTCCTCTACTTCAGACATATATAGTTAGATCAAGGAAGTTCTTTAACAGTTGTCACTCTTAAGGAAGGGAAACTGTTAGGCAGCAGAGGACTGGCTGCATTGATAGTGCAGCCACTCCTGCAACCATTATTGATGGTTTCACTTCTTGGATTCAGCTCCACATTGATTGCTCAAGACTGGCAAAAGTAAAATTTGTCAGCTTTTTGAGCCCACACATATGCACACATATACAGAGCAATATATGCCTGAAGTAAGTTTACAAATTGAACCAGAAAGAGAAGATTCAGAGTATTATGCTTCCAGAGTAAATATAATTCTAAAATAGTATTTGACTTGAACTCAAGAGCGCTGGATGAGCTATGCAGCACTGGCTATATATTTCCCAGTGCTGTGGGAACCTGAGTCCCGCTGAAGCTTAGGGGGACTAAAGCACTGATTCTATTAAATCATTTCTGATTTCACTTATTTTCACAGTGACATATCCAAGTAGAACATTTGAAAATTAGTTAATAGAATTTGAATAATAAGGTACATTCAGCATTTTCTAATAACTTTGAACATAGCCTTACCAGAAATCTCACTGTACCAAGGAAAGCACGAAGGGTAATTTATAATTGAGTAGAGAAATGGAGTAGTCTTTTTTACTTTGAGGGACTATTGGCTTCTTCTTGAGATTATTAAATTTTCACTCCAATGTACAAGAAAGCAGTATATCACCAAGATGAAATGGAAAGCTTAATAAGCACTGTATCTCTTGATGTTTACTGAAACCTTGCCAACTATTTTAAAAGAAGCTTAACTGAACTCCAAAATACTGACACAAATGAAATTAAGAGGAAATAACCCTTGCAATGGTAATATCAGATGTACCATTCACACTATTAAAAACCTACACTGTTCTTCAATCTATTAGATGAAATGAGAATTTACCTGTCTAGGACTATTAGAAAATCCAAGTTGCAGAAAAAGATTGGCATTTATTTTTTCAGAAAAATGTAGAAATCATACAAGTAGTTTGATTACTTACAAAACAAGCTTTTAAGGAAAAGTAACTGATTTTTCTTAACAAGAAAAAGCTGGGCATCTCATATTCAAAAACTTTACAGGAAATTGTCAAAATCCCACTCTACAGAAAAAAATCTAAATTATCCTATTTTTGCAGATTTGTAACAGGGTAAAATTTTTTTGAAATCCAGTGGAACAAATGAACTGTTAATTCTTGTAGAACTTTTAAGATCATTATAGAGTACTTGTTATTGTTAGGCACTAGGTGGCCTGCTTGCTAAAACATAATAATATAGACTTATATAAAGACAATTTGCAAAAGCTCTGCGTGAAAATAAATAAATAAAGATGCATCTTGCATTTCTAAGAGAGGATGTTGTATTTAAATTATCATATGCAAAGTAACGTATGATGAGAATCTAAAGATAGTACAACGCACATTTACTTTGCTCTTTTCTTGCAGAGAATGAATATTTAGTTCCTTTCTGTATGTCATTCATATTTGCGGTGAAAATATTCTTCTCTCACCCTGCAGTGTCTTATCAGTGCTGACATCACTGAGAAATCCACCTACATATGACTTTTTTCCTCCCCAGTACCACAAAAGGTTGAAGTTGTCCACAACAAATGATACTGATCTGTTTATTCTCAAAGCAAAAGCTCTTGGTTCTCCTGTGGAAAACACAATGTAGTAGTAACATTTGTTTTAGGAACCTGCTTGGATTACTGAATTATGCTTAGAAACTTGAAAAGGGTCAGTATTATTTATTATTTCTAAAGAGCAGATGTGGTGGACAAAGGGAAGGCAACCGATGTCATTTACCTGGACTTGAGCAAGGCCTTTGACGTGGTCCCCACCACATCCTTATCTCCAAGTTGGAGGGATGTGGATTTGATAGGTAGACCACCCGATGGATAAGGATTTAGTTGAAAGGCCGCAGACAGTGAGGGTGGTGACTAATATAGTTCAGTGTCCAGGTGGAGGCTGATAACGAGTGGTGTCCCCCAGGGGTCTGTCTTGGGACCGGTGCTCTTTAATGTCTTTATCAATTACATCAATGACAGAATTGAGTGCAACCTCAGCAAGTCTCCTGATGATACCAAGCTGAGTGGTGTGGTTGACACAGTGGAAGGAAAGGATGCCATTCAGAGGGACATCAACAGACTTGAAAGGTGGGCCCAGGTGAACCTAATGAGGTTCAACACAACAAAGTGCAAGGTTTTGCACTTGGGCCAGAGGAATCCAAGGCATTTATATAGACTGGAAGGAGTAGTCCTTGAGAGTAGACCTGCAGAGAAGAACCTGGGGGTCCTGATGGATGAAAAACTTAACATGAACCAGCCGTGTACTCTTGCAGCTCAGAAAGGAAATGGTATCCTGGCCTCCATCAGAAGAGGGGTGGCCAGCAGGGACAGGGAGGTGACTGTCCCTCTCTACTCTGCCCTTGTGAGGCCCCATCTGGAGTACTGCTTCCAGGTCTGGAGCCCCCAATACAAGAAAGAGAGCTGTTGGAGAGGGTCCAAAGGAGGGCCGCAAAGATGATCAGGGAGCACCTTCCCTATGAAGACAGGCTGAGGGAGCTGGACTTGTTCAGAGAAGAGAAGGTTGTGGGGTGACCTCATTGCAGCCTTTCAGTACCTAAAGGGAGCCTATAAACAGGAGGGGAGTCAACTCTTTGAAAGGGTAGGTAACAGCAAGTTGAGGGAGGGAAGATTTAGGTTGGATGCTGGGCGGGAAGTTCTTTACTATGAGAGTGGTGAGGTGCTGAAACAGGCTGCCCAGAGAGGTTGTGGATGCCCTGGAGGTGTTTAAGGCCAGATTGAACGGGGACCTGGGCAGCCTGGTCTAGTGTTAAACACGGAATTTGGTGGCCCTCCCTGCACCGGGGGGGTTGGAGATTCATGATCCTTGAGGTCTCTTCCAAACGGGCCATTCTGTTATAACAGTTGTTCATATATACTCTATCTGATTCCTAGATAGTGGTCTATAAAACAAAACAAAACAAAACAAAAAAAGAAAATTAAACAGAGTACACAATGCAATATCTCGCATCACCTTTAAAAATCTATATATTTTTAAGCAACTGAAGCCTAGAAATGACCAGTACTCCTTAATTCTTGCAACCCGAGTCCTGTACTGGAATAAAACATGATCAACTCCTAAGCAATTTTATCATTCTCATTTGTGCATTGATGACTCTTATTAGTATTAGTAAAGTTAAGTACTGACTTGAAATGGTCAGCTTTTGGACATTTTAAAATTAAACAATGAACAGTATATTTTTCTTTATATAGAATTTTATGAAAGAAACATTTTGGTGACAAGCTATCAGAAAAAAAAATATATATAGCTGCATTGCTCAACTGAATGGTTAAAAACTTAACTACAATTTTATTTCAATATATTTATTCATATCTTTCTTTTCAAGTCAAATACAAGATTAATGAAATGGCTGATTTTCTAATGATTTTTTTATCTATCTCTGATGGAATTCTACATTATTAGTAGTCAAGGAGATTGCAAAGCTCTTACTATTTTCCAGAGAGCACGTTAAAAGCATACATCTGAGCATAATCTGCATTCCAGACAGCACTATTTTGGTCATCAGCTTGGAAATTCATCATATTTTTTTAACTGCATTCCCTTAATGTCTCTGTGGTAAAACTAACAAATAACAGACAGCCCATGCACTGATGTCTAATAGTATAAGAAAGGAAACTGTGTGACCAGCATAATTACTTGTTTCATTTTTCTCCTGAAATCTTCTTGAAATCACATGAATTTAAACAGTTCAGATGACTGAATATATTTTTCTAGGACAAAATAAATAAATAAATAGATTTCAAGGTGATTTTTGTTTTAATCAGAGTAGAAGTAGAAAACACCAGCAAATCTTAGGTAAAGCATGCTTGGCATGCTATGTTTCACAAAGAGTTCTCATTTCTTCTGTAACAAGAAAGTATTGCATGCTGACAGAAGAAAAAATACAAGTATTTGTATTTTTGTGATTTGATCAAAAATCGTATGCCTCCATATTCCAGCCAAGCCTGAACATAAACCTCTTGAACTGATTTGAAAAAATCAGACTTGGCAGTATTCCTTGGATTACAGAGAATGATTTTCCATTTGAAACAATGCAGCATTCATCCAGACTGTGCACTGAGGGATAATATATCTCCTCAAACTGTCAGGAAAAGAAAAAAAAAAATAGTGATATGTGGCATACAACCAAATAAATAAATAAATCTCATCACTAATGCTGGTGTTGGCAGTAGTCAACAAATAGATGATATGCATACTTCTACTGATGCATAGAAACACATCACTGTGAGACATTATGCTGCCTCTAGGAAACCATCGTCTCTAGCTATGAGAAAATAGGTGTCATATGCAGAGTCACGTAAAATACAGCAGAGTTGTGTTGGACAAATAGGGCCGCAGATCCCATGGAGATGTAAGACAATACATCACTCTTGTTAGAAGTCTCAGATTTGAGAATGTTCAAAATACATTGTAATACTTTGCAGTATAAATGGGACTAAAGTCATTAAATTCCAGCAAAGTGTTCCAGTAGTCTTGTTAAGCCATCTGATATTTTAGTTCTAATAATTATGTTGTTACAGAAATTGTGGCTACTTTTAAATGCAATAATACCATAATACTTCCAATCCCTGCAGCTGAACTCTTCTCTGGGAAATTTGCTCAAGGGCATTTAATACATATCACAGCTGAAACAGTGTTGTAACCCTGATAGATTTTTGTAACAAAACAGCAAATTTTCTTTACTAAACACTCTGGGTTTGAATTTTGAAAATTCTGAGCACCTGTAATTTTACTGGAAGTCATTAGGAGATCTGACTGACAGTTATATAAACATTGTCAGGGTTAAATATTTTAAATATTATTTTCTCTATTCACTTAATCACAAATCAATATTTCTAATTCTATCACCAGAAATTGATGGAGCAGTAAATCTTGGCACTGTTGTTCTTATCCCTCATGAAGCAACATATAATTATGGCCTTATGTCATTTGCGTTGATCTTACTTAAGTCATTCACAATAGCTTCTCAGTATAAAGAAAAACATCAATTTTCTTGGTAGGTCTTAGATTTAGAGGCGTAATTAGCTGATGAAAAGGAATAATCTATCTGCTGTGTTTTCATGACATTTATATTACAACACTAATAAAAACATCTAATCTCCAGAAATAACTGAAAAGTCTTTGGTCATTTTTTGTGAAACTGTGAGTGTTATCATAATGAGAAGCAGAATGAAACTTAGAAATGATACCAGCATTTACAGTCCCATGTTATTTGAAGATTCTCTGTGTTGTGATTGCTTCAGCTAATTGAACAGTAGGTGCTTTTTGGGGTTTTGGGTTTTCTTCCTTTGCACATCAGCTTTATCTGAGGGTGAAGTCACTTCATTTATATACAGAATCACCTTTTTCACATGGGTTTGTAGAGCATAGGCAGGACTTGGAAACAAAACAGCAGAAAAATATACATCTATTTTAAATTTTAATCATTCTTCACATCAATCCTTTAAGGTTTTTCCCAATTAGTTCCTTCTTTCAAGAACCAATATTCCATTGAAAAAAAAAAAAAAATTCTGTGCAGTGCACCAGCAATGGTAAAAACACGTCATGGGTCCATAGTACTCTGTCAGAAAACGTGCTTCAGTATGACTTCTAACAGCCTGTTCATGAACATCAGTGACCTATAGGACTCTGAAATACCAATGTACACTGCTCTCATTAATATCCTGGTGTTCTTTTTGTCCCATTAAAAGACCTTTTGAAACCATCCATCTTATTGCACTAAGTCAGAAGAATGTAGAAGGCATGACAAATAATACCCCTTTCTGTTACAGATTACAAGCTGCTATGTCATATCACTTGTGTTTAAATGTTCTGTGATTCTGTGATCATTGGCAGTAGGCTGGCCTCACTGAGTCAATGAGCATGTGTATTTCTAGACAGAAAAACTTTGTATACATTCTCAAAACTCCTTTAGTTCATCGTAATTGTTGATAATTTTCAGTGAGAAGGGAGTGACAAATGCAACTAGCACAATTTCCATTACTTCAGTACAATTTCATAGGAAGGAGCCAAAGCGTCTTCAAAAACTTACGGAACTTGGCAAAACTTATTTTATTTTTTTTCTGAGACTTTGTTAAGCATCTGGTTTACATGGCAGGCTATAGTTGAGAGTATAACTTGTTTAGATCTGGCCTAACATTTGTAATAGAGAGTAAAATGAAGTATTCAATGCAGACGCATAGCAATATGTCAATATTTAATAAGGTTCTGTTGCTGAGATGTGTAGCTCTCTCACGTTACACTTAAGATAATCCATTCCATTTCCAAAGCTACAGTTCTGGCACATTTTGTAAATCCTGCAGAAGGTGCCACTGATTTCAGTGGACTTGAATCGATTTAGGAAATTTGAATAAAAAGAAAATTCTCTGCCACTTTTTATAGCACAATTACTATACAGGTAGAAGAAAATTTAAAATAGAGAATCAGGCCCGGCACATCAAATTACTGTAATACATTTTATAGTATCTTTACAATAATGTTCCATCCTGTGACTTTTTACTGAGTATTTTTAGGACAAGTAGTCCAACTGTTTTTGGCATCTGCCTTCTTCCAGGTCTAAAGAGCTACACTCCACCACTTCCACTGGATAATCTAGTTTTCAGTCCCCTTTCCAGAACCACTTTACTCTAGTGCTCCTGGCACAGAATTTCAGTGCTTTGAGAAGCAATCCGTGTGTCTGCAATCTCTAGAGCAGTTTGGGGCTCTGTCAGGTTGAGAGGAGCCATGCACTAGGAAGTATTTTCCCAGGAGAGTGAGAGGATTGCAGTGGTGTGTGCTTTTTTATTTTTACTTTAATAACAGGAAAATATTTTTAATTGTATCTATAGAAACTACATAATTTTAGATTTTTTCCTTATGTAACAAAAATGCATTATACATTTTACTAATAAAAGAAAAAAATCTCAAAAATTTATACTAATTCACCTGTCAAAAGTTGGCATATCTTTATTAGTCATGCATATGGTAATACTGAGTCATTAACAACAGCTCAGTCCTACGCCATTAATACATAAAGCATTAAACAAAACTTTGTCGCAATTCCTGCATATGTTCCAATGCCTCTTCTGATTAAAGCTACATCAAACATTAAGAAAACACAATTTTTAGCAATTGGAGTACCTCTGGCTTTGATTACAGTTGAGGTACCAGTGTGTTAAAGTAAAGGTTGCTGTATGGTACAACGGTATTGCAAAGAGAGAATTCCTCCTTAGACCAGGAAGAACAGATAGCTAAAAACAGAGTTGTGTCAGATGGAAATAATGGTATTATCTAAGGTGATTGGTGGAAGAGCAGGAGAGACAAACATGTGTTGTTGATAACATAAGACAGGAATACGTGAGGCTTGACCTTAATCCTGTTAACTCTAACAAACTCAGGTCAAACTCAGACACTATTTTTCTCACACTTAATAAATCACAAGAAATCTTATTACAAGCAGCTTTTCATTTTCTTTTGGATACTTCTATTTTCTGTAGTTAGTAGAGGGAGAAGGGCGGTTCATTTTCTCCTCATAGGTTTTTCTCACTCCACACAGCGCTGCAGCCTCTATTGCTGACCCGCTCTGTATATAAAGCACCTTTCATCTTGAAAGATCCCCAAAGCACTTCACAGACTCTAAATACGGAGATTATTTCTTGAAAGTCTGCACCAAAACCATCACACTGAAGGAGCTTTGGGAAAGGGAGCACAGAATAATTTATCCCATGGACGCTATGGAACTCGGGTAACTTGGGCCAGAATGCATAGAGGGCCACAGTATAAGTGCTTATTCATGTAGCAATTTTCAAAGCCCTCTAGCCCAGCTTCCTTCGTCAGCTGACTGCATGCAAAAAAGGATGCGCAAACCTGTGCCAGTTCAACCGAATAGGCTTGCTCTTCCGCAGGCAAGCAGCACCTCAGTGTTCTACATTAGCACTACTTTACTCGTACCTTGTCCCACGCCTCTCAGCGGGCCGTGACGGGGCTGTGCGGGAAGCCTCGGCCGCGAGGTGCGGCGCGCACCGGGAAGCTGGCGGCATCCACCGAACGTTCTCGAACGCGGCCGTGGGTGCGGGCGCTGAGGGAGCGGCGCCACGGCGGCTGTTTCCGTGACGGCACTCAGGCTGAACTCGGCGGGAAGTTGTTGTCCTGTCGCGACGGCAAGAGGGAGACGTCTGCCTAACGCTTTTGTTTTGCTCTTCTTTAAAAGGTCGGTGCTTCTGACTTAGGTTAATAGAGCTTATCACCAAGGGAGTTTGGCTCTATCCTTGCAAAAACCCATGCTCACGTGCTCTCTCAGAATCTTTTGTGTTCCGTCCTCCGTGTTTTATTGGTACTGTGGAAGTAGTGAACAAGCTGTTGCTTCCCCAGCACTTGTGCCCATCGGTAACTTCAGAGACTGTTTCTTCTGCTGTGCAATTTGTGCCTGTGTGCGTGGTATTCTTACGGTTTCTAGGCTTGTGTTTACATTTATTATTTATAAATGCTTATTCTTTTGTGCTGTACCCACATGACAGTTTCGGACAAACATGCTGATGAGGCTGTAAATTGGTGAGAATTATACGCTGAACTATGGAAAACCTCTTTTGCGTTATGCTTTGTGCTTTCAACTCTTGACCAGTACCTTCTAGTTTGAATCTCATTTCCATGTAAGCTATCTGTAAAAAGGACAAAAAAATCCCATATGAGAACAGGTAACTATGCTGCCAGTGAGTGAAGAATGTGTTGTTCTTACTGAAGTGATTCTGCAGGATCTAGGGCACCATTAAGGTTTGCTTTGTTTCTGTGTTGTGTAAACTTCTGCTTAAAGTTAGTGGCTTGCAGAGGAGCCATTTTGCGTCTTGTGGAGTTTTTTCGAGTGAATTTAAAACTACCCGAACTATTTTCTTACGTTTTACTGAGAAATAAGAAAATAAGCAGAAAGTCTTTGATTCTTAGCTAGTTGTTAATTATAATTTTGAGTAATGAATCATTTTAAGTAAGGACTGTGTAACTGTATGAAGATCGTCCTTCGTCGATGAATGTGGTCATTCCTGAGCCTGTTAGCATCACAAATGGAGCAGAAGTGTCCACTTCTAGACAGTTTAATGGAAGGCTGGAATAAACAAATATTAAAATATGTTTTATGAGTGCTTTCTTACTGCAGTGTGCTGGTCCTCCATCATGATAGCACACTGATTACTTGCTGAGCAGGCATTATGGAGAAAGTTCAGCAGTCTTTTCCTTTTAGGCTTGTGGGAATACTCTAAGAACATGTTAAAAAATCTGAGAGTGACTTCACAGGAAGCTTATGCTTTTGGGAATGTATCAAGAGAGAGTAACTGATGGAAATATGAAAGTTTAACTGATTGAAAAAGTAATTTGTAGAAAAAAGGTAAGGCTCTGATTTTAATTGAAATTCAATGCGTGAATACTGCTGCCCAGGAGAGCATTTACATTTTTATTTCTTCTCAGAAATGATTCAGCTGGTGCAAAATTTTGTATATCTTGAATTTAGCAAGAATTTCAAAACATAAGTAGTTTTTCTTTCTAAACTACAGCTCTTCATTAAAAGAAAAAGAGGCATATGTTTATGTGTATCTATTTCTAAAAGTCTTTGGAGCAATGTTGTTACCAGTGGAGCTTTTGAGAGGTTTATGTTAATGCAGTCAGGTCACCTCAGTGTCTTGAACTGAAAGGGGTTGAGGTAAGAAAGCGGCTGACTTCTGCTAGTCTACAATGAAGAAATGTCATTGTGTGTGCCTGGATTCTCGTCAGAATTGTATTTACTGTGAGTAGGTAATAGACAGTATAGCATTCAGCTGTAAGCAGTATTCCTGTCTTTATTCAGAAATGCTTGAATTGCTTGGTAGAAACTGTGAAGTGTATTTTCCTACTATTCAATAATGAAAGTTATGAACTGGCAGTAAGTCAATAAGGCAGAATACATTATGTATGAAACAGGTGATCTTGACAATCACTGTTTCGAAGGATTTGACACAAATGACTAAAATCAGATTTACTTTCCCTTTTAAATAAATAAAACGTGCTTGAAGTTGAAATACATCCAGCAATCACATGATCATGTATTCTTACTGTGGTAGCATGTGCTCTTGTCATTCGCTGATGGATGATACTTTTGCTTGATTTAGTAGATGTCTAATTTTCAGATTTGAGTCCTAAACAGATTTTCAAGGAACAACTCTAAAGCAAATTTCACTTAATGCAAAGAGGTGTTCATGTGTCAAAATGCAAATAAAAAAAGGCAGTGACATTGTATATCATGCTATTAATAACTTGGGTTTTTTCTTTTTTCTTTTTTTCTTCTTCTTCTTCTTCTTCTTCTTTTTTTTTTTTTTTTTTCCAAGTAATTGAGTTTTAGTGAATATATATATGTACTTAAATTTGTAGAGTGATGTTTTGTTGGCTTGGGATTTGTGGCACTCAGACCTTTATACATTTATTGGTTTTCTTAGATAGGAACACTGATATGTTTAAAATTAAGATATCCATACTTACCGTCAGGGAGATCTTTTCCACTGTTTCTGTCCTCCACCCTTAGCTTTCTGTTCAGCTCTAGAGCAAAACTGTTTCCGATGCTAACAGCAGGAACAGCTGTTTCCTATTGCTGACAGTATATAAATGAACTTTATACTTCTTATTCTCACAGGTTTCTGGAATTCGTTAAAGAATATTCTAAAAGTATTGGCTGACTAGTTGGTAGATGCATTCTCCCAAATGTGGTCTGTGCTTACCATTTTAGTAAAACAGCTTTACAGGGATTCATTTGGGACAATTAGAAGAAATTACTGTTTATGTCAGATACCAGTGTGATTGAGTACAGTTTGTCCATACAGCGTGATTATTGCCTGTTGTGCATTTGTAGTTCTGCCCGCTGTTTCCAGCATCTTGAGACAAGTTTTAATAAGCACTCTTGCTTTTAGTTGCAGATTAGTATCAGGAATGTAGAATTCTGTTTCAGTAGCAATCTGAGAATTTCTTGTTTTACACACCTTGGCAGTTTCCTCATGGAGCTGCAGGAATCTGCCCTTTTCTCATCAACTTTATTTCTGTGAGGAAAGAGTGTTTCTTACTGCCTGTGGTGGTGGGGGAGGTAAAAAGTAAAATGAACGTGGAAAAAAAACAATGACAAATACTCCAAATACTCTATCTTTAAAACAGTGAAATCTGTCCATAGGACAGTAAGCACGTTGTGGTTTATGCTCATTTAATTCTTTTGTTGCCTTCAGTGGGTGTGGGGTGGTGTTTTGCCTGGTAAGACAAATTTCCAGTTCATCACTGGATAAGAGTCAAATTAAAGTAACCTCATTGAAGTCAGTACCATCACACTAATAAAAGATAGATCAAAGAGTAAATCAGTCCCTTAGTGGGCTTAGAGTAAAATCATATAAGGGAATGAATTTGAAAGCCCTGAGAATATAACAAATTGTCTGTTTCTCTGTGAGGTAGGTCTTACTCTTTGAATATGATCACAAAATATATTGTGTGGGGAGTGTATTATGTGGGTAAATAGTAAGGGCTGGAAAATAATTTCTCTTTGAAACAGTTTGGAACGTGACAGAAAGTTAAGGATGTTCATTATCATTTGTTTCCTTGGCATTATAAAGAGGAGGGGAATTCCTGTCAGGTTAAAGCTTTACATTTTTTTCTTGCAATCAAAGATGATAAGAAATACCAGTAAAGGCTGTTAACTGCCACAAAAATCAGTGAGTTCTTTAAACAAAGCATGATACGTGTGATGAGAAGAGTAGATGCTACTTAATCAGTTATGTTGGTGACTTATGGAAAAAAAGAAACAAAAAACAAAAAACAAAACAAACAAAAAACAAACAAAAAGCAAACACAAAAAACTGCAGTACCAGGAAATAACATTCCTAGCAATCCAGTAGCTGAGATGTACAGAATAAACTTGTACTCCATACCGACATCAAACAGGATTCCAAAACTCTGAAATACAGTGTTTTCTGAAATACAGAAACTTTTTTATTATCTGTGGACACTTCAGAGAAAGGTTTTGTGAACTGGAATAGTTATAAATTGCTCAGTCTTTAGTTAAATAGCATTATAATCATAGTACTGTCTGAAAAAGAGGGTCGGTGTTACAGGGATCTTTTGCTTTGAGAAACGCTGTTTTAAAAGCCATTTAATTGAGCCTATTTAAGGGGTCCCAAGTTGATTAGAAGCAAATGAAAGGAATGTTATATTGAAAAGAAGTGGTATACTCACTTAATTTGTCTGTGTAATTAATATGAATATAATAATTTTTCAATATTTAGATACTGTAGGAGTTTTGGACTTCAGTGTAATATTCCTAAAGCAATCTGTGGTGCATTTATCTTAAAACTTGTTGCAGTTGCTACAAGGTATCATCAGATCATATTTATTCATCAAATCTGACCCTGGATATCAAAAAATAGTGCAGTGCTGCCTTTACAGACTGTTTAATGCATTTGCTACCAATCTGTGATTTTCCTCAGCAAGATCTATCAGTCCAGTCCTATGTTAAGCTATGGGAATCCTGACTGCGTGAGAGCAGGTAGAGTCTTTTGTGTAAAGAGTGGCTTTAGATTCTACCTTCAAGTCTTACTCCATTAGATAGTTGTAATATTTATATTCTCTTTACTTCTCAAGGTATGATTTGATATTTGCTATAATAATATTTAGATTCTGACACTAATATTTAGTGTATTGGTCAAAACAACAGCAACAACAACCAAACAGGTGTATTTATGAGCATGGATACTCGGATAAAAGAGTAGACTCACAATTGTTTTTTCCCCCTCCTGCCTTTCACCTTGTCCATCTGGGCCATTTGCCTTTCTAGTTCAGAATTCAGCAGTAGTACAGAGACAGCAGTGAATTCTTTTGAAAGCTAGGAAGGTAGCTTGGAAAGCTCAAGGTTACGTCCTGTTAAGCAGTTTTGTTTTTAATTATTTCCTCTTTTAATTTTATTTATTTTTTCACCTTAGAAGTGTAAGTGTTGGAGCTTATAGAAAGTGCTTCAGAGTTGGACTACTCTGTTTGGCCTCTGTATTTCAGTCATCAGGAGAGCCTGTTTCCCCACACATACCGTCACTGTCTTTCTGATCAGTTCCTTTCTTTTTTTCCTTTTTGTATTTTTATCTTGCCTGTCTTTCTGAGTTCATGTCTTTTTCTACCATCTGTTACCATTCACATGCTCTCTTTTGACAATTTCTCCTAATGTCCCATTTTATGTGGCTCTGTTGTCTCCATTTGCAATTCCTTTTGCCTTCCTTTTCTAAGATTCGAGAATTTTAGAAGTACTTTGATTTTTTTTAAAGGTCTTTCAGAAATGTGCTTGGTTGATAGCGAGTACCTCCTGCTCCTCTCTTTGCATTGCTGTTGCCATAGTATTCCCATCAGTGCTATGACATAAATGACAGGCAACATACAACTATGACTATATAAATAGGTTGCTTAAAGAACAACACTTTTCCCATGGCATAAGATGTTCCATCATATGTCTAAACAGAAAACCTGACTAATTTTTTTTTTTTTTTTTTTTTTTTTTTGCCATCTTAAAGGGCTGTAGCTATAGAACAGTTCTTAAAGGTCCAAAACTGTTCCTGGAACTGATTAGAAAGGCAGGTAAAAACCATTTAAATATAGCATGTTTCCAAAACTTCAAGGATTATGAATTATGAGGCGTTTTGTTTTGTTTTTCTTCTGACCTAAGGCCAGGCAGTTTTGTTTTTTTTTATTTTGTAAGAGTTTTAACTCTTAACGTTGTGTACTTCATGTCTTTACCATTTTGTTTTTCAGGAAAATCCATGGGAATAACAAACATAGTGACGTTACTGTTTATGTCATGATTTGCAGTAATAGCATCCTATTGTTTCAGTGTTTTACTATATTTGTTGCAAACCAAGAATAGCTTTAATGGAATGATTCAATGTTTGTATCCTTAAATGAAGTGGGAAATAAAATATACATTGTAATGTAACGCTGAGAAGTTCCACTTCACAGTTCCCTGACTAACCTACTTCTATATTACAGTCTCCAGCAGCTCCATATCCGTATCTCAGTATCCCATACAGGTTTTTTGTTGTTGTTGTTGTTTTGCGTGAGAACAAGGTAAATTTATTTATTTTTTAAACAATCATGTATGCAAAAAAGTCCTTTTCTGAAATAAGGTCCTTTTACAACTCAAGTACACATGTGCAATTCCTTCAGCAGGTGGGATGTTTGTGTGAGAGCTGAGGACAAATACAGCAAACGTAGCTTAGAAGTATTATAAGCTAACTTGGTATATTTGTGCAATATCACCACAGTTCTTTCATTGAATTCATGCTGCTACCATAGTATTACTTTTAATGATAACCAGTATCTGCTGATGACTTGCTCATTTACGTATATAAATGGAGCTTAATATTGTAACGGATTTACAAAATAGCGGTTTATAGTATGTTGTTTCTTCACTCCTGGATACCTTTTTAGTGTTGTGTTATGCCTTATATTGAACTACTAAAATGCTCCTAATAAGTCAGTGAATTACTAAAATACTGCAGGTAATGCGGTACCTGTGCCACACACATTGCATATTGGGTTTTCACCCGTGTCTGTAATCTTGTTCAGGTTAATTGAATAACTCTTCTTGGTAATGATTTTTTTCATAAGTGAAGACTTGTGGAATTGGATTTTTCCTACATGTTGCTCCTTATGTATAATCACAAAGCCAGAAAATGCTTTGCAGTTAGATGTTGATGTGAAAGATAACATTGGAATGTTAGAAGTTGCTTTCTTTATCTGCTACTTACTCCCACTGAAAAGCAGGTTGCAGAGTTGAAATGGAATAATTAAATTTGTGTTCCTAATCTGTTTCACCGCAAAGTCAAATGTTTTAATTTAAATTGCTTTGGAAGAGATGCTGCTGAAAGGCAGTAACTAAAGGGTGAAGATAAATACTGGCTTTAGGAATTCCTTAAACCAGTGCAGCTTGACCCACAGTTGTAAATCACTCCGTACTGTGACAGGAAGAGTGGAGAATAACATCAGAAAAGACAGGGAAAAAGTTAATGTTTTTAACCTGAGCAGTGAAAATAATAAAATGGGTGAATGTAGCTATATTTGAAAAAGACACTGAGCTGGTAGGATCTGAAATTTCATTAACTCTGAAAATAAATTCAGACAGAACTCTAACATTATCTTACTTAAATAGCATTCTAGATTATCCTGCATTCTGTGAAGGCAGAGTGGTGTAAAGATTAGGTAAAGCAGCATATTCTGTGCATGGAGCTATACAGTGTGTTTTTCTCTAAAGGTCGTCAGCTGAAGGTATTTATCTGTATGGACCTATAAGTCATCCCATTCTACTTCAGTCCTTCAGTAAATTTAAGGTTGCTAATGATCTTGGGAGGAGAATACATAATTATTCAGAAATTAGAATGTGAAGTACACAATGTTCTTTTATTTAACCCTCAACAAATCTGTGTTTCACTTTAAAGGTGTTGGCATCTCAGAGTACTTTGCTCATGTATGAGCAGACTTCAGCAGATTTAGTTACATTAAATTTCTTTCAATTCATTTTCCAGAAAATACATTAAATACCAGAGGGGAAATCCTTCCTGTATAGTCTCTCTCTCTCTCTCTCTCTCTCTCTCTCTCTCTCTCTTTTAATCAAAGAAAGGACAGTACATCCCACTGTATTGGAGATTAATGGCAAGCATATGAGGTAGAGATTGTCCTCTGGTGTGGTGAGCTGTTGGATAACCGAGGCTGCTACAAGTTTATGCTTGCTGCTAGGAAAAGTGTTTTAGCTTTAGTGCTAGATTGAAAAGTTTCAATGTTTTGCTGTTCGCTTTCTTTTGTGTTGGAATTTGTCCACTGTTGTCATGGGTTTTGGAAGCAAACATAAATTTGACTGAATTCAGTAGCAGTTCATTTTTGAAGACCGAATCAGACCTTCTCTCCTTAGAGAGTGCTGTATTGTGATCCATTTTCTAGAAAGTCTTCAGCACGTTGGCGGCTGAAGTACACTGGACTGTCTGCTAATTTTTCTTGCTAGTTTAAGTTCCTTTTTTAAAAACAACAGCAAATAAATTTGGTCAACAAATTTAATAAAAATAAAATAAAAAATATAATTTTGTCAGCCCAAAACTGGGAGGCAGGGTAAATGAGTGTTCTTAGTTTCCCACTTCTGAGCATGAGGTATAAAAAGCTATTGTTCCCAGCAGATGGTTGCTTGCAAACTCCCTGCATATACTTTTATCAGAGACAAGAAATTGAGGACAAATGTCAGGGGGTTCAAAGGAAAATATTTTCTTCAAAAACAAAGAAAAATCTGAAGCTGAATATAGAAATAATTATTTGTCTTTGCTTTTGTTTGTGTTTGTTAACTCTGGTCCAGTTCCAGGATTCTTACCTTGGGTTATGTCAGCAGTTAGTGGGTAGTTGTAAGCAAAAATACGTGCAAGATATTTTGTAAGCTTTCTGAAGGACTGTTGAGTCAAATACCATTTTATTAAATGGGTTTTTATTCACTGCAGCTTGTTTGCTGTGGGAAAGGTAGTCCTTTCATGCCTTCACCATTAACAAACCACAGTGTTCTGTATATTCTTAAGATTTTTTCGCTTTTCCTTTTTTTCCAGCTACTCCCAGTGTTCTACACGAATATTCATTAGTCAGTTTGGAAATGGACTTGCTGTCTGGAACCTACCTCTTGGCAGTCTTATTAGCCTGTATTGTATTTCAGTCTGGAGCACAGGAGAAGAACTATACAGTGCGGGAAGAACTGCCTGAAAATGTCCTCATTGGCAATTTGCTCAAGGATCTTAATTTAACGCTGGATCCAGATGTCCCCCTTTCCTCGCCACTACAGTTCAAGCTTGTATATAAGACTGGGGATGTACCACTAGTACGAGTGGAGGAGAACACTGGTGAGATATTTACAACTGCAAACCGCATAGACCGAGAGAAGCTGTGCTCTGGCATCTTTAGTGAGAATCGCTGCTTTTATGAGGTGGAGGTTGCCGTTTTGCCTGATGAAGTTTTCAGACTGGTCAAGATCAGATTCCTAATAGAGGATATAAATGACAATGCCCCCCTCTTCCCCTCTACAGTTATTAACATCTCTATCCCTGAAAACACAGCGATTAATTCTCGCTATTCTGTTCCATCTGCCATTGATCCAGACATTGGTGTGAATGGTATTCAACATTATGAACTCCTTAAGGTGAGTTTCTTCCATTCTATTGTGTTATTGTCTGTCTTTGTGTTACTGCTGGCCTGCAACTATTGTCAGTCCTCATCAAACCATTAGAAATAAGAAACTCTGAATTGTGGTAGTGGTACATTGTAGATGACTCTTGAAATCTTAACCTATACACCTGAGAGCATTGTAGCATTTTCTCTTCTTGGAGAAAGCTGTGTGTGTGGCTGTGTAACAGTGTGAAACGTGCATATCCTCCTTAACTGTCCACTGGCATTCAAATTATTTCTACAACTTTGGCTAATAATCTTCTTGCACTATCAAGGATATGCTCTCATCACCACCAACATAACAATATAACAATATGTTGCAGTGAGTTTGTGCCTCCCTCTTGCATGACTGTTACATTTGAGCAGTAGTGCTTAGCCCAGGAGATGAAGTAATGTGCTCTGTTATAGAGAAGCCACGAAATAGCAAGACTGACTATTCCATTCTGCAATAGCTGTTCTATCTATGATTTAATTGCATTTTTCTCTTGCATGCTTTCTTATCAGGTAATTTTTGAGTTAAGGTTTTACTGTCTTTAAATGAGACAGCGATTTCAGGTAGCTTGGAAGGTATCTATATATCCCAGAAATAGTTTTCGTCAGGCAGACATTGTTTGGAATAGTAGCATCAATGTATTATTCTACTCAATTCCTGGTAGTTTTTACAGTGTTAGTATCAAAAGTGATCAAAAAAGAAGAAGGAGAAGGAAGTAGTAGAAATGAAGGATGCTGTTGAACAGGCAGGACAGAGTGTATAAACAAAGATACATCCTTCACCCTGGAAGACTAGGGAGATGAATGAGGAAGGATAGAGCGATACGTGAGAATTTTTTTTCATGGGTAACAGTGTTAAGAGGGAGAATGAACACAAAATGACGTTGCTTGCATTTTCTCCCCAAATGCTTCTCATACATTACTCTAGGCCTTTTTTGGGGGGTACACTGTGAAGTTACTAATGTCTTCTGATGTGTTAATTTTTTCCTTCGCTATTCAATTAGCTTACAGAAAAATGGAGGAATGACAGCATATACAAATGCAGTCGGTGAATTTAGCAGGGGTAATGTAACAGTGTTGTAGGGATTTAGGGTAAGCACCGGATATGAAGGCAGGGCAGTGCGTAAGGAGGATCTCAGAGGTGGGAGATGATTAGATATGCATGTCATGTCACTTCACGGAAGCACAAAAGCTGATGCTTTAATATGCATGCAGCAACACAGTGAATATGTTGCTACATACTTTAGAGAAGGTAATAGCAAATTAACAAGCTGTGCAGTGAATTTTTTTTTAGTTTCTTTAGTTGCATTTCACTTTTTAAAAATGTTAGCTAAAATGCTGTACTGTCTGTACAGTGCCAGGCCTATTTCTCTGAAAGATAAAGAGATTTTTGACATATCAGTTTTCTAAAGACACCAAGCTACTAACTGCAAACTCATCTGTGTAGGTTAGAGGTCTTTAGCACATTTTCAGCAACTCTGTATTTTATCTGGGAGAAAACATTCAAATGTTACAGTATTTCCAGTTTGAGATAAAGGTTGCCTTTAGTTGTTGTATTCAGTTTCTTTTGCAAAACAGATCATTAATGAATTACAAAGTCATTTCATTAGGTGACTGACTTTATTTGAAACTCCTGCCTTTTTTAAGAAGAGAACAGAACATCTTAAAATGTTATTCTTTTGTTTTGGGTTCAGACTTAATAGCAAGTTTGGTAACATGGGGTTAGATTTAGCTAATGCATTGGAACGCTCACAGTTTTGTACAATTTAAATTAGCACTCAAATTAACATTCACATATTTTTCCCTTCCTGCATTTTCTCAAAACGGATCCGAACACAAAGGGACTTTCTTTTGTAACTGATTCATGGTACGGCAGCTTCAAACTATTCCAGGTGTCCATGATTCAACAATACACTGTATGAAAAGTGTGAACTCTGAGAAGACAACAGTTGTTAATAACCTCTGCATTTGTTCCTGTCCTCCTGAGGAGTCATGTGGAGGATAGGCTCCCAGGAAAATTCTAAGGAAAAGAGTGTTTTTAGTTTTCATCTCAGTTTTTGTAAGAAGACCCAAATATGGTCGTTAGGATTTCTTTTTAATTGTTTTCTTATTTAGAAAATCAGTTGCAACATTTTTGAAGATTCGATAGCAGTGTAATAGTTCTAGCAGCTGACCAAGAGTTATTCGAGTTGAAGTTTACAAATATTGAATTATCTAAAAATGGTGATATTCTAACAGTACATGAAGCTGTCTTTCCTCATAGTAAAGAGGATTTCCAGGAAACAGTCATGCAGTACACCTTGCTGTTAGCCAAAGAAATTGTGCATAGAGCTATGAAAGGTCATGATGCTCTACTGAAATGCCCAAAGCTGACTAGGGGTAGGATAACATTAAGCGTTCAAATAACAGATGCTATACAGTGTTTACTATGAACAAGGTGAGGGAGAGTGAACTTAATTAAAAATAATTTTAAAAAGAAAATTATTTACAATGAACAACTGCTCTAAGTCTAGATTGGGAGGAAGGATGGCATAACATTGATAGTAGGAGGTGATGGAGAAGACAGTGATGACAGGTGGTGAAGTAGTTCAGGGAAAGAAATGGCCAGATGCGAAAGAAATGATTTTTGTCTTAGTTGAGTATGAAGGGGGAAGGATAGGGAAAAAGGAAAGTTTTCATAAAGATATGTTAAAACAGGAGGATGCAAGAGCAAATTTTAATTGTAAATGTTATTTAGCAGTGATTTCTTTTTAAGGATGAATCTGCAAACAGTACATATTTCTGTAAATGTATGGTATAATGAATAGTAAATAAATAGTACATAGTAAAATACATATGTAAATATATACTATATAATTTATTCCTTTTTTTTTTTTTTTTTTTTTTTTTTTTCCTGAGGCCTTTATTGCCAAGATCTAGGTGATCAGTCGTGACTGGTCTTTGATGACAAGTGGGAAAGAAAGTAGATTTGTCTTTTTTCCTGCCTGTCATTTCTTGACTATCCATAGTGTTGCACGTTTCTCATTCTCTAAGCAGGGACCTGTTCACTCTGATACTCATTATCTTGCTTTGGCTTTAAGAGTCTTCCTTTCTGTGTGTTGGCCAGGCTGCCTGGCCTGTTTGCAGTCCTTTGTGCATATTTTATTCTTCATGCATCATGTGGTTGCCTCTGTGTGCAACTATGTTGTCCACGGGTCTTTGATTCTTCAGGGTAGTCAGGCTGCTCACAAATGTATATAAAATGTTCAAACATTGTGTCTAGTAATGCCATCACTGTGTTAAAAATACCTGCATGCTGTTGTTGATTACAGTGTTTCAGCACATGTTTGAATTCAAGGCAAGCTAATATTTAGTATAACCTGATTAGTAGGCTTGGAATTTACACAGGCCTCTGCTTGAACTGTGAAGATTGCCATGTGAAGCATTTTGTTATTCTCTTGACTGTTAAAAATGAGAGCTGTTTCAGAGCAGTTTTTGAACAATATCTCAGCTCAGAACACTGTCATGGAGAGTCAACTTTGTTCTTCCAAATGGATTCATACCTGTGCCTGCTGAAATTAGATCCTTATTATTGATTCCTGAGCATTTCAACCACCTAAACTACATGGTACATATTTACAACATGCAATTAGCAATGGACTAGAGTGAAAGCAGAACTCTGCTCTTACAGGAACAGAGCATTCTACTCTGTGAGCTAATCCTTTGTTCAGATAGTTTGTTGCTTGTTTAATCTGTTTCAGTTTGGGGGAAATTAGGTTGGTGTTACTGCTGTAGTTCCATTACTTTTACCTGTCAGAGTATTATTCTTGTATTTACCTATCATCAGAAGCAGCTGGTTGATTCCTTCTAGAATTATATAATAATCTCTTTGTAACTGTCAGTTCATACATCTGTAATCTGACAAAATAGATTCTTACTCAGTCTCACAACACGTCAGTCTTGCCTCTGATGAGGAGAGTTACCTCTTGGTACTGTAAATCATCTCTTGCAATGTCTTTCAGTCTAAGCTTTTCCCTGCTTTCTGATACAATTTATCAATTCCATGACTTATGGAAGATGGAGATTACAAATCTTCATCAGATTTCCAGACTTCTCTTGAAACTAGGTTTTTTTTTTGTTTTTGTTTTTTTGTTTTGTTTTGTTTTGTTTTTCCTGAGCCTTTCAGGGGTTTGGGATCAAGTAAGTAATGTCACTGCTTATCTGTGAAAATTGAGAATGCAAGGAGAGAGCTTTTGTGTAAAATGAAGGCCAGGAAGGTAGTTAGATCAAAATTACATTGTGTGTCTAGATTTGCGGTCAAATTAGAATGGAAAAGTTATGATTTTCAGTACTGATTTCATAAATCTCTTATAAACAGTATTACAAATTTGATAGGCAAAAATACTGTCACTGAAGATGGGAAAACAGAAATTCTCTATGATCTGCTTGCATTTTAGTATGATACCAGTATGATCTTAGTGGTTGAGTACATTAGAGAGAAGGGAAGGAAGCACTCTGCCAACAAGGTGCACAGTGACACAAATAAAGCCCGTGGATGCTTATCCACTTTGAAACATCTCAGCCCAGGTGTTCATTAGAATGTCTGCATTGACCCAATCATCAGCTGCTTAAACCTCCTGTTTTTGTCCTCCTGATTTGTTTTTCTTACTTTACAATCCCTTAATTGGGTTAATATAGGGACTTTACTAAGTGTAACATTGCAGCACAAGTTAACTTCCATCTTCATTGTAATAGCTCTTACACATTATACTTCATATATTCGGAGAACACTGCCATGTCTTCTCTCTTACTTCATATGCCAGCAAAGATGGGAAAGGTAATAGATTTAGGGGGCTCTAAAGTAGATTTAGGATTTTTTTTTTTTTTTTGCTCTAGAGGTGCACTCCTGCCAAGATCTAAAGTCACCCTCTAGTGCCTATAATTTAATAAATATGGAGAGTTGGATGTGTTGTCTTTCTGAGGTAACTTTTAGCTGCCCTTCAGTAGAGAAAGGTTTGCTAGGACACAGTCTGTATTTTAAATGATGCTGAGTAATTCTTTTAAAGTCTGCAGTACCTTTAAGGAATAGGTCAAAATTGAAACATCTCACCCTTTCTCTGTTGCAGCTCAAGGATCTGTGCATTTGTTTGATGTTATAGTGTAGCTTCATTTAGTCCACATAGGTCATTTCTATTGTAAGGCCATATAAGTCCTTCCAAAAGTAATGCCTCCTATTTATTTCCATACAATTTGTATCTACATTCCATGTACATCATACATTCCATACAATTTGTATCTACAACAGATACAAAGAGCACAATAACACCATTTAATAGAAAAGTTATTTGCTATAAAACTCTATCGCTGCCATTAGCTGATTCATGTGGATGAGCTGATCAAAATGCTCTTCATTTTGTGTTGTGACAGCTGTGCTTGGCTGTCTGGAATGTGGCTTGTCTTTCATGTAGCTTTCGCTGCTGCTGAAACTCTCCACCCACTGCTTCGCTGTGCTCACATCCACTGTTTGGTCTTCATAAACATTCAGCAGGTGTCAATGAATGTCAGTGGGGGCAACTACTTCCGTATAGATGAATTCAATTCCACACCTGCACTTCATACACTGATCCACATCAGACTGCCCCTCTGCTGGCAGCTTTTGCATAGCAGCAAAATGTAACAGAATATTGCCTGGAAGGCTCAACCTCTACTGCTGTCCAACACCGTCCTCTGTCATCATGGGCCAACATAATAAAACAGGAGGTATTACTTTTGGAGCAATTCTTGTACACTTTAACACAAAATGTGCAGAATTTTCCTGTTGAGTTTCCTTATGAGATATAAAATATTCTGAAATAATGAGAAGTAGTTCAAACAGAATACAGTAGAGAGTTTATCCAGATTTCAGCTTAGGTGAAAAGTTGTGAGTGGGTGGATGACATGACAGGAGCTGAAGTTAGCTATAAAATGAGATGCAGAAACTTAAGGGATGTTTATGAGTGCTAAGTGAGATCCTAAAGTCTCAAAAAGCTCCCCTTCAAATATATGAAAGGGACAAATAAGTTTCATTTTGATCTTATTTTCTATAAATAATCATAGGAAGATTGGTGAAATTTGTATTATAAGTATCTGTAGGTAGAATTCTTATCCTTTATGTTTGTCCTTATCCTTGGAAATCTAGTAAAATGTATTTTTATTCTCACTGTTTTCCTGTTACTTAACTTCAGATATGTAAGCAAATTTCATAAACTAATAGATTTGTCTTCCCTCTATATATATCTTCCTTTCTTCAAAATATTTTAACTTCATCTTTCCATCAAAACAGTATTTTCATTGTTTTATTATGTAATTCAACATCCACCTTCCTACAAAACCCTCCGTTTGTCAATTTTTCGTATTATATGAAGTTTTAAAGTCTATCTCATGAGAAGGTTTTGTGGTAGAATAAAATTATTGCTCAGTAGTAATTTGTTCAGAGAGATCTTGTCAGGTAAGTGGTCATCTATGAACATTATTTTGAAATAGTCACTGTCTTATTTTTAAAGGGGAAAATAATCTGATTTACATTCTATAGTTATGAATTATTGTCTCTAAGTAGATAAAACTCTGCTAACAACTGGTGGTAGTTTGAATCCAGTGAGTCAAGAGTCAAGGTAATTGTTTCTTGTTGGTTGATACAAGGCTCCTTTAGGGTGGTTTATGGCATCATTACTGTAAAACTGTCAGGTTCCATTATCCTGACATCCCTTTCGGGGGTAGACTGAAGACTGGAGGAGAAAGTCTTGCTTCCAGGCACAGTAAGTTCAGTGACTTAGGGTGAGGGACAAGTTGGTGTATCTTTTTGCATTCAAGGCTCTGATTTTCACACTAGCTGTCATGAAACAATAATATATAACTTAGCATGTCTCTGTGTGGGCAAGATGATAGACTCAAGCTAGAAGGCACAAATCTGTCAAATGGAGATCTTCAGTTCATCTATCTTATGTGAATATTATCATTTGCTGATGTCCAGACAGATCGGTATGTTAACTTAACACAGACATGGTGATGCTTTCTGAGCATAATAGACTAGGGATATCCTTACATAGTCCTTTGAATCCAACTGTATGGGAAACACTTATGGATAAACACTTCATTCTTGTTAAACTCTTCCAAAAGACATTGAGTAAAAACTTCACTTTCACTTGCATAGACAAACTGACAATTTAAGAATTTGTAGTTCTCTCAATGGTAAACCACATAAAAGTAGTAACAAAAGAAACATTTACTAGTAATGTCTTAAACAGATAAACACTACTCCAGGTGCAGCATAATATGCGGTTATAACAGTTTAGTTGATAGCTTTCTATCTTACTTTGGACCTACCAAATCTACGTCTGTAGTGAAGGAAACCTGTAGCTAGCAGGACATGCCTTGATCTTGCAGCCATTCAAGGGATCAGGAGTGGCCTGCAGGTTTCCACTTATTGTCTACCCTCAGATCTTCCAGCTGAGAACTATGTGTAACATGTTACCTCTTCTGCTACAAGTTACCTCCCTCCAGAGGCATATGAGATGGCTGGAGAGTAAAATTAAGAAGCCAAACTTCAGGAAAGCTACCTTCCAGCTCTTCAGGGAATTAGTTAACAAAACACCTTGGGAGACAGTCCTTAGTGGACTGTTCAATGGATGAAGAACTGGCTGCAGAATCGAGTCCAGAGAGTGGTGGTCAATGGCTCAATGTCTGGATGGAGATCAGTGATGAGTGATGTCCCACAGAGGTCAGTGCTGGGACCAGTATTCTTTAACATTTTCATCAGTGACATCAACAGTGGGGTCAAGTGCACTCTCATCAAGTTTGTGGATGATCACAAGCTGTGGGATGCAGTCAACACACCAGGGGAATGAGCCCCGTTAAACATCCCGAGAAGGGCCACAAAAGTGATCTGTGGAACAGAGCACCTCTTCTACAAGAACAAGCTGAGAGAGCAGGGGCTGTTCAGCCTGGAGAAGAGAAGGCTACAAGATAGCAGCCTTTTAGTGTCTAAAGGGGAGCTACAGGAAGGTGAAGGGGAGAGTCTTTAGTAGAATTTGTGGTGATAAAGCAAGGGGAAATGGTTTCAAGCTCAAAGAGGGTAGATTTATGTTGGATATAAGGGAAAAATCTTTTACAGTGGGAGTGGTGAGGCACTGGAACAGGTTGCTGCAGATATGTGGTTGATGCCCCCATCTCTGGAGACTTCCAAGGCAAGGCTGGGCACTCTGAACTAGCTGTGCTGTTCCTGTTCATTGCAGGGCAGTTGGACTTGATGGCCTTCAGAGATCCTTTCCGACTTTGAGGGTTCTGTGATTCAGGGAACTTATTATATGTAGAAGAGGAAATGACTGTGGCTTAGACAGTATGTTTATTTTTGGAAATTTGTATTTTGAGCGTCTTTTATTCTGGAAGGTTGCTAACAGTGCACTTAGGATAAGTTATGTTATACCCGTAATCTCTGCTGTTGTCTAAAAATCTAAAGTATTGAGATTGAGATAGTGAGACTAACTTTGATTTTCTGTTTGATGTGTTACTCTTTACTAGTGTATCCAGCAGGGGTTGGTGGTTGGTTTTTTTTTTTTTGTTTGTTTGTTTGTTTGTTTTTGTATTTTTCATACTTCAGATATTTGTGACTAAACTCATTGTTTGTTGCTAAATAAGAACCTTATTACTAAAGCAACCAACAGCTATCTCCATCCAGGAACAATTTCACTTGAATACCATTATTTTTTGACCAAATTAAAAATAGTTCTCACAAATTTTGATGGAAAGTAACTAATCGTGGTTGTATTGCTGCAAGGAATGTGCAAGTTCTCAATCCATTCTAATTTTAGTTTCAGAATAACTTTGTGAATATTATTTTCTGCTCCTTTTATTTATTGTGGATGCAGCAATAAAAATTTTACTTATATTTTGGATATCTGTCTCGAGAAATTTTGAATTCAGTTTCCAACAGGGTTCATATAAATCCTAGTAATATTCCATATCTATTATTAAAAATTCCGAGTTACTTCATGGTTAGTTGTCTTCTCCACACATATGTGTGAGTTTTTCCTTTTGCCCCAAATCATTTTTTCATGAGCTCTGTTTTTGGGGTGATAAAAGTTTCCAGTTTTTAAGATATGTTTTGAATATAGTAGAGGAAATTAAGTTTCTCCTAGTTTTAGATGTCGTTAATTAGACAATTCAAATATTAAAGAAGCTTATGCAATTATAATGTTCTTAATTTTAATTTTAGTTTTAACTTTCAGATCTCAGATCGATAGTGATAGAGAATTAAATAATTCTTGTAGTTTTTACCCTAAATATGCAGTATGAATGTTTTTCTTCCTTTCAGGAGGAAGCAAAAGGAAGAAAAATGCTAAGTCCAAAATTATATTCTTATAAATATCAAAGAATACTTTTAAATTCACTGTCAACCGTAGACTGTGGCACTTGACTGCATTAGTATGGTTATTTTTATTCCTGAAAGAAAGGTTTATTGCAAAGTAATTTATATTCCCTAGCCCAGAAATATAATGGGTCTGAACACTGAAGTCCTGTAGAGCTTTTTATGCTGGGATGTGTAGCAAAGAGCATTTCAGACAATTTTAAAGAAACAAAAAAGAAACATTGGTGAAAGAATTCTGAATCATCAGCTGTCAGTATTGAAATACATTTTTATCACATTGTGCTATAATTGCTGTCTCTATTAATGTGATGTGTATTATTGCTGTGGTTATTGCTGATGTTCCAAAGTCAAATTATTGTAATTTTTTTCTCTCTGCCTTATCAAGCATATTGTCTTTTTGGGTATTTTTTTTTTTTTTTTAGTCAAGATGTTCTTCTATGTTTTTAAGAATGGAATATTATATGACTTTCTTTAAGATGAGTTTTTCACTTCATTTTAACCGTAGCCATATAATATTATCCTCATTTCCATTATGTATTTTTAAATACTATTTGTTGTAGCACATTTAAAAGTACAAACAGATCAGTATTTTCTGTTTTCCTCTCCATCCTGTTTCCCATGGAACCTCAAAACCAATTTGCTGCCTGTTATGTATTCGTGGAATAAGTTTATTTATCAGGAAAGATTTTAAGGTATTAAGTTATATTGTGATGATCAGAATTTTTTGATATTGTTTTCATTATGAATATTTGATATCACTTTAAAATCAAAAGATACTAGCTCTTGCTGTAGTGCAGTGTGCTACCTGCCTCTGAAATGAGTGAAAACTAAGTGCAAAGAGGTACGTTAATATGCATATTACTGTGGAATGATTGGTTGGCTTTTCCTGCTGGGCAGCTGTTAAAACTAATCAGATTGTGCCTAAGAGCATAATAAGGAATAACTTTAATACCGCTTAACCCTCATGGAAGCTCCACGTTCCAGCTATCATTCTTGCTTTCAGAAAATTAGTCTAGGTTTTGCTGATTTCTTAAAAGCCATAATACTGAATTTCAAAACTGATTTCATTCAATTTTCCATTTTACAGTGGGGTTTTCTGTATATACTCATACTGTGCTTCTTCTTACAGTAACAGTAAAGTTAATTGAGGGTGGAAGTAGAATCAAAAATCTGTAGGTAGAATACATAACATATTCAGCAACTAGTTTTATAGTGTGAACTTATGATTTTGAGGTACTAATCTAATCCATATAACAACTGAAAATTACTTTGTTGTAGTGAGTGGTCCTTCACATTTCTATGAAACAATTGACTCAATCCTAGATGTTATTCTGTTTTTTAGAGAGTTTTGTCTTTTTTCAGTATCTTTGACTTTGATGCTTACATGTTCATACATGTAGTTGATGGAACTATATGTATTGCTTAAAAAAGTAATAAATTATTTCTCTTTCCATGCAGTTGTAATGAATTGCATTGGAAGTAGGAAATAGAATGATGATTTCTGTCTGTAGTACCACCTTGAGTGTGAATACTTGTAAACGTGTGTATCAGATACACTTTTAAGATTTTTGATTCAAAACTTCTTGTAGAATTTGCATTTTTAGGAATATAACTCTTAAATTGAAAGTCATGATGGCTTATACTGTGAAATTTTCAGTACACACAGGTATTACAGGGTTTCAGAGTTGGGGCTCAAAATGGGATTGCTACCATACTGTAGCAAAGTATTTTTATATTTTCTTTTGCTGCTCTTCTACTGAGTCACACAAATGTGGGAATCAGTAATGCTGGAGGAGGAAGAAGACAAGTTGGCTTTCTGACGAAGTCCAGCACCAGCAAATACATTTTTTGTTTATTCCCAGAATTCCCTGATTAACATAGTCAATAGGATAGTCATAGTCAACATAGGATTTCTATTTAATGGGTATTAGAATTCAGTCTCTGTGGAACTACTTGCTATTACTCTGTTATTTCTTCTGAGCAACTGTCTCTGATTTATTAATCTGAAATTTCAGTATCATTTATTATCTTCCAGTGTGTAGAGAAGGGGCATCTTGCACTTGTGTTATGTCACATATTTTTACAGTTCCATTTGGTAGCTCCACTGTTCTTTTTCTCAGAATAATGTGAAAAGGATAAGTTCATTGTTTGAAAAGCTCAGCTTCGTGTCTTTAAAATACAAAAAGGCTCATGTGGTTGTTACACCTCCCACATAAACTTCCTCTTTTGAGTTTTACAAAACTCTCCAAGGAGCGAAAGCCCTAAGAAAGCCTTACAGTCATGTTCATTTTACCAGTATTTGTTCCAGACCTACAAACCCAAAAAGCTATGTGTCAGTGTTGGGGGAAAATGTGTCCATGTGAAAGTATGACCTTCTGGTTTAAATCTGGAGGACATGTGATTTTATTCATTTATTTTCTTTTTTATTTTTGGATCTCTGATGAGAGGTCTATCATGCCATTCAAATGAATTTTTTTATCAACACTTTGTCCTCAAAGTGTGAACATAAAAGGAGGATACAGTGGTTTTGCTCGTAGCTGAACTTTCAGTTTAGATGGGCCTCAGATAAAATAAGTTACTCATGCTAAATAACTTTCTGTTAAAAGCACGGATATGGATTTGGCTCAATGAAGATACCATCTGTTTATAAAAATAATGCACCTTTTCAACTGAAATTATCTTGAAAATAACAGAGAACAAAATAATTTAATGAACCTTAACTCACAAACATTTGTACTTGTTTAACAAGTCCTATCAAAGGTTTTCTGTCTATTTAATTTTATTTCTTCCACTTGTCATGAGCCAAATCTATACATGTCCATCATGATGAATTCAAACTAAAAGTACTAGAAACTGAAGATCCTGGGCAACCTCTGCTTTAGGGTAAAGTAATTTTCAGAAACATCTCAGTTGTTTCTATTTTCTTGTATACAAGTGGCTGTCAGTTTGAATCCCCTTCTGCCTGAGAGTACTGATATGGTCATAGTGCAGGTAGTGAAAAGGAGGGCATTATGGATTCACACTGCGCTAACACCCAGTCAGCATTCATCTGAGAGCTCTAAAATGTGGGATTATGAGCCAAAGATGTCTTGTTTGGCTGTCAAACAAGATGAGGTTGTGATTTAGGAGCTGGTTCAGAACTATTACTTGTCATGTCCAAAAACACAGTGATGTGTTAGAGAATTACATGACTAAAACACAGTCATTTCTTCCTCTCTTAGTTCTTAGATTTTTGGAGCAAATCTGTAATTCTTACACATACATAATGTGAATATAAAAATTATCTTACTAGATATATCAATGCTTAACTCCTTTTTTTTTCCCTTCATTTTATATCTAGAGATATAAATCTAGTGTTTACATGAAATACAAAGGGCAAATTGGAGGACAGGACAGGTGTATGTGGCAGTATGGGAATTTACAGCGTATCTCATACATAAATATGATATAAGATACCTTTAGCTGTCCTTCAGGTGTTGTATCAGCTTCCTGCCTAATAGGATGCATGTGAATGTCTCAAAAAGTGTTATAGAGAAGGTTAAGAGGAAGGGTTACTTATCTAATTGCCTTACTGGCACCTGTTAACTTTTCTTCTTTTGGAAAGACTGTCTCTAAAAGAAAAAGGCTTTGAATTTTGTTTTTGTTTAGTTTAAATGAAATGATTAATAATTTCATTTAAACTAAACTAAAGTGTTTGTCACTTTCAGGCCAGCTTTTGTAGAGGCACTTTTGCTATTGGAAGCTGAGAATTAGTGAATTATTATGTAGATGTTAGTAATAGATGATGTCCTTATTTTCTGTGTATGGGTGAAGCATGTTAGGATTATGACTGCACAAATTTTACTTTAGATTGGTGTATAATTTGAAGCTTCCAAGTCCAAATCCCTGGATTTGAATTTTCAGAGCATTTTCAGTGGATTTGAACATTCAGAGCAAAAAAACCAACCAACCAACCAACCAAACAAACAAACAAAAAAAACAACCAAAAAAACAGTCAGTACAAAGCAAATGTAGTCAACAACTAATGAATTTAATGAAATACTGCGATGAGAGAGTATGATACTGCCATTTGCATATCTAGATGCAAGTTAGGTCTAGACTAGGTACACCTTGCTACATGCAGTTATGTTTGTAATATTTGGAAACTTTCCTATGTTATCACATTAGATATCCATGTTTAATTGATTATGTATTTATTAACCTACCTAAATGTTACAATTGTTTTAAAAGTCTCTATTTTTTTATTTACATGACAGCCCAAAACAGCTCCGAAAAGGACATTTGGATCAATTACGAATGATCAGGTAAATATATGGCAAGGAGTGTTCAGCAAGTATACCAGTTTCATCATTTCAAAGATTACCTTAGGCATGAATCAACTGAAAAGGATGTTATGAAAATCCAGTAAGGTTACAAGTTGCTTAAACCACTGATAAATAATATTGTGATCAGAACTCAGAGCTTCTTAAAGGTGATGTTGGCTCTGAAACCTTGTTCTGCTTGAAGTAGTTAGATTATATCATTTAAACTGTCTTTTTAGATTAAAAATTCAGCATTTTATTTTTCACTCTCTTATGTAGTGATGGAAATAAAAACAGATTATTTCTAAAATTAATTTAATGGTGAAAAGTACCATGTAACTGTTAATTACCTATTATACTTCTTCTATGTACATACAGCATTACTCTAGCGTGGGTGAAACCTTCAGAACACCGAGATAATGAAATGATTGAGGTTCAGTCCACAAACCAATCTGATTGTAGGAAATTTTGACTTCATCAAGGTTTTGTTGATGATAGATCCATTTACTTCAACAGCAAAAATTTTATAAAATTTTATGAAGGTTTTTCTTCCCGTTTGTCTTTTTAACTCTCAGTTTCTTTTCTCCCCCTCGTGAGAATTAGATATTTGTAATCCTCAAAATATACTTCTTGAATGTTTCATCATTTTGGGAATGTTTAGAATGGAAGAACTCTCTCAGAAAATTCGTTTGATAAAATGCAGTGTGTCACTGTACTTAACTTAATTCCAATGTGAATTACACGTGCTTAAATTAGGAAAAAAACCTTTTTTTTTTTTTAAAGAAATTTTCCCTTTATTTTAGTAGTTTAAAAAGATGCATAATCCTCAAATGAATAGCAAGAAATTCTCTTAAATAACTTTTAAATAACTTTTTTTTTTTTTTACTATGCTAAAGTATGTTCTTTCTGTGTCTTGTAGGGTCAGAATGTATTTGGTCTTGATATAATTGAGACACCTGAGGGAGATAAGTGGCCTCAACTGATCGTCCAGCAGATCCTGGATAGAGAGCAGAAGGATACCTATGTGATGAAAATTAAAGTTGAAGATGGTGGAAGTCCTCCAAGATCTAGCACTGCAATCCTGCAAGTCACAGTGACTGATGTGAATGATAATCGCCCAGTCTTTAAAGAGAATGACATTGAAGTTAGTATTCCAGAAAATGCTCCAGTGGGCACCTCTGTTTCTCAGCTCCATGCCACTGATGCAGACCTGGGCTCAAATGCACAAATCCACTTCTATTTCAGCAATCAAATCTCCAGTTTGGCCAAAAAGCTGTTTGCCATTGATAATGCCACTGGTCTCATCACCATAAGAGAGCCACTAGACAGGGAAGAATCTCCTGTACATAAATTGACTGTTTTGGCAAGTGATGGCAGTTCAACTCCATCAAGAGCAACAGTGACTGTTAATGTCACAGATATTAATGACAATGTCCCATCAATAGACACAAGGTACATCATCAATCCAGTGAATGGGACAGTGCTTTTGTCTGAGAAAGCTCCACTTAATACAAAAATTGCATTGATAACAGTAATGGACAAGGACTCTGATCTGAATGGAAAAGTTACTTGTTTTACAGATCACGATGTCCCTTTTAGACTAAAGCCAGTGTTTGATAATCAGTTTCTTCTGGAGACAGCTACATTTCTAGATTACGAATCCACACGGGAATATGCTATTAAAATAGTAGCTTCAGATTCAGGTAAACCTCCCTTAAACCAATCTGCAATGCTCTTGATCAAAATTAAAGATGAAAATGACAATGCTCCAGTTTTCACACAGCCTATCATAGGTCTTTCCATCCCTGAAAACAATGCTCCTGGTACTCAGCTAACCAAGATAAGTGCTACAGACGCTGACAGCGGGCGCAATGCTGAGATTAGCTATATTCTGGGTTCTGATGCCCCCCCTATTTTCAACCTTGACCGCCGTACAGGCATTCTGACAGCAGTGAGAAAGCTGGACAGAGAAAAACAAGACAGGTACTCCTTCACTGTACTGGCTAAGGATAATGGGATGCCGCCCTTGCAGACCAATGCTACTGTGACAGTGTCAGTCCTGGACCAGAATGATAACAGCCCTGCTTTCACACACAATGAATATAATTTCTATGTTCCAGAAAACTTACCCATGTATGGCACAGTAGGTCTTATCACAGTAACAGATGCTGATTCTGGAGAGAATGCTGCAGTCACTCTGTCTATATTAAATGGTCGAGATAATTTCATTATTGATCCACTTACTGGTGTAATAAGACCTAACATTACTTTTGATAGAGAACAGCAGGGGTCATACACTTTTCAGGTGAAAGCGGTGGATGGAGGAAGACTGCAGCGTTCCTCAACGGCCAAAGTGACGATCAATGTTGTTGATGTAAATGACAACAGGCCTGTTTTTGTTATTCCTTCATCAAATTATTCATATGAGTTGGTTCCAACATCATCCAGTCCAGGGTCTGTTGTTACTAAAGTCTTTGCAGTTGATAATGACACAGGAATGAATGCAGAGCTCCGTTACAGCATTATAGGAGGGAATTCTAGGGGCTTGTTTGCAATTGACCAATTAACAGGCAATATTACATTGAAAGAGAAGGTCATTACATCAGACCATGGCTTGCACAGACTGGTGATAAAAGTCAATGACCTAGGACAGCCAGAGTCTCTTTATACTATAGCTCTTGTGCATTTATTTGTGAATGAGACAGTCACCAATAGTTCCTACATACAAGAGCTAGTGCGCAGGAATATGGAAACTCCAGTTGGCCAGAACATTGGGGATGGTGAGATAACCCCACAAACCAATGATTATGTCAAGATCATAATTGCAATTATTGCAGGCACAATGACAGTTATTCTGGTAATTTTTGTTACTGCTTTAGTACGGTGCCGCCAGACTCCCAGGCACAAAGTTGTTCAGAAAAATAAGCAGAGTGGTGAGTGGGTTTCTCCAAACCAAGAGAACAGGCAGATCAAGAAGAAGAAGAAGAAGAAGAAACGCTCTCCAAAAAGTCTTCTCCTCAACTTTGTGACTATTGAAGAATCTAAGCCTGATGATCCTGGCCATGAGCACATAAATGGCACTTTAGACATTCCTGTAGAACTAGAAGAACAGACTATGGGAAAATATAACTGGGCCACTACACCAACCACATTTAAGCCCGATAGCCCAGATTTAGCGAAGCACTACAAGTCTGCTTCTCCACAGCCAACCTTCCAAATTAAACCTGAGACTCCTGTACCCCCCAAGAAACACCATGTCATTCAGGAACTGCCTCTGGATAACACCTTTGTGGTGGGCTGTGACTCACTCTCCAAGTGCTCATCAAGCAGCTCGGACCCTTACAGTGTTTCTGAATGCAGTTGTCAAGGAGGCTTCAAGACCCCAGGCCCCATTCACACCAGACAGGTAATGGAAATTTTAAGCTTCTCTCTTTCTCCTTCGACTCTTTCTTTTCCATTAACTTAGCTCTAATTCTAAGCGCTGCAAAATAAAATTTTCCACAAGGATTAAAAGTTATGAAAAGTCATGTTTGATAGAAGAACTGAAATGTAAGGAATTTGAGATTCATCAGTGTTAAGGGAAAAATTAAAATGACTGTCAGCTGCAAGCAAATCGAGCTGTGAATTATTACATTGGTGGGTATTCCAGACTGCAGATGGCAGTATGGCGCTTCCTGCATTACCTCTGCATACTGTGCAGCTATGTGAAACAAAGAGGGTTTATGGTACTGTCCTCTGTAGTATTGTATGCTGAAGCGTTGGAGTAATCTAGTCCAGGTGGAAAACAATAAAGCTTTACAGGACCTCATAAGTGGTTCTTAATATTAATGGTGCCTGGAATTGCAGCCTTCATTTTGGGCATAGCTTTACTTCAAAATCACTAAAAGCAGGCAAGGATTTTCATCTGAGAGATTCAGTGCCATTTTCAAAAGTACCAGACTACTTGAGTAGAATGGCACTGTCAATAGGCAAAGCTGGGGGAAAATAAGAAGCACTGGTATAATTGCTCTCACATTTTTGCTCCAGTGCTTGATAAACTAGATACTAACTTGTCAAAAATTCAGAAGAGCATAAAGTCTAAGGACTCCTTAGCTTAAAATTAAAAATAAGAACCTACAGGACAGTACAGAAAGGCTGTAAGTAACTGAAAATCAAATCTAATTTCTATATATATTTTGGAAAGTTTCATAAATAATATTTTTTTCTATTTGTCTGTTTACTTTTATTTAAGAATATCACAATGTTTTCACTGAAAACAGTTTTCTCATGAAATTTTAATTGCTCAAAGAATCAATAATAAAATATTTTACAAGAGCTTATTATATCATTGATATTATATTTTAATATAATTTTTTGGGAACAAATCCTCAGCAAGACTAAGTGTGTTAGACTTTTTGTTCAGTTGTAGTTTTAAATTTTCTGTGAGCTTTCTTTTGTGACAGCTACATTGATAACAAAATGTACATAAAAATTGCATGATGGCTTGTTTGTTAATTTTTTTCCCCCTTAACATCACAAATTTCTGTGGTAACCCATACAGCTATGTATTACAAAATGGAGTTTTGAGTTCCACTAACAGTTAAGTTGAGGAAAAAATAATAGAATTTCTTACGTGACAGCAGTAGAAAATGTGTACTTATTCAGATTTGAATACTTTGTATCAAAGCTATTTAAATGTGTTAATTTAAATTGCACATTACAAAAGTTTCTTGCTAGCTTGTTCATCTGTTACGTTTTTCCTAATGGTGAGGTGGGTGGTGCTGTTTTCAGCATCTCGGTAGGCCTGATCTAAGTGATTTTTCAATTGAGTACAGGGACTCCAGTATACTTCCTCTGAGCCAAAAAGTTTCTTCCACTGTCTGCTCAAAAGCACTTTGTAATGCACTAATTCCACTAAAAAAGAAGGTAAGCTCATGACATTCTAGATTTTTACGAACTTAGTTCTTCCATCAGAAGGGGCATTTAAAGTAGAATGGAAAGCAATTATCTTCTACAGAAGTCTCTTGGGAAATAATGTTTTCTTTTATCTATACCTT
The DNA here is from genome assembly GCF_016699485.2 of Gallus gallus. NCBI lineage: Eukaryota > Metazoa > Chordata > Aves > Galliformes > Phasianidae > Gallus > Gallus gallus. Next base: position 6,904,320 of record NC_052535.1, on the reverse strand, counting down.
AAAAGTCATTGACAGGGGTTTCCTGTCATTGAGAGAAGAATAGAACTGATTTTTTGTTTGTTTGTTTTGTTTTTAAATACTCATTACCTGATATAACTGTACCAGAAATTATATTAGTATGGTGCTCAGCATATAATCAGAAGGTTAATTTTTTCATACAAAAGTGGCCGCTTTGTTGGAGAAATTACAACTACTCTCTAACAGTAGCCCTTTCTAGTTGGAAAACAACATTTGCCTTTACACATGTCCTAATTGTATTTTATTTACATAAGTAATAAAATATTAATGCATTATTTTACATAAATTGGGCAAGAAAGGCCAGTTGAGTTTAATCCTTTGTGTTGAAATTTGATCATAATGACAGCATTCTATTTTATGACAAGCAAAACAACCTATATTTCTTTAATCTCAGTATTTTTTTTTTAAATGAATCTTACTCCTAACCTGTTTTTTGTACGTTATAATCTGTGTAGTTTTATGTTCTGTGAGGCTACAGACTCAGGACAGACTGCCTTAGAGTTGTTTCTGTTAGCTAGTAAAGAGATGAAACAAAAGAAACTTCTACTCCAGTCTTTCCGACGTTACATTGCCCTCTGTTCCTCCAAGCTTGAAGACAATTGGGATCTTTGTGGTTAATGATACCTTCATGTTGTGCACTGTCTGTATTTTCAGAAAATGCAGGACAGCAAGGAGAAGCGTGATAATTTCAGTTAGAAAGGCAGATGTGCTAGTTGAGAAATGAAAATAAGAAAGACATGTAGTGTGAGAAACATTATTTTACTGTAATAATTAATGTTGTTACTGTCATACTTCCCTATTACAAGCCAAAATCTCTCTGAAGGAGAAGACTAAAGATTATGCTTTCTGTGAATTTATTTATTTTCATTTTCAGTTGGTTATTGATATTAGCAGGCCTCACATCTCAATAGCTCTTAGTTCTGTCTATGCAAGACTAGGTTTCTACTCAGACGTTTGAACTACTGATTTAAAGATAAAAAGTTATGGGATTTCTTGAAGCTTTAAATCAGAATGATATCAAAGGTCTTTAAATAAATAACTATTTCTCCTGTTAAATTTGTTGAAGTGATGTATAAAATGACCAAGACATTATAACAGTTGTACTCAAAAAAATTGCCAAAGAGAATGAAAAGGATTTTCTACTAAAAAGCCCAAAGTATGTCTATGTGGGCTATGTGGGCAAATAAATACTGCAATAGCAAAGCTCACAGTTTTATGGGAAAGGAATCAGAAGCAACTGAGCAATTGGATTGTTGACTGCAGGAAGCTGAAGAGGGAAATGTGTGGTGCTGATATAATGAAAGGAAGAAGAGAGAATAATCTTCTCTGATTCTTTTGTGTGAGAAAGGGTAATGAAAAGAGATATTATTTTGAAGTCACACGTGAGGAATTAATACTAGTGAGAGTGAATTGGTACCTTCAGAATAGCATGCTTGCCTTTGGGATGCTGTAGATGTAGGAAGTTTTATCATTTGATAAACTGTGAAGGGGCTTCTTGTTCATAACATGGGTTTTTTTTTTTTTTGTTTGTTTGTTTGTCCTTTTTTTTTTTTTTAAGTAAGATATATAGAATCAAGCTAACTTTCCAGGTCCTTCTTTGCTTTGGTGGCTATGGTCCTCTTAGAAGAATGTATTTCTTTGGAGAAGAACACGTTTACAGCTTGTCTGTCCACAAGCTTTGTAAAAACTCAATTGCTTTTGACATTTACCTTAATGAGGGAGGGCTGTATGAAATATATACTTTCAAAAATCTTTTTTTTTTCTCTTTCATTGGAAAGTTGAAAAGGATGTTTTTGTTGTTTTTTTTTTTTTAATCCATTATTCATATAATATATAACACAAATTTTAAAGTCTGAAATCTTTGCTCAGGTGTTTCAAACAACATTCAGAAAATTCAAATGCCTGTCTAGGCACCAACCTATCTAATCAAAACATTCATAATTATAGTATACAATGTTACCTCTGGCAGCTGGGTTCTGAGAAACTGCTGCTGCAAAAGTTGATTAAAACTTCACATATCCTCCTCCTCCTTGTCCCTTTCTTTCAGTTAATGCTATTTGTGACATTTGTTCCTTTGAAAAAACTTTACTGCACACTATAGGAACAGTATAAATATCCTAAAATAAACAGCTGTTGACTGAGGAAGGGTTCCATCAACTTTTTTATTATCATTTTAAGTTTCATCTGGCCTTTTAGTAGTGAGAAAGTATGACTGAATGAAAGCAGCGATGGCAGGACTTGGTTTAGTTTCAGTTCACTTTTTCAGCTGGTACAGCTGGAATATATTGTTATTCTCTGAAGTGTCTGAATATATATGTGAACATATTGTTTGAATGACAAATATGTAATCATGCTCTGTTTCTGTACTTGGTGGTGGTTATGCCTGCTTTGCAGTGGACTCCCATCCATATGTTAAAATTTCCACTGCTAGTACACTATGCCATCTTAAAAAAAAAAAAAAAAAAAAAAAAAAAAGGTGGGAATGAACAGGTATGAAGATTGATTTTTCTCATATTTACAACTGTAAAGCTTCATTAATTGATTTATTTGCAAGAATTCTATCATATGTGAATGTACCTGTGTGTATGGAGATTTCAAATAACACTGTGATCTCTGCTGAACTTGTTTGTTGGAAAACTATTAGAGATAGACATTAAATTTGTATTAAAAAGTAGACCTCATTTATGGTACATTGCGTTTTTGGGGCCTACTTTCTCACTATCAACTGCTTACACAGGCTTACAGTTAGGATACAAATGGTTTTCTGTTTTCGATTTGATATGTGGTGAAATGCCATTATTGTTTTCCACTCAGTATGGGAGCAGTGTGCTTAGAATGCAGATTAAAAGAATACTGCACTTTCCTGAAACAAAAAGCTCTGAAAACTCATGTGATATGTAAATCTTTAGATGCACAATTTATTGTTTTGGGTAATAAGTGAGAGTAGTGAGTTTAATCTAGTATCCTGTAGTCATCAATGAGCAATGCTGATGCTTCTTATATGTGAAAGGGTGTATAGGTAATGCTGTGTTTTGCGTTGACAAATACAGAGTAAATTACACTGAAGGAACATTTTCTTCTAAATGTCAGATAAGTATCTGTTGGTATAACCCTTCCCAAAAGCTATCTCAGAAGTGATTGCTACAACTCTGACTATTCTTGTTATTTTCCCTTAATTTTCTAGCTGGTAACTTTGATAGCAATTCTGGTATGATTCTGCATATGTACATTTCAGTAAGAACTGAAATTCATATCTGGAGAAAAAGATGTTACTGAAGGATAAGTGAAATTTGCAGACTCTTATGTTAGTGAGCAGTTAATTAGATATGCAGTAGTACTAATGCAAAACCAGTCGAGGAAATGTTTTTCCTCTGTGGAATTCTTTGTAGAAAGAAAAGTCAATTTTTATTTTATAGATATGTTTTTTACTGAAAAAAACGATGGGGAAGCAAGCCTGGAATTAATACTCTGCACTTCATAGTAGAGAACAAATACCAAGCACAAGTGAAGAGAAAACAAGCAATAAATTAACTTGTCTTTTAGGGGGAAAAAAAAAGGAACAATTTTGAATGTGATTTCTAAGTAGAATCATAAAAACACCGAATCAGCAAGGTTGGAAAAGATCTCCAAAATAATCCAGTCCAACTGTCCACCTACAACCAATATTTCCTCACTAAAGCATGTCCCTCAGTACAGCATCTAAATATTTCTTGAACAGTAAAAAATATTTTGCAGAAAGCAAAGGTTTGTTTGGTTGTTGTTGTTTTTTTTTTCCTCCCAGTAAAAAATAGTATAAATACGTACGATTTTCCCTAAACATTAAGCATGTTTCACCTTCATGCTTTCATGGTGGAGCTGAAATGTTTACTCTTTTCTCCTCAATTCCTTTTTCTTCTTTTTTTTTAATAGAAACCTATGGCTACCAACTATTGCCAACAATGAAATCTGATCTATCTTTAGTTTAATTTTCACACTTATTTCTTTTCCTATTTTCTCACAGAAGATATTACACTCAATGATCTTCAGTTGATAGTAATTTCCTGACCAGTGAGTGGCTAGTGTCTTGGTGACTGCTATTGATAGTGGGTTTTTGTCCTTGAAATAATTGATCTGAATGGCTTTATTTCAGTGAATTTTCAAGACTCTAACTCTATTGATAACAAATACAACTTAAAGTAGCAAAATTACTCTTCAAAATATTTTATGCTCTTAGGAACTATGCTCTTGAATGAAGTCTAATAAAACCCTGTAGAATGTATTTTGGGTAGTATGGTAGTTTTCTGATAGCTGTGTGCTTGATACAGCACTTGGAGTTTTGAGCTGATAAATACAAAAATATTAAAAAATCTACAATAACATACGTAGAAGCCATTTCTGTGTCTCCCGTTTTAACACTTCTGTTGTGTGTATGTAGATGTGTGCAGATCTTTCTGTATATATAGAGCCCTGCAAACACTCACACTCAGCAAAGGTGGTTGGTTACATAGAAGTGCAATAGTTGGGTACTTCTCAAACTATATAGTGGTTGACATGGTTGAAAGTTGGAAGCAAACTTTACAATATATGCGGAAAATTATGTAGGAAAGGGCTTTTCTCATGCTGTTTCTCTGTTTGCCAGCTCTGAACGTCATCGCATCTGATGTTATATACTGAAGTCGTACGTGTACACAATGATGTTAAGCCAGCAAACATGAAAACAAGGAAATAGCACGAGAAAGCCCTTTGTCCTCTCTCTGATTGCCGAAGAAATTTATCGTCTGATCTCCAGAGGGGTTTGGAAGTGACGATGAACTGTTCAAGCTGCCCTACTGAAAGGTATCAAGGGCAAGAATTTTTTAAAAGAAAAAGACAACAAAATTTTAGTACATTGTGCTATAGTGTTCTATAATGTAGTTTTGCTAAGAACAAAGTAATGTGACCCATCATTCATCGCAGTTGGCGATTATGGTAAATCTATTGTTTTCTAATTTTGCTTGTAACCAACTTCTTGTCCCAGGTTTTTTTCCTTATTTATTTTAGTTGAAACAAGTAGAAGTTTTGATTATATAAGTATAATAAAAGGGAGCAATAAATTTTATTCATACATTGAAAGGAGAATGTAAAGTTCTTTATACTCCCTGCATTAAAAAGAAAAACAAATTGTTGTCACATATAGCATTGTTACACGTATTAAGAATCAAGTGTTATTTATATCTATTCCATAATATTTTTAAAGATAATATTGCTGCTATGGATCATAAATGGAATTGATCAAATCACTGCTTTCTCATTTTATAGGCACAATAGTAGTTGTGAACAATGAATACTTTCTTACCCACAAAATTTTGTAACAAATGATCGCATTTTAAATAACTCAAAAATATTCACTTCCTAAAATAGAATCTAATTTGCATTTTGCTTGCTGAAATCTAGATAACACATAACAGGTGCTATACACCTAATATTCTGAAATACTTTTTTTTAAAAACTTTTTTTTTCTAAAAAAAAACAAACATCACAGATCCAGTGTCTTGCTTTTCACTTTGATAAAATAGGAAATGATAAATATTTGTTGGAACCTAGAATTTTTTGCACTGTTACCCAGCACATGGGGGAAAATATGGCCTTCTGTTTTTTGTTTCTCCCCAAATTATTATTATTATTATTACCTTTCTTATTTTAATTTAAATTTGTTTACATAACATTTTTTATTTAATATAACTCAACAAATAAAGTTTGAGTATCATTGCTTGGTTTGCAGCCTGGTTGCAAGTTCCTGCATATTTTGGGGAATAACGCTTAATATGTATCATCTATAATATTAGCATTTCACGTGCAATAGAAATTCTCTTAGGAAGTAAAGGAGTATAAAGAACCCTGTTCTTATCTGAAGACATGTAATATTAGTTTGCTAGAATAAAATGAATAACACTTCTAACTGGGATATATACAGTATATATAACTTTCTTTTAAAAAAAAAGTTATTAATGATTGATCAATTAGACTACAACATGACATTCTTACACCTTCCTGTATGTTTGATGTAAAGATATTTATAGGCTTGTACTTAATATTCACGTTGCCTCAGTTCTTAGACTGCAGAATGTCTACCATGACTGTTGCCTATAGTATCCACATTGCTATCTGGCTCTTTCAAAAATGTGTATTTGGCTATTTGATCTGTAAAATAAATTCTATTAATAATTAAGTACGTATTGTAATTTAGCATATTGTATTGCATAATTATAGCTATGACTGTTACAGGAAAAATTTCCTTCCTATAATGAGATGATTTTCTTGGAAAGATGTTTATGTATCTGTAAGACAGTTTTGCTGTTTCTAATTACCATACCCTTGCAGCATTTATGATTGAAATTAAACAACACATTCAGTGGTTAGACATACAGTAATGATATTTATTGATTCAATGCCACAACTTAGCCAGTTGTTTTGGTTTTATACTCCATTCCAGACATAGTAAAAAGTTTATTCAAGAAGAATTGTTTAGTGTAACTAAAGATGGATACTGCCTATTGCGATTACAGTTGTTTGCTTAGGTGCCTCATAGTTGGGCAATGGGAAGCATGCAAGGATATTTGTTAAGAGTAATTAACCTTTGGCCTAGTAGAGTTGTTCATTAGGAAGATAGTAGGATTTCACAGACATATTTACTATGTTTTCTTTTTTTATTGAATCTGAATTTTGGTTCTTGCAGCAGTTAGGTTTGATATCCTTGATGAGAAAGCTTGTACAAGTAAAATTCATGTTTTGTTTGGAGAAGAAGCACCAAATAATAGGAATGCTTATATTGAGATTTTTTTTTTTTTTTTAATTGAGGAATACTGAGCTGAGGTACTGGACTTGGTTCATCTACATGCTAGAGGGCTGCATGCCCTCTACAAGTGCCTACTTTTTACAATGAGTATGAAAAGAACCTTTGATAACTTGTGCTTGCAGTTTCTTGAGATGAATGTTGACTGTTTGTGGGAAAAATATTTCTCAGGAGACTCCTGTTTCTTTTTCTTTTAGCCAAGCTGAAGATCTGTCATTTTCCTGGTATTTCATTGGTCATATCATTCTATTCTACAAGAATCTAGTCTGATTTTTAATCTTAGAAAAGACACACATATGAAATAGAGGCTCATCAACTGGTTGCATTATTGGTCTAAATTGGTAATCTCTCTTCTGGTTCTCTCATGAACTAGCTCAGCCAAATACGATAACCCTTCAAATGCACTACTGGAAAATTCAACAACCTCTTAAGTAGTTTGGTTTCATATATTTCTCTGTTTCCATTTTCTTTTTTCATATATCGATTTTCTTTTTTCATAAATATCACTTTTTAAAGAGTGGTTCTTTCATAGGCTGGTATAAGACTTGTCAGATTGCTTATTTCCTTCTGATGATTAAGTGCATTCATGAAAGTCTCGTGAAAGCCTGATGTGTACTTACCAAATGTGTGTATGTGCTGAATATTAATTTCTACACTTTTAAAAAAGGTAAAGGATAAGTGGAGGTCAGTCAAAATATTCCATATTTAGATTTTCTAATGAATATTAGAATCCTTAATCAAAGCCAGGCCTGTTTCAGTGTAGAATATAATTTCTTTCTTGTGCTTTCACCTAAATAAATGATTTTTCTGACTGCGTGGAAGTCAGGGTAAATGAAGAGCAAGAATTACTGAGTTTTCAAAATGCAGCTTTTGAAATTGAAAATTCATTATATTTTTCTTGGAAATATCAGTCACAGTTTCTATGTCACTTTCTTGTGATTTAGACTTTAATTATTACAACTCACTATCATCTCAGTAAACTTATTTAGAGATTTATCCTTTTGTTTGGTGCACATCACTACCCTTGTCACCAGTGCAGAAAGATCTGTGCCTGTAGAAGTCCTAGAGTTTGTTTTTGGTTATTTACAGTGTAGCGTCTGCCTTAGCATAGAGAATAGTTTTTCATTTGTTGAGAGTTTTACAGTGTACATTAGTTGCTTCACAGCTTTTAGCCCTGCAATGCCAGTAGCCAAAGATGGCTCTCATGTTTTCCATTCTGCATCCTGTGTCATGTTGTCAATGCCTGGATTTCATATGAATATGTGTCTACCAAAGCTCAGTGCCACTTGATCTCAAACACCCTAATGTCAAGCGAGTCTCATTGGAGAAAAGCTATGGCACACAATCTGCAGTTTGTATGAAAGCTGCCTATCATATCAAAAAATACGTTGAACTTTGGAGGATATCTCTATATCCTTCTGAATCTCACTGAATACTGTTAAAAGGCAGTAGGGTACTTTAAAAGTGAAAGTTTGTGATGTAAACAGAATTATTTTTTAAACGTAAACTGAAAAGCAGTTTGGTTTTTTTTTGTTGTTGTTGTTGTTACACATTTCTAGTAATTTCCTGTTTTATCATAGTGCAAATATTTATGGCATAGCCTGATTTTAAGTATTATTTGTAAAATCTTTTTATGAAGACTTTGAGTATATATTTTTGATTTCATATTGAATTATCAAGCACTGTTTCTTTTATGTCTTAATCATCTATTTCTAAAATAAATTTTTTTAAAGTTTATATTTATATATCGTTTGGAGAAGCACTGTTTTTAAACACACCTTTGATCTCTCTTTTGGCAGTGCATGCACACTGTCAATTCTATATATATGCCAATGTTTTTTTTACAGTGGTTAGAGTCTATAATTATTAAACTAAATTTACCACACAGTGATTACTAGCAAGCATATTCCTTACCAGTACATACATTTTGTCTGCATTTTCTTCAACTACATGTGGTCTAAGCAGGACTTTCCAAGAGCTGCACATCCTCTAAGAATGTTTACATATATGTGTGAGTGTTTATATAGTGTTTATAGAGAGAGATATATAGTATGTCTTTACATATATGTGTCTGTGTATGTATGTATTTTCTGTGCATGTGTATGTAAAGAGAGCATGAGGGTGAATGAATACACATATATTTCATGTTCAGTTAGCACATTTTACGGGCAATATATTACATAGAAAAAACTGTAGCTATATGCCTGTCCCAGTACACAATATATCTTGCTATGAAAGATAGTCAAGCACTAGGATTTCACTTTACACATTATTTTGAAGTTGGTCTTCCCTTTGAGAGCGTACTGTGTTCTAACTGTATTAGAAAGTGACTCTTGATAACTTGCAGGTTATGATACAATATGATAAATACAGTTTTGAGTTTCTGTTCTCTTTCACTTTTACTCATTCCAGTACTGAGGGTACTGGAATGTATTGTGGAAAATCTCTCTTGCTATTCTGAATTAATATATTTTTCTGTTGTATAGACTCTCTTAAATCTTGCCACTGAAAATATCATGAAAATGATGCTTCTATATTTTCTCCAATGTAAAAATCTGCCCCTGCAGATTTCATACAGAGATATATGTAAATCAAATTCAGTTATTTAAATTAATATAGATGGATATTAAATAATTGTGTTACCATGAATTTTTCAGGAGTATTTCTGGCTTCAGCAATCTTTTAAACAGCCTTTATTCATTTGTATTTATTATTTATTTATTTTTAAATTGAAGTTGTTCATTAAAGCTCAGTCGACTTATTTCCAATAAAAGCTAAATGATGATTATCAAAGATTTGAGGTTTGATTTCCCATTACTGAAGAGCACCGAAGAGTTATCAACTGAATTCCAGTTCTTTTTATGTTTTTCATCTTTGTTCTGCTATGAGATGTTCATGGTTGTCAAATGGATGAACTTTCCTCTGCTTATGTACTAGGCTGTGATGTTGTCTGTCTTTGTTAATGATATGATCACCAGAGTTCGACATGAAACTTGAATTTAGCATCTTTCTTCAAAAATGTTTCTTCCTTTTTAGTGTCTGGCAGTTCAAAAACTCCCCTTTTATCTGGATGCGTAAATCACGAATAAGTTTCAGGCATGTAGACAACTTCACTCTGAAACACTCAACAAGCATACTTTTCCTAGATCTTTATCTAAATGACTGATGGGTTGATCCATCCTTGCTTCCTCCCTTCTTTCTCTCCAACCTCCTCCCTGCAAGACAAGGACAGATGATGTTAGAGTGCACATATATTTCAGATAAGCAAATGAGCAACAAACAGGTATACTTCACACTTTGAACTTTTAAAGTACTTGAGTGACTAGAAGATGCATTTTCCTGAATGTTTCTACTTCTTGGACATAATTTATGGGGAAAAGCAATTCAGAGAAAGAAAATTTTTTATTCTCACCAAGTAGCAAGTATCACAAATTCTAACTGTTAATTTGTATTAAATAACACTTTAATTAAAATTAAATCCAAAATAACAGTTAACTATTTTCTGGCAAAAGTTAAACTTAAGAAGTAGTTTTTTAGAAAGTATGAATAAATCTGAATACATTGTTAATTCTCAAGACTTTTATGTCATTGTATGTATACTAAAATTTCTGTTTCTTTGATCAAATTGTAATAGAGTATTTGAATTGAAGTTAAGAAGATGCTTTGACTTACAAGCATGTGGTATAGTGGTTTTATTCTTGTGAAGAGTAAACACAATTGTTTTTTATATTTTCATATCATTTTTGATAAGGTAATTCATAGAATCTTAATTCCTAAGGAACAGGAAAACATTATAGAAAGCATTTGAAAGAAACTAATAGACTATAATAATAGTATTGATTCTTGCACCTCAGTTAACTGAGAAATACCCTTGTCTCAGCTATTTAATGCTGTATATCTTTTGAGATCATCTGTCTGCCAAAATAAGGTGCATATGGAAAAGGTCATGATCACATTCAGGACCTAGGTATTATGAGGATAGAAAGGGTTGAGAAAAAAAAGTATTAGTGTTTGTTTGTGTTTTTTTTTTTTTAATTGTGATAAGATAGCTCTATCAGTATCTGATGTTCCACATCTGAGATCTTTGTGCCACATTCTGACACATAGGGACATACTTTCTTAATTGGATTAATGTGGAATTGTAGATAATAGCAGTGGAATGTTGCCTTCTAACTTGTAATGTGTGCAAACACATAGATTTGTGTTCATGCATGATTTTAACATTTGATTTGTGTCAAGCTTACTACGTGATTTGAAAGTAAGATATCTTAATTGTATTACATGAGCAATTTTTATTGATTTTTAGAAATGTTCTTTCCCACCCTTGGAAAATTAATGTATTTCAAACTGAAAGTGAAAAAGTGATGCAACTTAGACTTGAATAGTGTCTAGTACAGATTTCACTGATATTTCACTGGACAAAACTATCTAATTGTTAATGATATTACAAAAAAAGTTGTTGTATGACTTACCTTTCTTCCATTTTTAAACTTACCTGAGTTATAGTTAATATGTAAAGCAAATATATGAAAGAAAGTAATAGACTGTAATAATAGTATTGATTCTTGCAACTGTCTTCTGTCTTTGTTGCATTTCATTTCTTGAAATGCATTTTTTAAAAGTAAAAACATATTCTTAACCAGTTATATGAATGTATAGGTATACATATACATATCGTAACATATACCGTAAAAGTTGTAAGCATTTTCTATCTTCTGTTTCAAAAACATCTCTTTTGGGGTTTCAACAGATACAATATATCAGTGCATCAAACTGAAGCTGTGAAAATGTTTTTCAATCTAGAATAAGTATATTTGTAAACAAATCTTGAAGAGAAGAGAAAAATATCGGGTTATGTTCTCAAGCTTAGCAGAAAGGAAGCAGTGACTTCTACAGCCTGCTGAGATTTTGATTGCAATTGATTTCAAAGTTAGAATCCTGAACCACTACAGTTTATAGGAGAAACCTCTCTCCCAACTCATGCTAAACTCAAAACTCAGAAAGAGCTGCAGCTGAGAGTTGCTGCTGCTTGTGAAGGTATGTCTGAGACTGTTATTATCAGCAGTAATCGGCATTGCTGTATTTACTGTCTTGCAGTTCATGCAGAGTCAGCTAGATCTATGATATTTTTAGAATTGAGTGGGAACAATGGTTTTATGAGAAATCCTACTGGAAAACTCTACTTTCCTCCCTCACAATGCATTAAGCAAATCTTCCAAATACAAATATCTAATACTTTTCAGAGATATGTCCCGTAAGACACACTGAAGTAAGATAAATCATTTCTGTGAGCTTTATTCCTCACACAAAATATTTACCCTATTAACTGCTATTTTACACATTATAGAGCTATAGAAGCTTATATGCAGACACACAAAAGTAGGGTATTTTTCTGCTAATTTTGCATATCTAATTTCTCTGTCAGAAAGTATTCTAAGATATTTCTTGCTCAAAACTGGGCAAATATTGACTGATTTGCTCTGGACCTTTCAGTCTACCCCTGACTAATTGTAAGGGTGGAGATTCCTGAACCTTTCTGAAACACTAGTTCCTATTTGACTACTTCTCATGGTGAAAAGTGTTTCCTTATCTTAATTGGAATTTCTCTTGCTGTATTTAAGTTCTATTGAAAGAGCATGCAGCTATTTTAGAGATAGATAGGAAGTACTTGAGTACCAGTGAAACTTTTTCAGGGCCCTTAGAGACAATCCATCAAAGTCTGTTTTGAACAGGAGAATTCATTAAAGCCGATCACAATCATTCATTTTCTTTGAATTGTGTCTCTTTTTTTTCTTTGACAAAGATGTGCATTGTATCCCAGAAACTGTACATGCTCAACTGTACTTTGACTGCTTCTGTTGTGAAACAAGAATCTTGCTCTCCCTGGTTTCATGGTTGAAAATGTCTTACTGGGATAATGTTAAAATTTCACTTCAGTTCTAATGAGGCCCTCACATGTTCAGGTGACCTTTCTTTCTTCATTCCTTCTACTCTCAAAAGCTGCTTCATTCTGAATGAGAAAACCGAACAACTTCATGTCAGGAAGATGTAAAATAAGTTGGTTCCTTACTCACCATCTAACTCTACTATTCTCTTCACTTTTAGATATTAAGCAATCTTCAGCTGTCTAATCGTGCTTCACCAAACTTGTCTTCCATCTTTTTCATCTTCATGTCGTTCTGGTGTAGTGTATGTTGTATTATGCTGCCACTCTTCATATTATGATGACACATTTTGTCATGCCCTATTAGTGCTAATATAGAATCTATTAATATGCACACACACAAATTTTATATTAATGCTGTAAATTCTATTCGTGAGAATTTGGCTCCTTGCCATTATTTTCAAGAAAGTACTTTTTCCTGTTCATCCTATTACTGGGATTCTACTTCCTCCAGAAGGCAGTATTTAATAGCAAAGACTCAAACACTCTGTGACTCTGAAAGAGTTTTACCTCATCTTGGAACTTAGGATAGCATAAAATTATCTGAAAATAACATACCATCCCATTTTACAAAAATATATATTTGATATGTTTAAGTTCTTTCACTAACAGGATTGTTTTATTTGTATTCCCATTTGCCAAGATTCCATTTTCTCACATCCAAAAGGATATTTTCTCTTCTGGGATTCAAATTTCATATATTTTTCAGCTACATATATGCTTCAGGTAAAAGGACAAAAATACAAAACTAAGAATAACTGCCACGGCCCTAAGTCTCTTCCAGAATTCTCTAAAATAATTATATTTCTATGTCAATTCAAAATTTTAGTGTTTCTGGACCTTCAAGTACATGCAGATGTTTTAGTAGAACTTAGAATCTCATCTGGTTTTATGGATAAATGCCAAATGAATTCAATTTTCTTATATTTGGAACGCATATATTCATATGCATTTTCAGAGTACAGTCCAAGGAAACATTGTTATTTTGTTTGCTTGTGTTACTCACCAACTTTTATGTTTGTCTTTAATTTATAAAAATATTGAAAGTTTTCATTTGAATTCCATCTAGTTCTACTAGTATAGACACTGGTAAATTGACATACCATCATTTCTTTGCTCACAAAAAAAGTGGATCAAACCTTTTCAGAAACTTGTCATGAAAGTTGAATGTCAAAGCAGATAGACAGAGTAGTGCATTCAATTTGAAAAGCAATTGGAAGAAGAAAACTTAATTGGAGGGGAAGATATTCTATCATTATGTTCTGTACATGAGACATACAATGGTGCAATTCCATACGCTCAATCAGCTACCAAGAGTGATTTATTAGTTACAGTATTTTGGCTTTGAAACACTAAACATGGATAAGACAGCACGTGCTCAGTTGTGTAAGGGTTCCAACATCTGTCCTGAAAATCCGCTTACAGAAAGTCCTTCTGGAATTAGTAAATGACAGTGTGAGTTCTGAAATGGATATGAAAGAAAAAAATGAATGTTGGAGGGAATTGGAAGGAAATATTTCATTATGTCATTGCCCCCTTTTAACACATTAGCTGCTTGAACTGTTTGTTTTTATGATTCCAGATGGTAACAAGATGCATATAGAAGAATAAAATGAAATAGAACAAATCAAATGCTTGGCTGCTGTTCAAGAGCAGCTAAGGCTAAGCTTTATTAAATTCACATGAGGGTATGATAACTGTGGAATTTCACAGAGTGAACTGTAGTAATCTTAGTCATGAAGAACATCATTCTTCTTGAGATAGATTGGAGTATGTAAAATTTTACCACTAAAAAAAAGCTCTTTTGAAGGTTTATTTTCAGAGAGCATTCACTGCTTGTGTGAAATGCACCACAAGCAATAGCAACACACACGATCTGTTTTTACATATCAAATATTCTAAGAATTTGTTCATTCTCAACGACAAATTAGAGAATACTGCAAAGAAAGTTAATGTGCTGCACTCCGTCATAAAAAGCCACAGGGATAAGCATATTTATATTAAAAAGGGAAAAATATTAGATTTTAAAATTATTTTAGGCATATTAGGAAAGGAAAAAGTACAAAGTTGACTAAAGCAAACATTTGGTATATATTTTTTTTTGTATATAATTTTTGGATATAATTCACATCGTTGTTGCCTTTTTTTGGGGGGGGGGGACTATAGATCCTTTTTTATGCCTCTATTGTTGAATTACCATGTTTTTCAGACATCTGTTTTGTCACTTATAAAAATTAGAGCAAAAACGATTGTTTCATATTAATGTTATTTTTCAATTATTTCTTTACATTGAAGCTCTAAAATGTAAAATATTTTCCTCAAAAACCTTAAAATAATTTTTCTGCTAATACTTGCAGGATGTATTTTGTTAAATTCTTCATTTAAAGATCACTCAAATTTTATTTCGTAAAAAGAAGGAAAGACAATAGTTGAGTGCAGGGCAAGTTTATTCTGAGCATCTAAATCTGTTGAGGAGCTATCAAGGGAAAAGGAAGATAAAGAATAAATCCAAATCTGGTTTTAAATTCTCCTTACATTTCCTTGGCTAGTTAGTTCATTGTGGTTACTGTGCAATTTGTTCTATACTAGATGAAAGGATGATCATAGCATGGATGGAAATGTAGAAATCTACACAGCACTTCATAGCATCTGAGATCCTCAGAGGAATTTTTCTGCAGTGGACAGCCAGGTTTATTTAGGTTTATTTATTATCAGTCGAATAATGATATTGAGCCTGCCTCAATATTGTCTCAGTTTCTAGCTGAGTATTTATAAGGTATTTACTCTCTGTTATAAATAAATGTTTAATGTATTGTTTTCCCCCATTAATGACATAGAAAAGAAGCCGATAGACAACAGTGTAGTATAGATATCTGAAAGTATATATGTAAAGGGATTAGTGTCACAGCCAAAGTTTAGTTACTTAAGTAAAAAATTTCAAATTACCAAATTGCAAAAAACCAAACTAGTCCAAATATGTCAACTGTTTATCTTGTGGTAAGCCCTTTGAAAATGAAGTCAGAGACACAGTCTGGGCGCTTTATGAATTGAAAGTATTCACTAAAGCTACAAATGCAAAGCTTACTTGAAGTCTGCCTTTACTTATTGCTGAAAATAATAGTCTTATCATCTATATAAAAAATAATGGCCAGAAAAAAATCTGTCATGTGTCATAACAGATAGATAACCTTTTCTCCTTGTGAAGCTGGCCCAAATAAAAACTCTCAGATTTAATCAGAACTGTTTTTTTCTCTTTTTGTGTCAATCAAACCCTTCCTCTTGATAATCAGAACAAAATAGGGTTGAGAACACAAAGTCTGCTTTTGTCTTATAAAGATGAAAAGATTCTGCCAGGGTTTGATAACATTTGAGATGCAGAGACTGTTACAAGAACATAATGAATATCAAATATATCTGCAAAAAAGACTTTGTCAAGATAAAATCCTGATAAAAAATGTCATTTATTCTTTATTTTCCATCAGACAGATTTAAAGCCTGCAAATCAAGAATGTAAATCTTTATTTAATGAAAGTATTTAGTTTAGTATTATGTGTGCTGAAATGTGAGCCTTCAATTCAGTTAGTTCTCATCTCATCCAATAAATCAAAATTAGAAGATGTTCTTCTATATTCAAATACAGAATATTCTGTTAATAAATCTGAATTTACCAACAGATGCCAGAATCTTCTGGGTAAATCTTTACAAGCCTTTATTCCAAAGGAATGCTGTAATATTTGGTCTAGTTTCAATATAAATATTTATTCTGTGAATTGTTTCCAGAGGAAAAAGGATCTAAGTAGTCATTTTTAATTTATACACCTCCGTAGTATTAAGTTCCATGGGAGAAGAATTCAGATTGGATGTAATGCACCAAAAGTTGTCATATTTCATATAATAGTTCAAGACCATCCTTATTTTATTTGGAGATAGAAGACAAGGGTTATTAGCTTATTGATTAGTGTTTAATTGGTTTTTGTTTATTTCTGCTTTTATCTAACAGTACAACACATCTGATACTTTCTTAAGGGTGATATTCAAGACTGGGGGTGGGAAGCTGGAACACTGTGTTCCACTCTGGTCAAAAAAAGTACTGCGTGGTGGGAATTTGTAAGTAAACGTATTGTAATCTTCCTCAGGGATTGTGGAAGATTGTCTTGTTCTGTTTCCATTCCATGATTTGTATGTAGTTTTAGGCTTTGTATGGATTTTCTTTTTTGTAATTGTTTTTGCCTTGGCCATATTGTGGCTGGAGATTGAGAGAAAACAAACAAACAAAAAAGGTCAGAGAAGCTTGATAGTAATTTGGTTTTCAAAAGGAAGACACCAGTTGATCCAGCTTAAATGTTTACAGCTGGATCAACCAATATTAAAGTGGCAAATGCAAAGTGCAGAACCATACAGGGAAGCAGTACACAGGCTGTAAGTGAGAAGAACATAGAAGGAAAGGTGAAGGAATAGGACATACTGTGACAGTTTTTTGAGAAAGTATCTTAAAACAGATGGACAACAATAAAAATAAATGCGCAACAGAGATAACAAAATAAAACTGAATTTCAGTGCTAATGGTGTTTCTGAAGATGAGTGGAGTTTTCTTATATGAGTTCTAGTTTGCAAAATTATAAAGATGGGAAAACCTTCACACAGCAGTGTTTTTGCAAAGGGAATAGGTCGTGTTCAGATCTCAGTAAGACTTCACCAAAGCAATGAACATAGTGTAGCCCTTAGCCTGATACAAGTGAATGCTCTGAATCTTTCTCTGGGAAAAATACTGATAAGCTATGAGGTAATGTTCTCTACTTCTTTTTACTGTCTTTGAGTTACTTAATTTCCTTTTGCAAATAAGAACAGATTGACTGACATACTGGTTTAGAAAATAGGCTGTATCATGCCTAGGTATTGGATTTCAGTGAGCTGAGGCACAGGCTTAAGAAAGGGAGAATAAGAATAGAATGGGCAGAGCTTGGAGCTGTATCATTCACTTAGTATTACATAATGCTTGGTGGTGAAGAAATACATCAGAATTTCATTGTGATTTCTTCCAAGTGATAGAACTTTTCCTTCTGAATGGCTTTAAAGGTAACAGAAATATGTTTATGAAGGATTTAGGTTTGAGGTGAAGGAAGAGTGACATACCTAGAAAATCATCCACTATAGCTGTCTCATATATCTAGAAAAAGCTGAAATGAGTCACCCTCTGTATCTCTTTTCTCCATTTATTCTAGGAGGAAATTATATGAGCACTTCATTTTCAGATAGCTAAAGATGTGTGGGTTGATTTCTGAAATCTAACACAAAAATGATTTTAAAATGAAGGACTCAAAAAACTGAGTATTTTTAGGAGCTATGACTTTTGGTGCTAGAGGCATACATACTCACTCTTGATAGAAACAGTGAAGGCAATCAAATGATAGATAATCAATGCAAAAAGAAGTTTCTAAAGTGAATAGAAGTAGTTTACTCATAAATTTTCATTTCCATTTAATGTAATTTTAGGCTGTTTATTCCACTATTACTATATGTTTTTTTAGAAGTTGTTTATAATATTACTAAAATTTACTACATATATGTGAACAGAAATTACATTATACAATAATTTTTCCCATTCTTAAAGAATTAATATTTTATATGCTAGATTATAACACTGATATTTGTTAATTTGTAAATAATTTCTCCTCATTACTCTACTTTTATATGCTTATTTCCATCAGGCTGGTTCACTTCCTTTATTTTTTTGCCATAAGCTACCAAAAGTTCCAGTATTTTCATTATGTTTCTTATTTAAGCATTCAATTTATCAGGATATTTACAAATTAAAAAAAGGAAGGATTTTGGAGAACATGTATTTAGTAGATCAGCACACACCTCTATACTGCCAGCAGACAGCCTGCAATGGATCCCAGTCCATTCCAATAATCCAAAAAACGTGTCTTAGTAGAAAATGAGACCTGTTGTCCTCAGCTAGCATTGATAGTGTAATCACTTTCTTGTTTGCAAAGTTCACAGGTGTCAACATGCATGTTTTTGTTTCTTTTGATGGCATTTAACCTTTGCAAAAATGTCATTCACTCTGATTTCTGACAGTCATCACTATGAAATTCAGTCAATGAAGCATTGGGCAGTTTTGTGAGTTTCTTTGGCAACACATCATTACAAGATAAAGTTCATGTCATGTTGCAAGAGAGAAGTCAGTCAGAGTCTTTTTGAGTTGTTTTTTTTTTTTTTCCTACACTGCTTTTAGTAACTTGCAGCAAAACATTCTGAGGGAAGTTCAGCTTGTTTTCAGGAAATGTTAGGTGTTTCACAGTATAAATACTACTATCAATGTCTAAAAGATATTTGTAGCTTTAAAGAGTTCACGTTACTTTTAGACAATGCCACCAAGACTGCTTTTGGAAAAACTGGACTAAGAATAATAATTCATGTGTATATATTCATGGGTATAATAAATGTGAGATAGGACATAATTTAGATCAGATTTGGTATCCCATTTCCTTATCCCACCAACCTTTGGAAGACTGCAGCATATTTAAATCTTTATGTGAAAGTGTAGGAATAGAAGCTGGAAATAAAGTAATGGGAAGACACACAGTAAACACTGTGAGAGGGAAGGATTTTATCATAATTACTTTATTTAAATTCTAGAAAGTCCTAAAACATCACAAGAATCTTTGAAGCGAAATGAACTTATTGCTTTGCACAGCTTTTGGAAAAGTCCAGGAATTCTGATGTGTGTTAAGCAGTTTTTATTTTGTCACTCCTTTGGAAGAAGTACTACTCAGGGTGAAAGAAACCTTATGATGTGGGAAAACTGAAATTAATCTCCACTGTAATACAATTCTGCCTTTTATCAAAAAAGTCTATTATTCTTTTACTGTTGCCAGAGATATACATCCCAAAGCTCAGAAGCTGCCATCCCATGTCACATTAATTAACACTTTTATTCTGAGGCCCACAAGGATTTCAAAGTCTAATTAGCATCTGACAGCTGAATGATCTTTTCAGCATAAGTATGGCTTCCATCGTGTCACCATTTACATGTGCTGTAGTGGCATGATAAAGCTGCTGATACACTGTGGTGTATTTTCAGACTGGAGAGTTCTCAAACTTGGACTATCACATGCATGATATAAGAAATAGAAAACAAGTAAAACTGTATTGTAATCTAGTTTCCATTAAGATAATTTGATTAAAAAAATAGAAAATATCTTTTATATAAAAACTTTCATTTAAAATAATATTAAAAATGAACTTTCATTACTGTTCATTATATGTTAATTTTTATTTAATCAAGGCCATATCTTACATTGATTTTAATTGAAAATCAATAAGTATACTTTTTATTTGATGCTCCATCTCTTTTGCTTCCTGTTTGTTGGGAGAAATAACTTACTTTTATTGTATGAATAAAAGTTGAGAAGATATATGTAATAATGAAAAAATAAAATGATACTCCTTACAATACTATGCATTGTATTGCATTATATATGTTCATAACTTTGCACAGTTAAAAAACAAACAAACAAACAAAAACCTTACAAGGGTATGAAACTTCAAGAGAAAGAGAGCTATGAAATAAGAGCAAATGTTACCAGAGCATAAGGTGTCTTCCTAACCTTTAAAAATGTGATGCAGTCCCATGCAATTTTCTTCATTGTTCATTCAAGCAATCTGTGCCTCTTTAGCAGTAAATGAGGCAGTTGGGTTCTCATTTTATAAAGTGACTTGAAATGTAATAAAAAATCTTTTTGAAAATCATATTAATGGAGGTTCATTTTCAATATTCCTATTTTTCTTTCATTATCTAAGGATGTGGATTCTTTCACGTGTATATGGGTAGCTACATGGATATCTCTACCCCTACTCCCTTCTGCAGGTTTTTTCTTTTATTTTTTTCTGTGTTTTTTTTTTTTTTTCCCCCCACAATCTTTGAAATCTGTATGGTAATCTCTGCTACCCTTTTCTTCCATCCTACCTTGCAGTATTAATATGAGCTACAGATTTTTATAGATTAAAAGTTTAGAATCATCTGTCCTTCACTACACTTTCACATTGTATTTTATTTCTTTGTTCAGTGACGAAAGATTGCTGTTACTTGATAGGAAAGGATATATTTGCAGTTTTATATGAAACAAAGCATCTTTGCATGATCTCAAATACTGAATAATGAATGACAAGTGTATGAAACCAGTAATGAAACTATCTTAATAAATGAATTACTGAAGTTCAGGATCTAGGGTCATAATCTGCTTTTAGCTCACTCTGTTATCTACTTTCAGAGACTCAAAGCACTGTCACTTGATTATCATAGGGAATGAGTATTCATACTTCACAGTGAATTAGAGGAAACTACACTTGCTCAGTAGATGAAACTGCTGAGTGTCACAGGTAGAGTATGAGATCATTCCTATTCTTCAGAAAATTGCTCTTCTGTACGTGCTTAAGACAGGCTTTTGAAAGCTGTGCAGGCTAATAATTCTGCTTTCACTAAAGAAGCATAACCATCTGGGGTAGCAGTGTAAGGTCAACGCGCACAGAGCTTTACAAAATTCTATCTATCCATTTTCCTTTCAGGTTGTCATTAACAAGGTAGGGCAATATGACGCAGGGAGGTTAACTGTGAATGCAGGTGTCATTGAAATGGCGAGAATTACATATGACTCCATTACTGTCACTCTTTCATCTAATATCACATTGATTTAATTTTAAAATAATTACTTCTTCAGTGTTCTCTGCAGTTTAGAGATCCATCCTTTGAGCCATGTGCCAATCTGGTGTGGAATACGCTGAGAACTACATATATCATTTATGACATTATATCAAATCAGATAATTCTATATGCATCTGTATAAAGCAGCATTACTTAACTTAGACATAAAATTAAACTCTAATTCTGAAATTGGAAGCAGAAATTACTTCAGCTTTGAGTAATCAGAGAGATGTGTCTGTATATGTATATTTATCCCACTCGTTGTTTAGAAACACCTCTGTAAAATAAGTTAGAATAATGAGGATTTAAGCTTCCAAGAATAAAGAGCATGAAACCCTTCTATTTATGTATTTACTGCTACTTACATTTATTTACTGGATATCTTTTTAGTAACAGATTAAACTGGATGAAACTAAGGTTAAACAAGACTTCTCTAGCTTGATAGGAAAGTGAGACTTGATGGATCAGCTACCTTGCTATTTGAAGAGGGAGGGAATTGTCTGCATAAGAATGACTATCTGCTTTTTTTCATAATGGAGAGATTAATAAGCAGTGGAAAGAGGAAAAAAAACCTGACTTCCATTTTGGTAGTGCAAGTTACAATGTATTTAGATTTGAACAGTAATGACCAGTGTGATGCTGAATTCTGCTGGTCACCCTCACCAACTGTCTTTCTAATGAGCATTTTGTGGTAAATTTTAAACTTAACTAAAAGAAAATGTTACTCTAACAAACAAAAGGAACAGGGATTCATTCAAGGTATTGCCTATTATTTTGTATACTGAAAAATGTGGGAGCAGATTTAGATAGTTCGGATGATGAGAGATGTTAAATGTAAGATGAGATTTCTTGATCTGTTTTTGAAGAGAACTTGTGCTCTGCATTGCTGAAGAATGTACCCTGTCCTACGTCTCTTAATTTTGCAGTCTTAAATTTAAGGACATGCTAGAGTCAGACAATATGAAGTAAGAAGAAACTAGAAATGACTAATCAGTTTATCTGCAATGTGGTAAATAAACCAGTAGAGCAGTGTTCATTTGTGGAACTGTCTGTTCAACCTTAACACCTGGTACTTTATCATGAATGATCACCGTAGCAGAAATGCTGTCATAGCTTGAAACACTGAGCACCTGATAGGAATGCAGAGTCAACCCTGGGGCGCTCAGGTGCATGCAATGCACCTGAGTAACCAGAAGAGGTGGAGCCAGGATTTCCCCCTTCCCAGACCTCATTTAAGGGTTGGCAGTGGAGGTAAGGGATTCTTCCTGGCGATCTCGGTGTGCCTGAGGCCTTCTGAAGTTAAGCAGCTTCATTCCTTTGTTTTTGTGCCTTTAGCTGTTGCATTTGAGTAAATCCTTACTTGCTGTAGCTTGCTACTCTACTTGCTACTCTGCTATCAGTGCTGTGCTTTCTATCATGCTACAGTCACCAACCCATTCACAGAAGAACCTAGCGATAGTTTTTTTTGTTTGTTTGTTTTGGATCAGTGTGTATCCCTGTAGTCTGATAAAGTACAGTCATACATTTTCCTAATTCAGATATCATGACAACTCTCCATTTGGAAACCATTGGTGTTACTTTGACTACATCTAGAACATATTCTGAGGCTTAATAGTCTCCATTAGCTGTATTGTGCATCAAGGACATGGCTGGCTTTTTGAAAAGGATTTCAGAATAATTCCTACTGTTAAGTTATCTAGTTACATACAATAGGGACTTGTTACCTGTTTTACCCATTATTTAAATGAATTGTATCACTTAAAAATGAGCATTCTTAAGTGTCCAGCAGTAAAATTAAGTTGAAGCAAGTTTTATTAATTATCTCTTGACAGTTCATTTTAGAAGAAAAAGAGTAGTATTGAGATCTACTTTATGGTATTTGGACTTGTTAATGAATTCTACTAACAACTGTATTGTCTTTAAAAGGTTTTCTTAAATGCATCCTGAAATTCTTCCCAGCTAAGTAAGTGGAGTATATGGAGTCTGAAGCTTTTCTGTTACAGTGCTTTGCTTATGTTCTGCTTCTGATAAATCTGTAATCCCCCATTTCTGTATTATGCCTCTCTGCATCTAAATGCCTATGTAGTAAGAATTTGAGAATCCTGTGGTCTATATTATTACATTCACCTGGCTTGAACTAGAAAAGGCTTGTTTAAAACTGTTATGCTAACATTCAAATAAATACTGATAAGGGATTTACACACAGAGAGAATACGAAACTGTTTCTGTGTACTTGCCCTTCAAAACAGACATCTAGAAACCTAATCAAAGACTTCCTCTTCATTGTTAAATGATTCTTGCTGAAATTAACTTATATATAGAAGCTGTCCTGAGGTAAAACCGCAGTAAAAGAGCATATTACTTTCGCTGCAGTGGAAGGTGGATGAGGTCAACCGTATGCTGAGGCATATTACTGGCCAGGTCTAATTTATGTCAGACTTAAGTGAGAGGGTATTGTTATCTTAGTTTTGTGGGTTGTTGTTTTGCTATTAGAACTGCAAGTTCTCATGCACACTAACTGCACAAAAGCAAGCTTTTTTTTTATCAATGAAATCAGTTGAAATGTATACCTTAATTTCACAGTTCCTCCAAATTAGAAAAGCATCAGAAAGGTGTTTTGCTAACAGCTTTGCGTGGTATCATTGGTCAGTGTGAGATTCCAATCACACCGATATTTTCTGAAATTTTTAAGCTTTAAAGGACTGTAAAATTATGGAGTTCAGTAGTGGTTAATTATGTTTTTCTCTCAGTTTCTTAAAAGGATAAAATGTACAATTTCTTGCCATCTGGCTAGAAGCTGCTCAACTCTTCTAATTCTCCTAACTGTCCTTCATACTCATAGTAAGGATTTAATGTGGCCTAGTTCTTCTCTTATGTGAGTCAAAACAGAGTACCATAAGCAGTAAATCCAATCCAATATTTTATAGGTTATCCAGACAATAGAGTAGCTTAAGTTTAGTAAAAATGATAAAACTCTTTTCCTTAAATGCTCAAAATGTAGAAACTAATTTGCATATGTAGATATTGGTATGCCTTGGTTCTTCATTCATTCTGCTGTAACAAAAGTAATTTAAAAGAAAATGAAATGCTGATTTGACAATATGTGGACATTAAAAACCATTTTCCACCTGTGAAACTGTAGACAATGGTGTATAAATATGAATGTCGTAACTTGGTATGTAAAATATCATTGAAGTATAAAACAATTGACTATCATACTTATTTCTAGTTTGGGAACAATGATCAAGGAACTGTAAAAGGTATGCGCTATAAAACATTCCTTTGCAGTAGGCAAAGGCAGCTGGGGCTCCTTTGTTGAACAGACTGGAAAAAAAAGTCATCAGACAAAGAAAGGAAGTATGAGTATAATTTTATGGCTTAAAGAACTGCAGTAAACTAATAAAAAAAAAAAACAGAATTTTGGGATGTGCTAATCATAAATAACATAAAAAATTCTCAAAACCTGCTGAATGTATTAAATAAAATTTACACTTTTTTTTTTTCCCCACAAAGGTTGAAGCATGTTATTTATTAAAGTCTGCCATTATTTAGAATGAAATGACAACCAGAAAAGGATGGGATCTGAGTTTATTCTCTCTCCCATTTTCCTATAGGGTATAGAAATTCCTGTGAAGCAGTAATACAAAATTTGGCCATTTGAAAGATCCCAGATGAAAGTCTGAGTCTTCATTCAGACAAGTCTATCTCTTATGTTTCCAGACTTATTTGCACTCATTGTCAGGTATTATCTGTCAAATTTTCATAATTAAGATAAATCTAAGGAGTTCAATCTCAGCTGAGTGATGTTCTCCAAGTTTGGTTTTATCTACCTGCTTATAAAGATGATGAATGGATACTGTCCACATCTTTATAGTAAGTACACAGCAGCTGAATAGATTAATCTTCATCTTTGCTTTTATTTCATGAAGTTCATCCACTCCCGTTCTGATAACTTTGATAGTACCTATGCAGTTCCATTTTAAGATTTTATAATCCATGAAAACTGCAGCTGTACACAACCTTAATTATAAGTAGGGGAAAAAAGCTTTTCTTTGTGCTTTTCTGTACAAGTAGTCACACAGTCAAGTACCCCAAGCCATACTTAAAGTATAGAAAATAAATGCAAATACACAACCATGTAAATCATAGCATTTAGAAGAGACAGAATGGTTGTGGCAGTTCCCAAAGGCATTTGACAAAATGTAGTCTATGTTAGATCTACTTGCATGATGGCTACCTCAGGTTTTTTCTCTGCATTGAGCAGAATGCAGGGAATGCACAATTTGAATGATGTACTGAAACAATCCACCAGCATAAATTAACACAGCTGAACAGTTATTTTAATTCAAAGTGAGTAGCAGTGTAGTGACATTACATGGTGATTACAAAATCAGGAACATCTCTTAGACTGGCCTTGTATTCTGCCAACCCAGGAAAATGTGTCTCAACCACTCAAGTGAGAAATCTCTAGATCAGTTTTTATTTCAGCTGCAAATAAAAGAATAGTTCGGTTGTACTCAGTGAGCAAGTGACTCACATTCAGATTAGGCAGACACACACTTGAGTTGTTCAAGGGAGCTCATCTCTGTCTCTTAGTGAACGGTGTAGCTGAGGCCTGGTCCTTAATGTTATGGGTAGGAATGTGGCTATTATAAGAAAACTGATAAATTCCTTACCATCAGATAGTCTTCAAAACAGTAGCTATGCTTGGTATCTGATTGTGTCCGTTATAACTCTGCTATCTAGGGATATGTGATGGAAAGTGCATATCCATGACTTGGCCAGCAGTCCTTGCACAATTTCATGTGAGGCTTTAAAGCTTTGTTAATCTTAAGACACCATCTTAGAGATGAAGCACAGTAGCTAACATCATCTAATATTTGTAATTTATACACAGCAATGTATTTTGTTTCGTGTCTCTATTTGCAGAGAAATCATTTGGCACGTTTCAAAGCACTAATGTACATGTGAGTTCTACAAACATACACACAATTTTGCATTATGTCAGTAAAAAATTACTGAATATCAGTGTGATTTAACTACTTTCAGAGTTGAGTAACATACTTGGTCATCTGTATCTAGAAAATACAGTTGGGAATGTTGGCTGATGGTCTGATGGCTGGAAAACTGTAAGTGAAGAAATTGTGATTGTACTAAGGTTAAAAGTAACCTAATGATGATTTAATGATCTTACTGAAACCAGAAATCAACTGCTAGTTTTACTGTCAGAATGAATCATTTAACCATGATTTGATTGAGCAGAGGAACTGACCGTATATTTTCTGACTTTGAAGCTAGTTTATATATCAGTTTTATTTTGAATTGCATTTTGTTTATCTGCCTGCATTCTATGAATACATTTTGCCATAATGATTGCGGAGGCATCCTTAGTTAAGAATGTAAGTGTATGCCTATGTCATACAGCAGTCCATAAAGAAAAGAGAGAAACATTTTGATGACATAAATCAATATGCACAAACATGCTAACACTGTGTATTCTGTTGGAAATTCACTCATTGCTTTCCTTTTACCAATTATGTTGATGCTGCCTAGAGAATGAATGGAGCTCAGTTAACAACGTGAAGATTCCAAATGCTTGTCTGGCACTGTTGTTCCGGAGAACAAGAATTAGAATCCCCATTGCAGATTTTCTTCAGTGCTATTGTGCTTCACTTAAAAATCTCGCTAACGCTGTGGTTTAGTGTTCTTTCCTAATTTTTCCAAGTAATTTCCTCAAGAACATTGTGTCTCAGCACAATCTACATTTCAAAGTTATTTTAAATCTGAGAATGTAAAATATTAAGTTTTCTTGCATTTCCACAGTAACAGGTTGCAATAATCACCTTGGTTTACCCTGTACTCCTTCAGGCAAAGTTCCCAGGGAAGTGTGACTTGGATGAGGCTATGAGGAAGAAGTTCTGAACAGGGTTGATTGTGATTAAGCATATATTTTGAAAGAGTTTTCAGTGATAAGCTGCACAGTTGCTGTATTGCTACTTTATTTTACATTTAAGAAAGACCAATGATGTGTAAGGTCATCTGAAAAACTGTTAATAAGAATTATGTTCTCTTGCAGTTTTCCTGAAGGCACTTTTGTGTCTAATTCTGCCATGCTGTAAAAAGTGTAAAATATATGGTTGGAAACTAAATGAGAGGTTCTACAAGGAGAATCTTTTTTGTCAGTGTAATGTAAGATTCAGTCTTCTGAAAATTTTTAAGAAATATAGTGGACTGAAGATTAAGAACAAACAAAACAGATTAAATGAGGTTACCATGTGCACAGACAATGAATAATTCATGTGTGTGTCTAATCCAGAGCTCAAATAGTCGAAAAAGTGTAGAATCACGGTATCCTGAACCATAGTAATAACACAGATTATGAACGGCCAATATAGCCGTTATGTTAATTAGCTAGTACAAATAAACGAGCTCAGTGCTTATGACTTGTAGGGAGTTAAGGTGGTAGAAAGGAAGCATGGAGCATGTCATCAGGTACACAGCTCAGCAGTCTAGCTGTAGCTGTACATCTTACATTAGAGCTCAGTCTGGTTTATAAAACTAAATCAGACACTTAATACTTTTATTTTACTTTGTTTGTATAATAATTGGTTTTCTCTGTGGAGCATGAGATGGAGGACATTAAATAGCAGTTGGGAGTGAAACAACACTAGACAGACACTGGATAAGTAGTTAGGAGTGACAATGATTCTCTCTAGGGAATCATGTACGGGGTGTCACCTGCTGGCTACAGCACAAAGGAGCGCCACAAGGAGACTGATAGGAAATAAAAAGCATACAATTAGGAAATAAAAAAGTGAAAATTACTTTGAAACTCAGTAGGGGTGCACAGCAATCCTCTGCTCAGAAGCAGATGAAAACTACCTAGGTCAGAATCAAGTCATCCAAGTTCCACATGGCACTACTGATAATGAGTCCATTGCCAGTGAATCAGTCAGTGCAGAACTATTTAAAGTGTCAGAACTGTCAAGGACAGTTTGACTCATCTCATGACAGCGTTGAACTCATGTCACTTAGAGGCAATCAGCAAATTAAGTTTGAAATCTCAAAAAGATTATCTCAATTTAAGAGACGATGTGTGAATCAATATCCTTTTGGATCTTTTAGTAAAAGAGGGATGTACGTTGATTCAAGCTTACAAGCTATAGACAATGGTCTGTTAAAGCAATTATAGTCAAATGTCTGGCTGGTTGGAAATCAATATCTGCAAATGTGATATATTTGCATTTCTTTCTGCACAGGTTTATTTAAAATAAACTAATTTTTTTTCCCACTGCAGTCTTTGAGTTACTGCTGTTTAAAAAGTGTTATCCGTTCTACATTCAGGATTTTTAGAATCAGGTAATGCTATTAAAAATGGTGTAGGAAGAAATGAATGCCAGAACCTGATTAAAATTGCTATCATGTACATTATAGGATAGAACTTGAATATTCTGTGAAAAGAACTTGATTTACTGTCACTTGTCTTTACTTAGCTTTCAGGTAGATTTCAAGCACATCAATACAGTGATGCTAGCTTATTTTGGATTTACTTAGCCACACTTTCAGCAATCTTGATGGAATATTTTGATTCCTTTAGTTCTTTCTCAGAGTAATTTTGAAGAAACACTAATTAAAGATTTTCCTTTGAATAATGCATGTGCTTCATGCTCAAAAGTTTAGCTTAGGGGACTTGCATCGACAAAAATACATTATATTCATTTCACTTAATTTCATTAGTGGGATTTCTCTTTGACTTTGTGGGAACATACAGATTTTCCTTCAGAGCATGTTAGAGCATAGAACGATTAGCAGAGCATTAGGAGTAACCATGGCTCAGGAACAATGTCAGTGAGCCCTATGCAGTTCGTTGAGTTCCAGGGCAATTTGTAGATGTTCTATTCAATGGTGTATGAAACAGGGATACACTGCATTTTACTTCAGGCAGTTTCTCAAGAATTCAAGCAAAGTCTGATACATTCATACTTATAATTTCCCATGTAACAAGTAGTATATTTCATATACTTTATTGACAGTGGAAGAACTTAAAAATGTAAGTTAAAAGGGACTTTTTTGTATGCAAACCTAGAAAAGATTACTTTATTCTTATGTTTTTGTTACTGAAATTCAAAAGTCCTCTTGAAATCTAGAGATTTTTACTGGTGTGAGATTAGGGTAAAGAAGAAAAGAATCATGCTCTCATGAGGCAAAGGGTAACAGTAGAATATCATTGGTATTCTACTGTGAAACGAAGCTTCCTGCAATAATGAGTCCATAGCAGAGGCCAAACAGAAAGCAATACATTTGGGTTCAATATCACATTCACCTTTTGTGGTCTGAGAGCACATGGGAACAAAAGAAAATACGAGCAGTGGTTTCAAATATTTCTTGTTATCCTTTTATTTCTTTACTGCTTTCTCTTCCATTCTGTCAGTTATCAGTGATCATCATTTTAAAACTACTTGTAGTTCTGGGAATAGCTCATACTCCTTCGTTGAGTCATTTACGATTGTCAGTAAAACTTTTCAGGCAATCATTTTATTTAATGTAAGCCAGTCTTATTCTCTTTTAGGCTACTAGAAGCATTTTCCTGCCTCATCAGCCAGTCAGGTTTCCTGGCTGGGTCCTATGTGTGAAGTTTTAAATTAATATTCCGAATTGCACTGCATTCATTCCCATTTTAGAAGAGATATTGTTCTTTGTCCTTGGTGTTGTATATCTGCTCACCATCTACATGCAATTTGTCAACATTGATAGAACTGATATAATATTTTCTTGATGTGTGAAGTTTAAGAAAGCGAAGAAATGTGAGAGAAGAATTTAGGGCCATCCATTTTAATGTTTGTTCTGTCTAGTGCAATTCACAAAGTTCACATTACACAGATATGAACTAGTAATAAGGCAGGTATTTTAAGATTCTCTTATTCTCTTCCAACAAGAAGGAACAAAGGAGTTAAACAAAAGGAAGAACTGACTGAAATTCTGCCATTGAGTTACTTCACTGAATATCTGAAATTACAGCTGCTGTTTTACAGATTCAAAATTAGTTTCAAAACCTTTGCAGTACCGTCATGACTTTCCTCACTAGGTCACCTACTCCTTCTCTTCTTCATTTTCTGATCATTTCTTTATTGTGTTATCCAGCTTAATATCACCTCCTCTTTTTTTCTTCGCTACACTTCCAGTGCATTTTTGTCACTTCCTTTTCTGTCTCCCTGAATATATCTGATATTCATATCTGAATAAGATGAGTTTAAAGGCCATCACAGTACTGATGATTCTCAATTCTACATTTGTACTCTACATCCAGTATCTCCTGTAGACTTCTAGTTGAAATGTAGTGGTCAGAATTGTGTTTCTGATTTTTATTTTTTTATTTGTTTTGTAACATTGGCTACCACTGTATGTTGCTGGGCTGCATTCAGATTTGTCATCCTCGAAGATAGGATACCAGATTAAACTGAAAGAGTGGAGTATTAACTCAGACACTAGCTATTACTTTCACTTCCCGGGGCGGGGGGGGGGGGGGGGGGGGGGGAAGGGGAAGGGAAAAAAGTACTTATGTATGTAGTAATACAGGCTGCTAGAAGGATCAGCTCTTTGTATCCTAATGTGTAATGAGGAAGTGACAGAACTAGTGTGTTGTTGTTCTAGTCTTTTACGTAAAGTTAAAAGACAAGGCTACTCATGCTATCTGGTTATTACAAAACAAGTGTGTGACCCTACACAACAGCTAGAACAAGTTCCTGTTATTTGTTGCCATCCTTCAGAGATTTTTTCTCCATCAAGAGTTTCATTTTTACCGTCACTGTTTGGATACAGCTTTCTGATAGCATAGCTAATGCCTTCATGAAACACAATTAAGCTTCCATGCAACCTTGTTTTTGTCATGGATTTTGTTATGCCCTGAGGCGAGTCCTTTCAAGGTTGCATACCTTATTTATCTACAGTGGTCATCTCCATTCGTATTCCTGTGGTTTCTGATTTCATCCCATGATTGTTCACTTGTTGTACCACATCATTAAAGGCTCACTGACAGCTCTATAAGATAATGGTTTCTTAAGAGTATATATATTTTTATGCAATCTCAACATGGTATTTTTGAGACTTGTTTTCTTTGTTTGATTCTCTTCAGGTTACAGCACCTCTAAAGTGCCTGCTTCTCATCTGGTGCTCATACTGTACTTGAATCTTTTAAGTATCTTTGGTGCCCGCATCTTTCCTGGTTGCAAGATAATTATCACAATCTTGGATTTTATTGTTTCAGATCTAAGGTGGGGGGAAATGATCTTTCACTTTCTAAAGAGGGTTATTAAAATTTGCTGTGCAGCAGATGTGCTATTTTGAAGGTGCACTACTATAACTAATGAGTACAATCTTGATATATGAGGGCGACTCATCTCTTCACATCTCCTCAGACACTTGCTGTCACTACTTGTTTAGTATTTTTTTGAAACTATAGAATAATGTTCTTCCTTTTCAAAGGCACAAGCCCAAAGTAAATGGTGCTATGCTGTCCAAATTTTAATGACAGCAGGGTGTTCCCATAGAATATAATAGAGATTTGAAAAAAAAATTAAAAAAAACCTGTCTTCATAGAAGTTGTACAGCTTTTGTGAGTCACTGTGTTAATTTAGTCATACAAATGGGACTAGCTTCTGTACATAAGGGTATTAGTACAAATAAAGTATTATATGTTTTATATGGAAACTATACCTTTACAAATCAGAGTGCTTTGCCAGTATGTGAGGAACATCAGCTTTCAGCTATTCTTGATATCTGTCTCCTGAAAAGAATCTTACCCCTTAACCTGTGGAAGTGAGTCTCTATATGTATGTTACTGCACTCAGTATATACCAGTTTAAGCAGTACTAATTTTACTAACAGGCCATTAAACAGTGCTGCTGCTAAATGTAACAGTACAGAAAAACTCAGTTACGTCTACATGGAAATGTTGTCCAAATTAATAACGAAAATAAAATTCCTCAGTTCCATTCCATGCTTGGAATGTAGGGAAATTGCACATAGAATGTAGCACATCACTGTTCCTGCAAGTTTATAAAAGTCAAATTTAATTTTAGTCCTTCCTTTTACCATGCTGAAACATTTACAGCTGTGTTTAATTGTTCTCAATTGCATTCAAATTCTGCTGTGTGGTAGTATTTAGAAACATTTTGTGCACTTCAAGTAGATATAAGCAGGCACGAAGAAAGCTGAAAGCAGTGCACAGTCAGGCCAAATATGATTGTTCTAAAAGAAACAGCAGTCATTTGAACTGAGTAAATATACACAGAATCATAGAATTGCTCAGGTTGGAAAAGACCTTAAAGATCATCGAGACCAACCGCAACCTAACCATACTGTGAAATCTGAATTAAAGTAAGCAGTTGTTTTTGTGTATCCTTTTTGTATATTCCGGATACTTCATTCCAAATCGTGATATGTAAAGTGCTTCGCCACAGTCCAGAGTTACTACATCACTATATTTAATCACTTTGTCTTTTTAAATCTTATTTCTTTCCATTTCAAAGGATATGCTTTGGAAAATGTGTAGTTTTAAAATCTTTTCCCCTTGAAACAAGTGCTACATGACTTGAAAACGTAAATAGCAGATGAATTGGAAGATAATGGAGTATCCAAATACTCCATTACTGATGACAGTTTCTGTTAGTCTGTCATCTTTCTTCTGATGGTTATGAGTTAGTCTTAAGAGCACTGTCTTAAGAGACTTAAACTGAGCTTTCTCACTTGAACATCTAAAAAGGAGATTTTTCCATCCGGTCTTCATAGTAAGTGCTTCCCCCTCTCTCACTCACTGAAATCTACTGTTTTAAAACTGCAAAATCTCTTTAACTGGCTTAATTTTAGTCTGGTTTATTATAGCTTTGTTATAACTATTATAACTCTTTTTATTATAACTGTTTCCTTGCCACAGAAGAGGCAGTTAAACATAAAATGTACTGGCCATTATAACTGAATCCCATTAAAAAGCAATTTTTATTGGATTCCTAGCCTTCATTTTCATCTTCCCTCAAATCTGCTCTGCTGGTGAACTAAAAACAAGCAATAACAAAAACAGTCTCACAGATGACTCAAGATTAGAATGCTGAAGTTTTCTGCTTTATTTCTTGATTAAAAAAAAAAAAAAGAGCAATAGATTATAATCAACATTGTTTATTTCACTGCTTGATTTCTTAAATACTAAGGACTGGATTATGAGCTTGTCTGTGGATAATCAGGAAAGGCCAAGAACTGCCTATTTTGAAAATCCTTTCTAACCAGTGGGCAGGAATCTGTATCTAGCGAAGCTAGTGGTAGCTTTTAATTCCTGATTAGTGCCATTTGAAAAGCTGTAGAATTTAACTGGCCAGACGGTAATCAGAAAGCAGAAACTAACAGGCTGGGAATGCTTAGTGGATAAACTTCATGATTATTAGCTTGACAGTGGAAACCTCACTGCAGTACTCAAAGAAAACAAGGATTTCATGTTAAAGAAGTAATGTACACTTTTAGCTAAAAAAAATAGTTGAAGCAACTTGTAATGTTAGGAAGACTTTTTCTTGCTACTTATGTAACTATGTATATATAGTGGAATGAATTCCCATAGCAATAGGATTGTCAGTTCTTAATTCAACTGGCCCTTGAGTACTTGGCCTGAAGCATATGTTCAGCTGCTTGGCTTGGTTGCACTTGAGTCTCAGATTAACCTCTAGATGCTTCAAGATGTGAATGCCTTCTGCTTGCTTGCATTGCACAGCCACAAAGGGGAAGGGAACAGTAGATACCTAAAGGTGTTCTCAGAATGAGATGTATTTCTTTTCTGCAGTTCTTGAAAGGATTAACTAACACGCCCATGAAGAACAGGAGATACTGCACTCTTTACTTTACCCTTTGTATTTTTAATGTATATTTATGCTTCCACATAATAACCAGATTCCTGACAATCCGAATATCACATATGTATACATTACAGAACCAGTGTTTTTATGCAGGAAGTATAAGAGCAGGAAGTTTAAGTTTTATGATTTAAAACATCTTCTGTCATATTTATCATACAATTATTAATACATAAACAATCTGGATTTTTTTGTACATCACTTGACCAGCTGCAAATAAATCAACTACCACAGTACCTATCAGTCTAGTTTTTCTCTTCTTCAGACTTGGAAATAGATGGTATGTTGTGTGTCTAGGGGTGAAATATTGAATGTAAGAGACGTTTGACTCTTAACAAAGCAAGAAGAGCAAAAATAAAATACAGAAGACTGAAACATGATGTAAAATATAACAGGCTGAACAACATTAGAGTTTACAGGGGTGATGGAGAGATTGGAGAAGTAGTAGTTTTTGTCGAATTGAAAGATATGCTAATACATAGAAGCAACAGACATTACATTATGAAGTTACAGGCAGAACAAGAAGGCTTGTTTACGATCATATGAACACTACTCATTTAGAATTAACTTAGGGGAATGATTGTTTCCATTCATTTAAAGTATTGGTGCCCATCTGAAAAACAGTAATTAATATATAAGAAACTTCCTGAAAGGGCAACTTAATATATTAAGTTTAAAAAAGTAATAACCAGAAAAACTAACAGAAGGAATAATGAAGTTGAAGTGAAATTAATGTGGATGTGTTTGAAGATTTTTCATTCAGAATATTTCTGTGATAACTAAGACTTGCATATTGTACTCCTTAAAAACAGATCACGTTCTGTATCTTAGTTTGTTGAAGTTTTTTATTGGAATAGTGACCATCTGGTCAGGGTTTTGCATTCTGATTCAAATGACAAGAAACCTAATTAGATGAGATTGTCTAATTTTTGTTATGTATGATTAGAAGGTCCTAGGAATGCAGAAAAGGAGAAATAGCAAGAGATGTATTTGTGATCTCATCTGATTATTTGAGACTTGTCTAAGAAGAATTATTGAATTGTGACTTGAATATTTCAGTAATATAGCTATGATTTATGCTATTATGATCATGATTTTGTGCACATTAACCAGTAAACTGAATTTCAACAAGTTAATTAATGAAGAAATATGTTTAAGGAATGGAGAGCTCATTTTTATACAATTGGAAGTGTTTTATAAGACTCCAGTCGGAAACAACACATAACATCATCAGAGCACTTCTGAAGTATTTTAGTTATTTTCTTGTTAAGAAATTGGTGGCTCTTTGGGGCTTCAATATGCGGGAGACTGTTGTTTTTCATTAAATGGTCCATCCATCTGCAGGCTAAGAGATAAGAGGATCACAGAAATAACTCTAATATCTATTAAACTCCATGGGTTTTACTTTTTTTTTTCTTCTTTCTTTGAATGGGGAGAGGTATATTTCTATTAGAGTTTTTCTCATTAGGATGAGATTTTCTCCTTGTTATCAAGTAAATTAAATAAATAAGTGGTAGGACTTGATCATTCTCAACCTAATTTTCTGGGTCAATTTGGGACATAAATGTGTCCAGGGTAAGGTGTAATTTGTCCACTGGACCTGTGCATAAGCACTAATGTTAATATGGTCGTAGAGGGATTTGTTAAATGTGAGAAGTGGATTCTTTATACGATAAATGAGAAATCGTTTCTTTTGATTAATGTAATTCAGTTTGAGAGTATGGGGAAGAGGCAATTTATGGAAGTTTCAGTAATCTTGTTTTGCATCTCTATTCCAAAGACTTTGAAAGGGAAAAGAGCAAAATAAAATAAGCTTTATTTAGAAACAATTATTATATTTATAGGAAAATCTTGTTTTTAATGTGAATTTTGACAGACAATAGTTGACACAGTTACTCAATAGAAGTACACTTTCAAAAAGTATTATTAAAGTAACTTTAGCTTCTATTTGTGGTAATGTTTAGAATAAACTTTGTTTACTCTCCTGTCTGTAGTTTTCGGTGCAAATGCAATAGTTTATTTCTTCTGACAGCTCATGTCATCTATTTTCTCATGCAAATATGTTCTTTCATTTCCTTTAATTAAATTATGGTCTTGTCTGGCTTTAGAAATATTTTAGGAAAGGCAAAACCTTATCTGAGGAGAAGTGGACCTGTGGACTCTTCCACTGCTTGTCGCTTGTCTTTTTCAAGAAACAAATACACGTTTTTCTTGATAATTTTCATCTCATTATTTTGGCCAAAAGTAGCTTGGAAACATACTCCTTGCTACTACAGGGCGTGCAATTTGCTGCTGCTTGTGTTTCTGAATGAAACCGAAGACTAGCCCAGCTTCTTAGAATGCTTTGTTATAATTCCATTAATTTTCAAGAGAGACTAACAGACACCCCTGAATTAAGATAGTCCTGACTATTGATAAATGTTAGCTATGCCACTTTTTCCCCATGTCATGCAGTCCCCATCCTTACTGTAAAAAGATTAACTTTAACATCCTAGCAATGTTTCTCACATATCATGACCACTATTGTTGGTATACTAAATAAAATGAAAGAAAAAAGGTGCATTTTCAAACAGAGCATCCAGCTGAAGCAGTTGAATAGAACAAAAAATAAAAAGGAGCAAGCAGTTGTTTACTATGTTTTATGTTAAGTTTCCAGAATTTTCTCTTAATCACTTAGCATTACAGACAAACTGCAAACATCACAAATAACAGTATACTAATATGTGACGTTACTAAAGGAAGAGCTGTTGAGTAAGTCCTTGTACTGCAATGCCCATAGTTGTTTCCTTGTATTTTTTCTCTTTCTAAATGAAAATTTTTATTTTTGTCTGTGTCAATGCTGGGTGTGTTGAAGCACTGAAAAGGATAGGTATGATTTTTGTTTTCTTTGGTGCAACCATTTTGGATTATATTTTTATGAATTTTTTAAGCTCCTTACTTTTAAAATAAAGATCAAAGCTGTTGGCTTTATTCATCACATTTTTTTTCCAAAGCCAGATAAATCACAGAAGTTAAATCACGTAGAAGAATGTAATGTGTCTACTCACAGTAGGATTGAAAACTAAGAATAAAGCTTTTAAATAAAACACGCAAAAAAAAAAAAAAAACCCTCAACAACAACAACAAAAATCAATCCTGCAAAGTTTAAATATTGCACGCCTTAATAGATTGTAAAGGATTTGAAAAGACCATTTATTTATGACTTATGTTCACTGTTGCTATTAAATACATGTGATCCCAGTAACTCTGGATTGGTGAGACCCTCTCATGTCTGTGCACAGAAATAAAATGCTTGAGTTGGAGACAGATTTCTACTGATGTCCTTGAGGTTGTTTTATGCCAATTCAGAGCTTTGTGTCCAGTGCTTATCATATCTACCTGAATCTGTGTCTCTGCAATGCTTTACAAAATTGCTTATCAATTTCTCTAATGCAGTGTAGAGAGAGTGAGGGTATTTTTTACTATGTGCTATTTTCAATGCTTGAAACAACATACTTGCTTTACTTTAGTGAGTAGCTGTTCATGTTGCTATGTGCTGTAGAAAAATCTTAAAAGTAGCTCAAATACTATGTTGTTGATTCATCAATTATCATAATGTTTTACTAATCTAATTTAATATATGGGAGAATAAAGCTTCGGTTGTTTTCTAGTGTGGCTGTTCCTTTTTTTTCTTATTTTGTAAAAAGATGCACCATTCATAAAATTCTGTAAGAGTTTGTGTATCCCTCTGCAAGCATCTGGATTGCTCATGCATTTTACCTATGCAGTTTATTGGGTCTTTATGCTTACAGTTGTCTGGTTCTATATTTACCACCATGGCATGTGCTTAAAACATTTGTGTACTCTCATTTGAAGATCAGCAGATAGTGATTTCTAATTTTTTTTTATTGTAAATCTAAAGTTCATTTGCACTGTAAACCTGGAAACCATTATGCTAGGTCTAGAACTAAACCTAAAAAAAAAAAAAAAAAAATTCTTACCTTCTCTGATTGTAACATAAGTAGAAAGGAAGAGTCTGCAGAGGTAGGTTTGCAGTACATGTCTCTGAGTTGTAATGAAAGACTTTTTGGGCATGTTAATTATACAAGGCATTCTGGAAATGTTAGCAGTAGTATTTCTGACTAGACTGTCTTTCTCACCTGATCATAATTAAATAGTTTTGTCTGAAATCCCCTTCTTGTTCAGAGAGCTGTGATTCCCGTAGTAGACAAGTTGATAACCTGTGTGGTGCTTACAGCAGTTCACAGCGAGATACTAGACCCTTTGTAACTGGGGGGAGAAAGAATGTTGTTTGTCCTTCACTTGCTAAGTTCAGATTAATTTTATTTATGATGAAGCTATTCATCAATTTAGAATGTGGCAATAAATGTATAAAGTAGATCTGTACCTAATGTCCAGAATACAGTGTGTGGAATCCATTGAAAATTGATTCTTTGCTAAGATTTTTTTTTTAAAGCATTTTATCACATCTGGTTGTTTGTGAAGAGGAAATGTTTGTTATTCTTTTCTAAAGCCCATTTATTTTACTGCACAAAATTCTGTGAAAAGTTTTACTGAAGCCCTTGCTCTGAACACAGCCAAGGTTTAAAAGAAAAGGGAAAATAAAAGAAAACAAAGATGAAGAAAACAATATTGCTTCTCCCTAACTGAGGATGAATCAGTCAGTGATTGGCTGGAACAAAATCATGCTGGAGTTTGCTCATTGCTTGAGACTTGGGTGCACAAGCCAATCACAATGACTGCTCAGAGAGAGCTCCACCTGTCCTAGAGTGACCATTACTGCAGTCCAGGGCAGTAGAACCAGCCATTTTGACTTCCTTTTTCTTGATGAAAATCGGTCTACCACAAGCTAATCTTTTAATTTTCACATCCCCTTGGTATATAAAAGAATGTGCCATATCTGGCAGTATGTGCAGAAGATTTTCTGTAGTTATAAACAAGTAGTCCTTCATTTCTCAGCATTCAGAGACCTTTTAAAATGGCTGGAGAAAATAATGTATTCAGAAATACTGTGAAATTCAGTTAAGAAATTAATGCTTGTGTAGCAACAGCAGTGAGCCTTAGTACCAGCATTTTAAAGTACTGAATACCATACCCATCTTTTGCAAAGATTTTGTATTGCTTTTGTTATCAAAGCTATTGAAATGCCATTTGTTAGAGAAGTGGTTTTCACTTTCCATTTTTCATACTGCATGCACACTATATATCACTGTTCTGAAATAAGGCTGTAGTATTCTGGTAGCATATATCCACGGTGCAATTCTTTGCTGTTGGTGTAATCAGCTTCAAGTTATACTGCCTCAAGGAGAATTAATCTTTGGCACGTTGGTTGAAGATAAAAAACAAACAGCCAGATGGTAAAGGAAAATAATATATGATGCTCTGTTTTACAAATTGTGATTAATTTCAATTTCATTTTATAATCCTTGAAGACTAAAGCTTTTAAAGTCCAAAACCTGATTTGAGGAAGTATGGTGACACTTAAAAACTTAAACTGAAATATAGCATCAGCTGATTCACTCTGCCACGTACATAAATTTTGAATTAATTTGGAAGGCTTTAGTTGGCACAGAGGGAATACAATAATACACATTTGCTTAGACCAGGTCACATAATCTTTAAGTATATGTATGAAGAAGGACAACTTTAAAAAAAAAAAAAAAACAAAACACATTCTTGAAAATTAAACCTTGTACTTATTCTGTGAATTGGGGTACAGTAGGCTTTTTTTATTTCTTCTTCAAAACTGAGGGGCATTGCTTTAGTGGGTTCTTAGATATAAAAGGAACCTGCTCAGCTTCTTCAGCAGTAGTTAGTAGTTGACCTCCTTTTTGCAAGATTATTTCTTTACAAATGAAGAACAAAACGTAGAAGTTGATATTGGTGGAGTATGGCAATGGCAAAACAAGAAATTATACGCAAAATCTGCCATTTTGACAAAGAAAGTGTGCATGAAGAAAGTAATGAGTGCTAATGTATCTCTTATAAAAGAATAAGTAGAGCTGAACTCTTAAGTTAGATGAGTATATTTTCCTATGAAACTGTGAGCTGCATTATGCTGTTTTAAGGCATTGCTTTGTCAATGGATATTGGTGTTTGAGATGAATGCTGAATTGTTAAATTATTATTCTTTTCATAGTTTGCTTACTAATAATTGCATCATTTTGCTTAAACATAGCTGAAAGATTGGCTTCCTGAAACTTAGCTGAATTTTATTTAGAGATGTTGGGAGTTTTTGGTGTCCTTAAATCCATGATGCCATTTTCACTGTATTCTGAATTACAAACACATGTGACAATACTATGAGATTTGCCTTTTCTATGAGTACAGTTCTAAAACAAGACTTGCTTAAGTATCTAAGGCTGGATTACTACTGTTGAAGATGATCAGTCATTGATTATGATGTAGTCTTCAAAACATTTAAGCTATTCTTTTTCTTGGACCCATTTGGATTCAAATATGCACAATAATGGAAAAAAAGGAAATATTCAAGAAAGTACTTTGGAAGCACACTGAAGATTTAATATTGTTAGTATCTCATGGTGTAAGATGCTTTTTTTTGCCTTTCCTTTGTGATTATTTGTGCAGATATACGTGGGTGTGTGAATCATTCTGCCTGAGATGTGACTTTGAATTCTGAAAAAGTTGAAAAAGAGTAAATTGATGATACATTTATGCTTTGAGTTGCTTCTTGCTATATCAAGTACATTAATTTTTTCCCATCTTGACATCCAAAGTTAAATTCAATTTATACTAATTTTTTTTTTTTTTATGTTTCTTTGTTTTCTTGTTTGTTTCATTATACGAGTTTTTGATTTT
This sequence comes from Gallus gallus, assembly GCF_016699485.2. Classification (NCBI taxonomy): domain Eukaryota; kingdom Metazoa; phylum Chordata; class Aves; order Galliformes; family Phasianidae; genus Gallus; species Gallus gallus. The sequence goes on along the minus strand of NC_052535.1, from coordinate 6,863,128 downwards.
AGGAAATGGGTTTAGGAGTGTAGGAAATATTTGAATCTTAAAACCATATTTAATGGTAAGTGGTTAAGTGTTGGTAACATCAAAGACTGAAGCATATATTTTCCTGGTAGTTATTATTAATACTTAACAGGTTTTCTGACTTGTCATAAAATCAGAATGAAAATGAAGATGCTTGAATTTGAAGTCATCTTCTACTCTGATTCATTTTATTCTTCCCTCAGGACAGATGACTTGCTAGAGAGCTAAATGCTAAATATTGTGCACTACAGTCTTGTACAACTGATGCCTCTCCACTCTTTGATACACAGCACTTAATTGCTTACTTAATCTCAGTGTATGTTGGTCCATTTTATCACCTAATTAGATTGTGTTTGAAACACCATTTGGTAGGAACAATCCAATCTGCTTTGCCATTTGGTTCTTTGTTAATTTACTTCCAATGGTTTGTTTTTATTGAAAGTGAAAGGAAAGGAGAGAAAAAGAGAAAAATGTGTTGGTTTTTTTTGAGTTTTTTTTGTTTGTTTTTGTTTTTTGTTTTTTTTTTTGGGGGGGGGGGTTACAAGATAGCTAAAATATCAATACGAAATCAAAATCAAACTGAAAAGTGCACACAAGTTTTTGGTAGGTCAGCTCTGCACTTCGTTCAGGACTGCTGTATACTCTCACCCATCCAGAACTCTTTCTTCATTTCAGCTCTGTGTGAGAGAGTGTTCTCGTAAGGAATCACTTTGTTGTTTTCAGCTGGTGTACAAAGACATATGATTTTCCAAGCTTCCAGAACAGTAGATATCTGCAGCCTGTGATTGTCTGCAATAGTGTTTGATAACTGAAAATATTCTGTGATGAAAGAAAAAGTTCTTCCTTCAAATTTTTGTTTTCCAAAGCTGATTGCCTGTGGCATGATTGTTTTACCTGTGTCTGAACAAGAGAGTATGCAGTTTACTCGCTGCTCTAAGTCAGGGAACCAACCTTGAATAAAGAATAAAAGGTTGCCTTCAGTCACAGAGCAATTTGGACTCGTATAACACTTTGCACTATATGATAATGTAAGTTTAGCACTATCAAATTATTTTTGTTAGAACATGTAATAAAGTTTCATTTTGTCTAGAATGCAGCTGGATGGGGAAATGCTATAGATAAAGAACTGTAATGCCCTTGTAGAAACGTAGACTGTGGATAAGGAGAAAGGAATTTGATGCTCTTTTAATGTAATATATATATTTGTGTTTATATATGTGTATGTATTCTATACTGGCAAGATATGGAATTAAGCAAAAAGATAGAACCTTGATGAATGACTTCCCATTCACTGTGGTGATTTTGCTAGTCACAATTAGTTATATTGTGCAAGAAATGATGTCTCCTCTCCCCTGCCCTACACAAACATTTGTCACCAATAATTTGAGTCTGAAAACTATACCAATGAATAGTAGAAGAAGTGAGGAAACAGTCTGAAGTTTTGCCAGGGGAGGTTTAGGTTCGATACCAGAAATAACTTTTATTAGAGAGGGTGGTCCAACGTTGTGACAGGCTGCCTGAGGCAGTGGTGGAGTCTCCATCCTTGGAGGTATTTAAGAGATGCGTGGATGTGTCACTAAAGGACATGGATTTGGGATGGGATTTTAGGTCAGGTTGGTGGTTGGATTTGTTGATCTTGAGGGTCTTTCCAAACTAGATCATTCTGTGTAGCCTAGTTCTGTACTCGGAATACATATTTTACAATCATGGCAGGAAGGACTAGTCATTTATGGTTTATGTTCTTTCTCAGCTTGCTGAAGCTGACCTTACAGCTTTAAAACAGTGGAACAGAAAGCTAACAGCAAAAACACCTAGAGCAAAAAGCATTTGAAGGCTAGCAAACTTCGGTGGCTATTTTCCATGGGCTATTGTGCATCCTATCCTGTTATAAACAAATTAAAACAGTGAGGCAGCAGTTATACTGATAGTACCAATATCTGTTGGTATTATTTTCTGTAAGCATGTAGAGAAAGTTTTTTTTGTTTTCATTTTTGGTGTGCACTAATCTCTAAAATGAAGGCAGATTTGGTATCTTAGACAAGGTGAATATTCAGGAAATATAAAAAGCCAAACACCTGGTTGTTCATACTCTTATTATTTTTTAAATATTAGTTTTCTAGTGTCATTACAGCTACTAATCTGAAATTTCTGTTACCTGTCTGTGTCAATTTCAAGGTTTACATATAGTGGTTCTAGTTTCATCACTAAATGCAGATGAAGTTGATATCTTTGAGGTCCCTTCCAATCTAAGTCATTCTATGATTCTTTGAGTGATCAACTGATCAATGGAGAGTAGTAAAAACCAGTAACTGTTCTAAGGAAATAATCTGAAATTTTTGAAGGAATTATTTTATTTTATTTTATTTTATTTTATTTTGAGTCTGTGGTCAGACACATGTAACTTACTTATCTTGAGCAGATCAGAATTAACCTCTCCTTTCATGAATGGATAATCAAGTGGATTTTCTACTTTTTCAGTCCTTCATTCTTTTGGGACCAGAAAGGGGACAACTGTTGATGATTCATTATTTTGAATAACTTCTGTATTTCACAGAAAGATGTGGATGTTCAGATCTGTAGGCTACTCATGCATGGAGGTGTATGGAAAATGTACACGTATTTGTTCAGACATCTGCAAAATTAACCAAGAAACAGTGTAGGTACTTAAAGCAGGATAGGTTGAACACTACAGCATAGTGAGAATTGAGTTTTGTTATCCATGATCTAGCTCTAGAGTTCTGTCAGTTGCTTAGCTGACAGTGGCTAAGGCTGTGAGTTTTTTATACTTCTTGTAAGTCGGTATCTGATAAAAGAAAGTTTGTTTTTAGCTTGCTTGATACATTTTATTCAGTCAATCTTGAACCTTTCTCTTCAGTATTAATTTCAGGCAAATTTGTATTCTGCTATTTGGACCATGTCATGGTTTTATGATGTTTGGTTATTGGTATTCCACATCATAACATCATGCAGTGCACAGTGAGTTAAAGAGTTAATGCTCCAGTGCCGGGTACCTGTCCCAGGAGAGAAGAACAACTACATCCCCCAGAGGACTGTTTGCTGTTTTGTTACCATTTCTGCTCAGAGGGAAAAGATAAATACTGTTCGTAGGCCACTTGACTTTCCTTTTTGATCTTGGCAGTGTGTGAGCTCCCTGGATTGTCTCACCTCAGCATTAGAGTAAGGCCTTTGGCTTTTGGACACTGTGCTTTTATTTAATTTATTAGCTTCAGTTCTAATTATATTGTATTATAGTAAGTTTTCTTGCTTTCCAACATCTTATTTAGTAAATTAGTTTGCTTCTTCTCGGATCGTTGCCACTGCTTTGTTTTTAGGCCCATCTCTCTACCCTTTTCCTTTTTCCTTTTTGCTTTCCTGGGGTGTGGGCTCATGGGTCCCCCCACCCTGCTGCTAATGGAACTGGGCCAAACCAGTCCATAAACCATTGACAGACCAGAGGGGAAAATCTTGGATATTGTGGATTCACCATCACTGGAGGCATTCAGGGCCAGGCTGGATGGGGCTTTGAGCAACCTGGTCTATAGAGAGGTATCCTTGCCTATAGCAGGTGGGTAGGAACTAGATGATCTTGAAGGTGCCTTCCAACCCAAACCGTTCTATGATATTTGTGATTGATTTTTCACATACAGTAAAATAAATTTATTATATTGAGGTCTGGATTTATAGAAAGTGGTCAATTAAAGCACATCTTGTTGGTTCTCTGCAGAAGTCTTTCACAATACTCAGAGGAAGGAAAAAATCTCTTTATTTTTAATAGCTCTTCTTTCTCACAAACTGTTCAAACACAGACACACTTTTCTTTCTTTTATTTGAAGGCTGTTGATTATATTAAAAGGTGTGTTAGGATTCATCCATCATGAGGTATTTTATGTCACCATGAAGAAAAATGCAAGTTGTGTTTGTCTTCTGAGGAACTGTGCTTTTGGGGTGTCCCTTCACTATCCTGTTATGAATCTGAAAAACTGAATGAACATAAAATCCAAGTCAATTCCTTCCTCATGATTGGCATACACAGAGTCAAACCACAGTATGTACTGATGAGATGGCATGGAAGGTAACAGTACACAAATGTTTATATGTACGGTGATTTTGTGTGCACGTGTGGTTATACTCAACACTGACTTATGAAAGAAATGAAAGATAGTATGATTGCTTTTTATTCTGGAACTTGTGTAACATTCAGGAATGCTGCTTTATGTTAACGTTAGGTTCTTTCCCAAATAAATGCATGAATGGATGTTGGAAAGAAAGCTTTCTGCAAATACAAAAGCTGACACTCCTGCTTGTCTAAAAGAGTAAGTAATTTTGGAAAACCGCCAAATCTTTAGCTACCCTTAGTTACTACCCTGCAAGTTGCTTTCATCTTAATATTTCAACTCCTAGGAATACTTGGGCACCATTTCCTATAAAAATCATGTTTATCTTGCTCCTTTCCCAGATCAAGTAGTTCGCATGTTTAGCTCTTCAAAGGATAGGCGCAGCTAACCACAGCTCTAGCCTGAGTCTTCAGTGCAACTTATCTCATTCTGAAATGAGCTGGTATTGTTTGGGCAGGAATGGAGGAAGCAAAGTGAGTGATGTTTGCAATGAAAAAAAGAAGGAATTTCTCCTTGTAAGACAGCAGAGTTAATTTGAGCTCTATTTTATCTATACTACTGAATCTCCCCAAATGTGTATCCCTACCAAGTCCATTATTTTGCAAATAAGTTTAAAGTAATTATCAAATAGTGGTTTTTTTTAGCATATAGGAAGCTACTCCAGCATTCTGTGCTAGTTAGTGTTTATATACAAATATATCAAAAACACAGTATTGATTCAAATTTTGTTGAAGGCAATACCAAATTGAGCTCAGGGGGCTGAAAGCCTGAGGGCTGGCTCTTTAACATTTTGAAGTATGTGTTGTAATGTGAGTTTCCCATCAACTTGTCTGCTAGTAGGAGTGAGATGCTCTAGCTTGTAGCTAGAGGCAGCAAGAGTTTTGTCTGAGAATTGTTAATGTAAAATAAACAAAAAGCTGAGAATAATATACTTATTATTGATTTAAATAAGATTTTATTTCAGTGTAGACTAGTATAAGCTCTAAAATATGACAGTCCTCATAATACAGTGATTCAAAGCAATTAAAGTAATACATACTTATTAATTATTGATACTTCCTATCACCCTACAAAGCAGCAGTTCTTCCTATGTGAATATCTGCATTTTTTGATAATTCAAACACATAGTATTTAACAACTCTCATCTCAACAAGTAGCTGAGATTGGCTCTGTTATTTGGGGATTGACAGAAAACTATCAGAGTTTCTGTAAGTAGCCCATTTATTTATAGAAATGTCAAGATCTTTCTAATAGCTTTAGTCAAGGAAAATTAGTATTGAAAATTATATGAATTAGAGTATATGAAGCTATATTAATCAGGAGATTTTTTTTTTAATTAGAAATCTTTAAATGGTTGTACCAACACTAACTAAAATAAGTTTACAGAAATCCTTTGTTATCACCAGTCTGTCTTGTTCAGCTGGTTGACTTGATGATCCTTGTGGGTTCTATCTGGCTTAGGATATTCTGTGATTCTGGTGTTATACTATGCAAATTGCTTAAAAAAATTAGAAAACATACTTTAATTATGCTGAATACTGCTATATTTTATGGCTCATCAAGTATACTCAAAATTCATCGTCTCCTGCAGGTCTTTGAAATGTGTTGTCAGATACTGAGCTCAAAATAGTATGGGAAGTTTCTGAACTTTGCCTTAAAATATGCAAAAAAAAAAAAATCATTAATTTTATAGGTATAGTAGTTGAATATTGGAGAAGACTGTAAAATCAATTTTTTTTCTTTAAGATAGATGCATTTTAATTTTTTTTTTAGTATTTTTAGTATGTGAAAAGATGAGTAGCGATCATGGTGGGTTTTTTTTTTTTTTTTTTTTTTTTTTTTTTTTTTTTTTTTTTTTTTGATTTAAAGAAGCAACCATCAACCTCTTGAAATCTGCACTGCAAATCTCTGGGGTTGGGTACCTTGACCTCTCTTCTCTCCCTCATTTTTTTTTGAGGCCAATCTCTGACAAGTTTGCTGGGAGTTACAGGACATCAATACAATACTTTAAAATTTTATAATGTCTTCTAGAGAGAAGTTGTTTTTGTTCCCAGTGCTCTCTTCACGAAGCTTTCAGCTGAGAACTTGTCCTCTCATTACAGAGATACACTCTCTGTTTCTATGAAGAGTGAATAGGGTAAAATCTAACACGTTTTCCTAACTGAAGTACAAAAGGTGTTCTCTTAGCTAGAAGATAACTTTAAATTCTAGTCCTGAGTTTTCAGGTATGTATTTCTTAATTAGTGCACTACTCCTGTTAGCTTGTATTGTCTCTCATCATAACCTAATGGCATGCCCATTCTTGTTTTTGCCACGTGGGTTGTGGGGCGATGTGAGAATTTAGGGTATTCAGTGTTGACTAAAAAGTGGCTACTATTAGAAAAAGCTGTTTCTTTGCCTGAGGTTCACTTTAATCTGGGGAGGAGCTCTTTGGAATCCTGTGGGCATTTGCAAATGTTTCCACATATCAAGACAGTTTAAGTGGTGGAACAGTCTGGAGCTGTGAAATGAGTGACTAAGTGCAGAGACCTGGTTTGTTTTAGAGTGTTCATCTTATGACGCATTGGCAATTTAAAAATCATTCTTCATTAGTCTCAACTGAATGCAAGCCAGACTGCATAGCTTAAGAGAAGTATCTTGTGTCAACAAACTAACCACAGGAGGCTCTGGCTTCATGGTGATGCACAAAAATGTGCTAAAATGTTAGAAAAGTGTGGGAAGCCAAAAAATAGAACCTCCTCTTGTCTGATCTGACATGTAAATAAGAGCATTGATCTGATGTAAACAAATGGATTAATCTGAGTTCTAATGGTCTGCAATCATCAATACGCTTTTGTAATAAACTGGTACTTTTTGGGGGGGGGGGGGGGGAGAAAAACCCTTTACCTGCCCTTCACTGATTCTTATCATAAAAGAAAACATTAAAAGAACAGCAGGACAAGATGTATATTTCAAGCAAACCAGAAGAGATTTTCTTTTCTGTTTGATTTTGCACTTGGGGAATTTTACTTCATCTCTCCCTTCAAAGGTACCAGCGAATTCATTTACTGTAGCCTGAGGTTACAATAGCAAAACAAAGGCTTACAGCTTAACATAGTTCAGAAAAAAAAAAACCAAAATAATTCAATTAGGCTAACTGACTTAGTTGTTCTTGGGCACTTGTGAAGTTGGGAAGGACATGTAACTTCTGATTTTAAAGGAGGTAGTCAGTAAACTGAAAAGAGAAGAGCTTGAAAGAGAGCACTTGGACAAAAAATGTCATTTGGCTTTCAGTTCTTTATCTGGTGAGCAAAGCTTTAACATGTAAGACCAAGAGGTCATACCAAGAGGACTTGTCAGCTCTGTAGGTAATGAATTTAGTCAGGAAGATAAAACGTTCATTAAAGTTGAGGTAGCTGGATATTTTATACAGGTGATCATGAGAATTTTGTCCTAATGATAATACAGCTGTTTCTTCTCTAAAGTAAGTTACCTAACCTTAAGTGAGTAATTTGTCTTCAAGACTTGATGTATTATCTTTTTAAGTGTCTTTTTCTGCTGTTCTGAAATTTCATTTGATGAGTTTAGGGAGTGAATGTATGTCAGACAAACCTTCATTATTTCTAGAATATTTTGATCAGATGTATTGGAGATATTTAAGGCCTTAATATGTCTGAATAGTCAAACGTTGATTCCTAAATTTGTCTTAAGGTGATCACAATGTCATTTAGGAGTCTGCTAATATTTTATATTTTAATATTTTTATAAAATATCGTGTTTCTATGCACAAATCTGGTAGAATTTCTGTGGTAAATCAGATTTATACTCATCTGGATTAAATCTCATTGATATACCTTTCCTAGTGAAGTAATTAGTCTTGTATTCCTATGAATGGCACTATCCTTAAGTTCCAAGACTTCCATAGCCAAAGCAAGTTCTATCATATTCTTCTAGCCAACATCCCACTGTTTCTGAATGCTAATGGCAAGTGTCATTTCTTGGCACCCCTATCTAATCAACTTTCCTTAGGTTTCCTAATTTGCTGGTATATTTTTTCCTCTGTTATAGGGGGAAAAACATCAGTGAATGGAAACTCAAATGCATAGTAGGGAATATGCATCAGAAATTTATACAAATATACTGCGTGTTACTTAAATTCTTAGTTGTGGGTTTTTGCAGAAAGTGTGTTGGCAGCCCTCTGCACTGTTTCCTCTCTACCATTCTCAGTAGTATTTCCATGAAAAGAAAAGAAACCTTATGTATGCTTGAGCTTACATGTGGACACTCAAATCAGGATTTATGAGTGTGTGGTATGATCCTTAGGATGCTTGTGCAATTCCTCTGCCTTCTTTGTGAACCCCTTCTGATCTTGCTGGAGACTTTCCTGCTGCTGCACTTGTCACCTTTCTGTGGCTGAACTTACAGATTCTTCAGAGGGCGAAGTTTAAGGCTCTACTACTCTCCAAATGCTATGTGCTGCTACTTTGACTGCAAGGGAAGAAGGAAAGGGAATGAGCTTCGGCTCATCTTCTTGACTGTGCTATTTTTCTGGCTAACAATTTAAATAGGCTTGACACAAGTTGTTCCTTAACTTTTATATAAAATAAATGTAAAGGGAAAAATATTTTCCCCTTCTTCCCATGCTGTTTCAGTTTCTTTCATACTTAGCCACCCTAGTGATTTGAGATATCTTTTTTTAAAGCAAAACCAGATATAAGTAATATTCCTGGTTTTCCTGTTTCCCTGTGTGTGTGGTTTTTTTTTAATCCAGTAGTTTCTGTGATGCTCAAAATCAGTTTTTAATCTCCCCAGTTAAAAATAGAGTTGAGTTCAATAAACGAGGTGAAATTAATTTATAAATTTATTTTCTGGGACAGGTAAGTACATCTCTTCCTAACTGTATGTCTGTATTCAATTCCTTCCCAAATCTTCACAAGTAATCCTGCTTCCACAAACATTTAGTTTCCTTTTTGGAGATGAGTGTTGCAGATGGTGAGATTTTTGTTAAAAAAAAAAATAAATCTGGAAATAAACAAAAGAGGATTTAAAACTGTGATGGGAGCAAACAGATGAAGAAAGGAAACTTGAAGTTATCTAGATTATTTAAAATGCATTTGAAGTCTGTTATATGTGGTATATTGTATTTATCTTCCATACAGAGCTGTCAGCTTAAATTTTAGAACTTCTTGTGAGGTCATCATATCCTATGTCACTGGGGACCATATGCATTTATAAGAAGTTCAGGTTCTAACATGATAGTCTACGAATGGTGAAATAAACATTTCTGAATCCAAAGAAGGTCAAAGTTGTTTTTTTTTTTATCATCTCTACTTTCAACCTTCTTTCTTCAACTTTAAAACTTGCACTTTTAAATTTTTTTTATTAATACATCAATGTTTTCAAAATGAAAAATTTCAATAAAGGTAAATTGTAGTGGAAGTGTGAATCGAAACATTTCAAACGTGGATGAAAGTGAAAAATACCTCTGTGAGAATACCTTCAACTGAAGAATGTGCTAACAAATAGCACTTATTCCTTTGCTGGTGAAGGTAAGAACCAGAGGCATGAATGGACAGCTGGAAGCACTAAGAAGAGCATAGGCACAGTGCTGTTTTTATAACAATAAAAAGAAGGAATGGAGGTTTTTTTTCCCATTTCTGAAATATTTTTTTAGCATTTTATACAGAGAGAAATGTATGCTTACCTGAAAAATGTTAAAAATCACTGGATTGTAGCTCAGTGGATTTTCTTTCAGGAAAGAAACTTTCAGGGCATCTCCTTTGAAGAGGCTGCAAAAAGTGAATGTGTATATAAATAAATGTGTGTCCTTAAAGTGACAACTGGCTGCTTTTGTAAAACCAGCTTTGTAAGTATGTCACAGCTGGGAAAGATGCACATCCTTACTCTTTCTAAAGACGTGATTCCTTTCCACATTTTATTTAAATACTCAAAAAGAGAGAATGTTATGGACCATAGATAGAGGATTAAAATGCTTAAGTATATTACTTATTATTTGATTGTTTCTTTTGTGTATCAATTTAGTGACCTCTTTTATAAACTACTGAGAATAGGAAAAAAAACTGAGGTATTTCCACACCTAGAATTGCCAATGTAATTTTTCTTTTGTCTTCATAGCATTCCAGTCATTGCAAAGTGACCTTGAGATCTGAATTCCTCTGTAAGAATCTGCTGCTATCCTAAATCTAAACTCAGCAGTGGCTCTGCAACCTATAAATATAATGTCAACAGTAGGAAAATACTCAAGGTGAATTTTGTAGTTTTTTCTAAATAGTTGTGCAGATTCTTATTCAAATATATTGCTGTGCTGCAATATCCTTAGAAGGCATAGAAGTTCTGAACAAAGGTGGATAGTCAACTCTGCCATACTGCTCCCTACAGTTCATCATTTGCAAACGTGCTGAAAGTGCACATCCCTTAATTCAGGTTGCTGTTAAAGATGTCAAATGTTATCAGCTGTAGTATCAACCACTGAGGATCACCACCTATAACTGGCTGCCAGATGTATTTTTGAGTCATTGGAAAACTCTTTCCTTCTTGTCCTTTTTTTTGTGTAGATATGACTTCCATATATACTTGCTCCATAATCATTGCTGAAACTGAGGCGGGGCTGACAATACTGGACCTCTTTCTTGCATCTTTGAAATGACAGGAAGTGATGACCTTGTTCAGCTCCTTGCACAACCTTGGATGCATCCAATCTGCTTTTGTGTCTGGATGTGGCCAGCTTATCCAAGCAGTCCCTAACTTCGTCTTTCTTTATTGTTAGCAAGTTTTCTTGCTTGCATACACTTTCATACTGGATGCAAATGTGTGTGATAACTGCAGGCAGAACTTGCTGATGAAGACAGAGTCAAAAACCTTGCCAAGCACCTCCACCTTTGCACAGGTGTATGTGGATTGTAACAATACTGTAACATCCTTTTGTAAGTGTAGGAATTGCATATTCTTTATTGAGCTGGTTACTAAAAGAAGGTTATGAACTTACCATAAGGTGTTGCTATTAGTCCATGGTAATATTTAAAGACTAATAAGGGAAATCCTACACAGTCAAAGAATTGAAATCCAATTGGTTTTCAGAAAATGGAAACTGAGGTAGGGAGAAGTTTCAGAGAATGTGGCCAAACCATGACTTTTTCTTCAGATTTTCAGTGAAAGTTCTGAAAAGCAAACACAAACCACAGTGTATTTCACTGACTTGCTGAATCATGGTACCGTTGAAACCTCTGAGGTCATTCATACACTCAAATTGTGAGGGGGGAATAAGCAACTTGTTGAATCAGAGTCTTATCAGTAAATTAAGATGCATGCAGTATGTCTTAGCTGCCTCTTATTTCTCTGAAATTACAACTGATTTTTTTTTTATGGAAGTTATACATTGCATTTTATGAGATTTATTCTTTTCCATAGTTCTTCAGATAGCTTTTTGGGCTGGAGCACACTCAAGTACATGCTTTATAGACCTCTACAAATGAAGATATTATAAAATGGAGCTAAGCTTAGGGATCATATTTCTTTGAGTTTTCTGGACGTATGCTTGAAATTGTAGCATCTGTTTCTTCTCCATTGTCAAGCTGATAAATGTAGTTTAATGTTGTGACTGGAAAGGGAGGGGATACCTTGCAGTATGAGATATGTAGTTTAGTGTTTGAAATCTATGCATTCATTAGAGGCAATGACTATCCCAAACAAGCAGTCCTGTAAATTGCAATAATGAATTGAGAAAGCTGAGTTTTCTACAGATCTGAATGTATTATTGTGAAAACAGTTTTAATGGCTTCCTAACAAAAGTTACAATGAAAAAGTAGTTTGACTAATTAGTTTCCATTATATTCTTCTTAAGGAAGGCTATGGTATGAGTTTGTTATTCCCCTTGGAGAGGGCAGTGTTTAGTTTTAATATGTATGCTTTATTTTCCAGCGTTTAGTTTGTAAAATAGCTTTCCTCTTTAGTCCCTTCTTTCTCTTCTACTTGTATCAATTGTATTACAAAGTAGCAGCAAACACAGATTCCTAGAAGACTGTGTGGTTTTTTTTTTTACCAGAAAATTTCCATTTAGTATGTGAACATGTTTCTCGTACTTTTGCTCTTAAATATTTCTTTTCTTCCTTTTGTTAATCATTTTGGCACTTAAATAAGTTTTCCTGTATGGGCATATGTTGCAACTCTTTTGTACCAAAGAATAACTAAACAAGGAAGAGCAGGAGATATTTTACTTTACTGATATAGAACTGGATGTCTATAATGGAGATGAAAATACAAACTTATGCAAAATAGTACTGCAAGTCTAATGGTGTAAGAGTGAGCAAATTAACAGTTGTTCATTAAGGACTGCCTCTACGTTCTTTACAGAAGTAGCAATGAACATACAGTTCCTGTGCTGAGGGTGACTGACAACTAAAATATTCTGAGTTTGGGTGGAAGTCCTAACACCCTTTGGGAATGTACATTTTTGTCCCTGTTATGGTTCTGATAAACATTGTCTGTTTAACAGAGTTTGTTTAACATTAAATCAATCTGTGAGCATGGCTTTCCCCAAGTGTTCCTATCTCACTAGTATCACTGGGAAGATCTGTCTTATATCAGAAAGTATAGACATGCTAAGCAAGAAAAGAAAAACTCCAACTTCTAGTTTTGCAGTGGAAGAAAGGAATCTACTTTGCTATAACTTTACAAATCAGCCTCTTAGTATCTTTTTTCTTCCCTCCCTCTCTCTTTCATTATCTCTCTCATTTGAAATATCTTTAACACATAGATAAGCAGCTTCATGTAACAGCAGAATTTCCTCCTGGGTGCCTAAATTAGACTGGCTACTGTAAACCACTTTATATTACATTATAGAATTCAAACAAGTAATGAGTGGTTTGGTTTTTTATTGTTTGTTTTCAGTAGGATTAAGCTTTCTGTTATTTTAACAAGTCAAGTCAGTGATTGAGGGCAGTTTTCAACAAGCTGACCATGGGAGTGTTCTGCTGTGAAATGAGCAATACATAATATAATAATAACTCTACTACTTTGGCCATCTTTCACACTTCTCTATTAACCTTGCTGTTTAATAAACTGCATGGAATTACAAGACACTACGTATAAAATGCTTATGAGACACTGATTTATCTACAGGACATACGTGGAGGTATTTCCCAAGGAAATCTGCTTGGTTTCCCATTCCATTATTAGTAACGTACAATGAAAATTAGAGCTTTGGCGTTGATTCTGTAATAATAACTTCTAAAATCAAAGAAAGACTGAACAGTTCTCTATAAAATGCAAGGTTAGAATTAGTGAGGGAGCTTAGGTTTTATCTTAGATATTGAAAGAGACTAATGGGAAGGGTGATCTAAAGAACAGAAATTACTGGAATAGAAGAGGAAACTTATTTCAGTGTTTCAGAGGGATATCTTATACAATAGCATGTTTAAGAAATCTATATCTAGAGAATTTTCTTTTATTTATTCAATATTTCACTCCTAGCCATATGTTACTGAATATTATTTCTTGAGAACAAAAAAAAATCTTATTTTTGTGCAGAGAATATATTTTGTGACATATTTTAATACATTTGTATAACCATACATACTTTTTTTTTTTAATCTTTTTGTTGTTTTTGTTCCTTAAAACCTACAAGGCTATTTACTTTTCTTTTTATTGCAAACACAGACTTTCCTGATTATAGTACTCAGTTCACATGCAGTAATAGCATTATCTGTGGTAATTATTATATGCATCGCCTGGACCTCCATTTGGCTTGATAGAAAAAATCAATAATTCAAGCAGGCAGGAGTGTGAAGCTGATTATGTGTTCAAGTGATCAGTGATAAGATTGCATTTGATCAAATTCATCTGTTAAGAAATTTTAGTAATTAATATACTTTTTTAAAATAAAAAAAAAACTCCTAAATAAAGGTGTATGCTCTTTTTGTTGGACACAACAAAAAGGTCGTGTTCTGAGAATAAACCTCTTTAAAATTGCTGACTTTACAGTATCCATAGTAACTGATGTGTTAGAGTGTTCTAAAACCCAAAGAGTTAAAGTACCTGGAAAATATTGAATGCTATCAGTTTGTGTCAAAATGAGTCCAGAACACAATTTCTAAAATAGTGAAGATACTCGCTCATTAAAGTCACTGTATATCTAAATTGTGACAGGACATTTTATGTCAGTGGTATTCTATTAGGGCACACTGTAAGGAAGAATAACTACCTATGCAAGATTTATGTCATCTCTGTCTTGGGGAAAGTAAGGAAGTGGGGAAGAAAAAGAGGTCTTACGACCTCATGACATAAAAACAAGCAGAAGAAAAAGACCACTGGGATTAATTATGCCACATGTTAAATAATATGTCCATGAAGTATCAGCTCTGTGTGTGCTAGACAGTTAAGAGCAAAACTCAGCAAATTGGTAAGTTCTTTCATCACTGTAGTAAATACAGGGCCAGTTATTTGCTGAACATTGCTGAAGATCTAGCTCTGCATCCCCCCAAAAAGTCTCTGTGATCAAAGGAGGCACCTTGTACTCATCGTGGAACACAATTACATCCATGACTAAAGAGAATCAGTAGAGAAGCATCCAAAATACTGGGTAAGAATGGAATAGGGATGGAGAAAATATCGGACAAGGCATTCTATTCATCAAGATTGTTATTTCTGTAGAAGTAACTTCATGAATTTACACCCGCTCCCCTCAGCAAAGCTAGACTAAATGAAAGTGCTGCTTTGCACATTACAAATCATTCTAAAACAGCACTAACTTGAAAAAACAAAACAAAACAAAAACAACCACAAAAAACCAGCCTGAGATGCTTGTTACTGTTGTTTCCATAGATGTGAAAAGCACAGTGGAATGAGAGGTTGCTGGCAAGTGGAGAGAATGACCAGAGATTGGAGATGCTTCTGTCTGAGGGGTGACTGTAAGATGCAGAACTCCTCAAAGAGGAAAAGGGGCACTTGGGTGGGAGATGTGATGTGACAGAATTCTAAACCCTCGAGTGAAATGAGAAAAGGATAGAGAGCAGCTAGTCATTGGTTTCCAAAACAAGACCTGGAAGGCTTCAAGTGAAGTTAGCATCTGGAAGGTTGAGAAAAATTAAAATTTCCAGTTATAGTTAAGCTCCAGTATTTCTTCCCACACAGCACTCTTTTTCCCTTCCTGCTACACTTTCTTTTTTTCCTCTGGCATGCATGTAACGAATACTAATTTAATGCTGTGTAACTTCCAGAGCTCCCAACAGTATACAAATTTAATCCATATCAATATAAAACAGATGAGTGATTACTTCAAGACTACAGTTTTTAACATTGTTTTCATTCTGCTTACTATCTCTTAAATTATCATAAAGCAAGGATTACTGTAATAGCAAGTTCAGTGCAGATGCTTTGTTTATCTGATACTGTTTCTTATTTTGTATGTTTTGTTTTTTCTTGTTTAAAAGAAAACAATTTCTCCTATTTTCTAGAAGCAGAGGAATTCTTTGGATTCATTTAACAAGTACTTCCTTTCTGTCGTTCCCTGCTGGAAAGGCTTTTGAAGCCACTATCTTTAGTCCATTAAAGCTGTAATATTAAGACTTTCAGAAAGCCATTTCATATTCTAGATTCTGTAGGATGAATTGCTAAGAGTTGTCTTGTTTTGTCACATTTTCATCCATAAGTAGCAATTTCGTGGCAGATATTTCTGAATCTCAAAAAGATTCTTGCTTTGAGTATTAGTGCTACATCTCAAAACTTTTCATTAGCTCTAGCTGTAATTCTCATGGAGTTCACTAGACTTCAGAGTGCTTTTACAAAGTCTGTAACAATTGACCCTGATGCTACACAACCTGCACTCAGGGAAGGTTCGAATATGCTGAGCATCACTGACTGAAGAAGTAATCATGATTTAGGAAATCAGATCAAAGCATGGTTTTGCTGGCATATGCTTAGTAGCTTTTTTTGTGACTAGTAATTAAAACATGTGTCACTGGCATAAACTGCTGTATCTGAACAGAGAAGAGAGAAATTATGCTAGTACACAAAGACTCAAATTAGTTTGAAATGAGGAGGTGAGGTTCAGCATCCTATCTGCTGGAGAAAAGTGCAGGTAATTTTTAGATATAAATAAGCATTCTTTATCTATAATCAATGCATTCAGACATTCTCAGTATGGATATAACACTACAGGTCTTTAACTGCTCATTTTGTCTGCATGTTGAAGAAAATAGATAATGGTTCTTGAATTCGGTATAAAAGAGGTCGGCAGTAATGGAAGCTTTAGACAGTACCAACAGTTTGTGGATCTTCTGCTTGAGATTTTTTTCTCCTTTTTTTTTTTCTTTTAAAATTCTGCTGTAGTGAAGCAGTTTATCTCTAAAATCTGCTTCTTTTAATATGTCTTCTTATCTAGGCTAAGAAGTTTCTGCATGTGCAAATTTAGTTTCTATCTTCTCACCTTTGCAGGAATCTAGTTCAGCTACAATTAGCACCTGTGAAATTTTTCTCAAGTTTTTTAACACCAAAGAGAAAAAGAGAATCTAAGTGCATGAATTTTGTTGGACAGCCTTACAGCTGTCTCCCAGATAGGGAAGGCTGTCCATCCGTGCTCCTTGGGACAAGCCAAATGGATAGAGCTGCCAGCTTTCAGGTCTCTTACCCCTTCATCCTGCTTTCCTCCACCCCTGGGCCTTCCAGATTTTATAGCTTTTTAAATCAGTGTTTTTCCTCTTAAATCCTTGAGCCAGTCGCTACCAGCACCTCACTCTGTCTTCACTATTCTTTTCTTGGCTCTAGCCTATTTTTTCACACTTTCTTTCTAGTAACTTATCACCTTTCTCAGTAACTGCAGCCAGGGTCATACAGTTATGCTGCTTCAAAGCTAAGCCTCAGATCACAGGCAGCTGAACCCTGGGTTGAGAGTTACATCTCCAGGATAAATGAAGTGCAACAGGTCTAGGAAATAAATTTTCTGGACAGATCAGCCTGGATTGACACTTCAGTGAGTACTTAAACATTTCCTTTGGCTTTATGAAATGGAGATGGAATTGTCATAATCTTAAGATTTTCCTAAATAGGTATAGAATTTGAAGAACTTGGAAATCTGAAATCATTTATAAGAAACATCATTAGTACCTTACCTCTTCCTGGATCAACATGCATTAAAGATCAGTAGTGAATTTCTTGTTGAAAATTTTCCAAGAAGCCATGTTTTTCAGGGAGCTATGTCTGGGTAGATTTTCTTATAAATTTGCATAATTCATAGTAGTTTATCAGTATTTGTTTTAAAAATTTCTGGAAGATTTTTAGTGATCTGTGGTTGTCTTTATTGGAGAATCACTTGTCCTGTTTCACAAAGGTCAAGGACTATGCAAAAAGTTGATGACATGGAGTGACTCACAAGAAGGAGCTGCTTAACTTGATAGCTGTTGTTTCTGTTCAAAATGGTCTACTCTTCTCCTCTGTTACTTCGTTTAACATTCCCATGTTTGTGAATCAGCAGCTTAACCACTGTGATTCATCTCGTACTATGTTAAGCCATCACTGATTTTTGGTTTTCATTAATCGATTTTCTTGTAATTTTCAATGATTCAGTGAATGTTAAATGAGCATTGGAGCCGACAAAATGGAGGTATTATAGAAATCATGTTTAGTTATGCCTGCATGTAAATCAGAGTCCAAAGAATGGTGCAAACTAGGTATTTTTGTCATACAGTAATATGCAAAGCTCATTCATAAATATTTCCTAGCTATTTCTGGGTGATAGATGATCATCCAGTCCTTGACCAGAATAAAATGACAGCTTAATAAGGTCCACATGAATGATGGCAGGAGAGAGATGAAATCAAATATGTACAATTTTTACATGTAAGTGTGTGCTAGCTTTTATTATTATAAATAGTTAGAATAAGTGTAAGTGCTAAACCATTAGATCCTCATTTCTGCTGTGGTGTTATACTTAGCCTTGTGTGCTTATCCAAAAGGAAAGTTATGGTTCTTCATTTCCATTTGATCTATTTTTTTTCCCTCCAACATAATGAAGAATGATGATACTTTTTGGTGTTGACATTTTAGAAAGCTGAGATGGTATGTAGTAGACTACAAATGATGAAAGCTTAATGAATGTTATTTTCTCCTAATAGCTCCAAATTGTCTATTTTTTGCAGAGTGGAGTGGGACAAGTGGATTGTGTTTGAACTTTTTACCCCTCTGTAATCTTGTAGTTACCAAAAGTAATGTGGAATGACTTTAAATGTTTAACTGTTTGAAATTCAGAGTTAAAATAACTGATTCAACTTCAGTTTTCTTTTTATTCTTGTGTGTAGGATTTTTATTTACTCACATACTGTTCAAAACGTTTTTATGTCAAGGACTTGGTCATCCAGCATTAGTCATTATCAATAGAAAAAGCTTGTTTTGAGACTTGGGAATAATCAGCCAGTCTTGCAAAAGGCTAATTAATGCACATCTTTGTTTCTTAATTTGCTCAACTGTATTGCTTTAAATGGCTCTGTAAGTGCCATCATTAAAAAAAAAAAACAGTAGCACTTGTTCACACCGTTGTGCATACATCTGAATCTTGTCAACGTTCATGGAATTTATGAATGCAAAGTGAGATGATAATTTTTTTTCTGAATTTTTGTTGCACAATTTCGTCTTTTGGAAAGTCTATGGAATATTTAGAAGATAACAGTGAAGCAGGGATAGAATATGATACTATATATCTATACTTTTTAATATATATACATATATGTATATACTTATGTATAATATTAATAATACACTTTTTATTGAATGCTGTTGAGGTCTTCAGAAAAACAGCACCATATAGAGTACAATTTTTCACAAAGGTAAAAACTCATGTAAAAAATCACTCAGACAAGGGTGATTAATCCAGTAAGTTCTCTTTCAAAGATGATTGGCTTTGATTTTTTTATTGAGTAATGTTTAAAAGAAAAAAAGCAATAGAACACTACCAACAAATACCCAGCAGTTGCTTTCTGTTTCCTTCTCAGACGGTTATTTTAAGTATGTATTGTATAGTCTGATTGAAAGTTTGAAGTGTCATTCTCCTCTTTCTTAATTATATGTAAGCACCTTTGAGAATGTTGACTGCAGAAAGTTTTAGTTGTCCTTATTTTAGTGTAAATTTCTTTGCGTTCAGCAATTAGATGTAAGTCTGTTTTCTCCTAATTATATCAATTTGAGTAAATAGTATTTGGAGGGAATTCAGTAAATAAGCTTTTAATCATTCAATGGAGGTATAGCTTGGATGTGTCTAAATGTTGTTTCTGTCTGGAGAGTTAGGAAGATTGTTCCCCAAAACACAATAAAATGAAAGATTTCCAATAGTGTCTCATAAAAAAAAGCCAAAAACACAGCTCAAAAACCTTATTTCAGCAGAACCCTTTTCTAATATCTAGAATTCTTGGGAATTATGTCATCTTAATTTCTGCAGACATTGTCAGGGCAAAATGATGTCTCACGTTTATACTATAGTGGGTAATAGATCCTAGATAATAAACCTGAGATACATTAATACATTTCCAGAAAGAAGCTGTGACTTTTTTTTTCTGTTCTCAGATGTCATTATTTAGATACAAATCTGTATTATCTAACTGATATATTAATATATATATGTATTTATAAGAAAGGTTGACATTAATTCTTGTTGTCTCAGTGTGCAAATAAGGTTCTAAAATTTCAAAATTCTTAAAACATCATCAGCATCCTGGATAACCACGTTATCAGAAATTGAAATGCTTTTAGACCTAATGAAACTATCAGTTTATTATAAGCTTCTATTTGTAAGTGATTGATAGAATTAGTTAGAAAAACTCTGCTTTTTTAAGTCTTCATTTTTCAAGCCTGAAATTCTTAGTAAACTGTTTGCTTATCCTACCAATTTAATAGAAGTATGTAGCTGAACTTCCTAAAGATACATTCCAGTTGCTTGGCAATAAGTTGTGGAACAATTCATTTAAAGTTCAATGAACGTAGAACTAGAGTAATTTATTCAAATCCACCACTTATTAAATCAGGATTTGACTTTTTTTTTTTTTTTTTTTTTTTTTCTGTCTAATGAAATGGACTTGAAAAGAATTAGCTTAAACCTCTCTGGAATTGTGACAAGGTAATTCTGATGATTGTGTTGTCTATTAAAGTTTTATTTCTACTAAGTAAGCCAAATGAAGACGAATACGTTTTCCATTGTTTTGTGGATTGTCAGAAACGGATTTATTTTTAACAGTTTATTGTCTCAACATCATCCTCCTTTCAAGATAAGAAATCTACTTTCAACACTGAGATAACATACCTGCATTTTTAGTAGGCATCTGAAGCGTCTGAATATTTCAAAAGATGTGATATTTACTTCCTCTATCTCTACTAAACTGAGTTTTGAAAAACAAAGACTTCGTGTGTTTTCTGATACTTTCTGAAAGACTTGATTATTTTCTGATGGGCATGAATAGTTTAGTTGCTTGAGTTTTAAATCTTGCAACAGTAAATACATTTTATTTTAAGTAGCAATTCTGGCCAAATTTACAAATGCATTTATTTACACTTGGCTGGCTGATACTTCTTTAATCTAAACCTAAACAGACGAATATAATATGACAGATGCAAGAAGTCAAGTTCACCTACAGTCACTAGACTGTAGATCTCTGCAGGCTTGTAGTCAAACATACAAAACATATTTTATTTTTCATTTGGACCCGAAATATGTAAGCATGGGATTCTGAAGGTTGTGTTGCTATTACAGCAGTAATCTCACTGTACCTACTAACCTAATCTGTGGACCAAGGAACCACAGCCCTCTGTCCACTAGGAAAGAACAAAGCAATTCAGATCCAGGAGTTAGAAACAACTGATGAAATAGAAATGGATTTCCTTGTCTCCCCAGTCTCCCCATCTCCCCAGATGATTTGGAATGTTGTTCTAAACACCAGACAAGTCTACAAATCTCCAGCCACATGCAACTGCCAATTAATCTTGTTGTCTTCTATATTCTTTCTAGTGGCTCTCCACTGTCATTTGTGTTCTCTTAACTAACTGCTAATCCTTCCTGAACTCCATTCACTTTTATAAATTAATTCACAACTAAAGTGTATAAAATATTCGAGGAATCAAGTCAATTTTGTTTCTTATTCAGACACGTTTAGATTCTGATCACAAGAGCTGATGACCACTTTTGATACTTTGAAGGTTTATGTACCAGATTCTTAGCTAACAAATATATTAGTAAATCATTTCCCAGATATAACTGAGATATGTACACTTTCCTTTCTGGCAAGACTGAACTTAAAGATTTTTAAAAATTCAGTACAAGATCTTGATTATTATTTTGACACTGTTCAAGTGTAACCTCATTAATGATAAATAGAGTATCTTTAAAATAAGATTTCATCTCTAGTATCTCAGTGTTGAAAGTCCCATAAGTGTGGATTCACTTATGCAAGTTCCTCCAGATGTGACCAGATACAAAAAATGGATTAGGTGATCATGACTAAATTCTGTGTTGTAAAGTATGCTAGCAATATTCCTCTGAGTGCTGTTTCATTTTCTCTTTTTATAGACATCAATAATTTACTTCTCTTCCTGTTTTATATATCTAAGGAATCATTGATTAAACTGTGTGTTGTACTCATTGAATTTTATTTCCAGGTCAGAATTTGGTGAGTCTGTGGTTGCAAGTCAGCTTAGGGAAACCCATGCAAAATTATTTCAAAGAAAATTCATTCTAAAAGCATGAAGGAGAATATGATGAGTGAAATCTAAAAATTGAGACAACATACATGTTCTGTATTTTCTTACCTGGACTATAAGCACTTCTGAAAAGAGCTGCCTTAAAAATGACAACACAACAAAATCTATTAATTCCCTAGTGAAGTCTTTAAAGTATGCGTTCATAGCAAAATCTATTAACATCCTGGAATAAAAATCAATGCAATGAATCAGAGCAGAATGTGATAACTCAGAATGTGTTAGAAAGAGGTGAGTAGAACTGGGTGTGAAGTGGTAGATATTTCCTAAACGCATCATGTTTCATCTTACTCTCATTTTTATAACTTATTAATTACAGTTCTTCATAGTTTCTGATGACATTGAAAGAATACAATTTTCTATTGATATGGCTTCTGACTTCTACCTGAGATAAAATAATGATGTTAACATGAATTTTAGGGGAATGGTCGGGCAGCAATACACTCTGTGTGTCTGACTGTGTAGGAATAAGGAAATTCCTGAATTTGAAAGGAAGTTCAAGAGTTACTCTCTATCCAGTAGCCTAGTGACACCACCACGTACTCTGGTACTTATTTCAGAAATGTGCTATTTTGCTTTCACATACATTCTATTATTATTCATCAGCAACCTCTTTTTTTTCAGAAATAAACACCAGCTCTGAGAAAATACACATGTAGGATCATTTGCTTATCTTTGGGTAGATAGAGAGTAAAAGTCCAACGGGAACCAAAGAATCAACAAGAGTGCTGCCAGAAGGCAGTATTGGAACACTCAGAGGTAGAGAGTAAAATACATAAAATCAAACCATATAATTATGGAAAAGAATGCTGGAAAGAAAATTTCCATGCTGCCTGAAGATACAGTCTCTATAAGTTGTTGTGCTGTATCTGTAGTGAGCAGGAATGAACACAGATCAAACTCAAGTATAACAAAACATACATCTACCTCTACATTTAGTGTATGTTATTATGAACCGTGTCTAGGTGGTGTTGTAATTCTGACTATCCAGGTAACTGGGGAAGAGCCTTAACCATCAATTTACTGATTGCTTGGACTGATAGTGTAAAGAAAGATGCAGAAATATGTTGAAATTCTATTTCAACCTTAATGGTTTTTCTGTGCTACAAGTTCATGTTTTGCCAAGAGTGGAAGGAGGAATCTTTGGAAGGAAATGACATAGCCTTTATTACTTGCAATATGTTTAAAAATGAATCTGTTGCACTGAATGGAGTGGATATAGAAAAAGAATTGTTCTTTTTCTGACTTATTGTGGTTTCCAAGGTGAATTTAGCTGGTGTTTGTAGCTCTTGCAGAGGTGTAAATAAAACAACCATGACAATTACATAGGTTATTCAAATGGGTCATTTTGATTGAGTGATTGTATTGAATTGATATTGATCAAAATGTAATTCTAACTAGAAAAAGCTTATTTTAGTATAATAACATAAAATTAGCATTCGTAATTAAAATTAAGATTCATAATTCTGTCGATTGTAAAACTAACATGAGTGTAATACATCCCTGTGCTTGTGCATCTTGCACTCATTAACTCCTATACAAAACTCTTCAAATACAACATTATTTATTGTTGTTTTTTTTTTCTGTTAAAATTGGCTAATGGTCTCCTGTATTTCAGAGATGCCTTTTTGCTGAGATGTGTTTACTAAGATAAAAAAGCTTCCTGTTTTCCTCAGTAGTCCTCCAGGCTTAGCTAACTCTGTCTACAAAAAAACCACTGCTCTCTCACTGATTCCAGACTTCAGACTCTCCAGCTTTTGTAGAATCTGGTCAAAAAGTATCAGTGTATCAGTATCTCTACCAGGTGAAGTGCAGCTCTGCAGTTGTCCAGTCTTTGTGCAGCTGCTCATTCAAATCTGGAACGGTACCTTGTGCTTTGTTATGTTTCTAGTGCCTAACACCATGAGGCATGGAAACTACTGGCAGAAAGGGGTTGCAAAATGTAGGAAGATCAATGGGTCCTGTTCATCTTGCAGACGTGAGCAGGAGTATTAACATCTCCTTTCTAAAACTCTTTGTATATATGTGACTTCTTTAAGCATTAGCTTGAAAGTCTGAACTCAAATTGTTCTGTTACACTGCCTTGCGTTGTCTGTAATTTAGATATTTAAGTCATAGAAAAGACATCTTCTGACTTTAAAACAGTGTTTAAAGAATATGTGATTATATTTGTAGCATAATAGGGATAACAACTTCTAAAGCTTAATGACAGAAGTATGCCAATTAAAAAGTTGTTTTAACTTTCCATATCAGTGAGAATATAGGTAGGTCTTCTTTAAACAAAGAGCATCTAAAGAACTTTAAAAGGAAGAAATATGTTTTTTTCTGTATTCCTGCAGACAGTTTTATTAGAAATTTAACTACTTATATACAAAGGGCAGCATTTCTTACCAAGAAAATGAGATTTAAAAATAACTCACGTTAGTGGTCAATCCTTGTTAGGTGTTTGAGTTCTAACAGCTGTAATGATTTGTTTTAAAGGGGCCTTGTCAACCTGTGCTGATTTTTAAGCCTTTGCTGATTGATTTGGCTTGTTTGATGTATTATAAATCACACAGCTATAAAGTCACAGTAAAAATTCCATTAAACTTTTGAGGTAAAAAAAAAAAAATAATCCATAAATAAAACAATATGAAATGCAAGACAGCTGCAAATGTGCTATTTCTTCTTTTTTAAATTGAGGTTTAAGTTTACAGCCAAGGCAATTTTCATGTGAAGAAAAACAATGGCAACAAATAAAAACTTACAGTAGAGTCTAGCTCTGTAGGCACCTGAACTGGAAATGAAACAATATTTATGTTTCCTTCACATTGACACCGTAAAGGTGATTTTTGTAGTTTCATTGATCAGAACTGGCATTATTTGTTTTCAGACTAAGACTTTTGACCTAGAAAGCTGTTATCGAAAAATCTAGACTAAGCTACTAGAGGTAAGGACTTTTAAAGATAGTCTATCTTCCTTTCAATTCCTTGATTCTTTTATTTCCGTAGTCTAGTGACTGACAAACCAGGAACGATGATGCATCTTGTACCAGCCTCTATTCTTAGCAGGATTTCTTGTTGCTATATATTTTGTCTTGTGAATCATCCCTTTTCATTTCCACATTCAGGTTGAGCTGATAATTACTGAAGTAACTCTTTAGAGCGACAAATATTTTATGGTTAAAAAAAAAAAAAAAAAGGAAAAGTACCTAAGGTCTGTAAATTACACGTCTTTTAAGACATAGAGTGAGTTGTTCTAACTTAGCAGTTGTTCTAACTTAGCAGAACCCTAGCTGTTTTCTTCACAAACCAACCATCCAGAAAAATCTTGACCTAAATTTAAATGAAAATGATTTTTCAGTTAAGTGGGGAAAATAATGTTTGAATTGAATGTGTTTTATTTATTTTTCTTCTTCTTATATCCATAAATGTTCAGGATACATTCAGATTATTTCATTGTATCATAACAGTTTCATATATCCAAGTTATAAAGTTGAAGATACAAGATTCTCATTCTGAGTTCTGTTGTAAAAGTGAGTCATGGCAGTACGTGTTCTGCTTGTTAGTTAAGCTGTTCTTCTACTGTAAGGCTAAAGGTTACATGTTTGTGTATGTGTGAAGATGTATGTTATCTGGCTACTAGAACATCTGAAATATCTTAAAGCTAGTAACTACCTCTTTTCATCTGCAGGCTGCATTTTTATAAGTAATGATGCCAATGATGACAATGCACCTGCCTTTTTATTAGATCAGTTGGTGAGATGTAGCTGAAGAGCTTATTTTCTGAGTTTCTGAGGAACACGTGATACTTTACATTATATTTTATCTGTGTTTGAATACTGCCAGGTGCCCAGTAACCTCTGATTGTTCCACACTGTTCTGCTCACTCTGCCTCCTGCTGCTTGAGTTGCTAGCACTCCACTGTCAGTGCAGTGTACTGTGTCAGCCTCAGACTGCCCTGCTGCAGTTTGGTCAGACAAACAGGAGAGCCTCTGAAAAATGTCAACACAGTGTTTGGGAAAGTCTGCGTTTGGCACAGTGATCAATGAAGTTTGTGAGTCATTTAATGGAGGTTGTCTCCAGAGTTGGAAATGATATACATATTCCCATAACAATTGCAGGAATTGAACAGAGGAGGTTTCCAAGCTTCTTGCAGAGATACACAGATATCCTATGAATACTATTCAAAGCAAATAAGTTTAGGAAAAAATACTTCTCCCACTCTACAGACCTTTAGTGACATGCCTGTAGAATCCTTAAGGCTTTCACTGGTAGTTGAAGCAGGCAGGAAAAAGAGGCACAATACAAAGGTGTCCTGTGCACCCACTTGTTGATGTGATCAGCAATGAGAGTTGTAAAGAGGGGTCCATTCCTCTGGAAAGCCCAGCCTGTGACAGCTCAGCATTCATTCTGTTCCCTTTCTGAATAATCCTCACGCTGAGAGAGCTGCATGTCAGCAGGTCAACAACATGTTTAAATGTAAACTGAGCATGTCAGTGTTGGCATTGCTCTTAGGTGATGTGTAGCACACTACACTACACAGCTGTGGCACACCATATAAATCCCTGTTAATGAGAAATCAAGGGAGAAGAACGTAGTCACATAGTCATTATTATTGTTCCAGGACAGAATTTGCTTCTTAGAAATCAACAAATATAACTGACAGCTGTATTACCTGGCAGGTGGAGATGCCTGCTTAGCTGGTTGGCAGGTATATGAAAATGTGTGATAGACTGCATATTTGGGCTGATGCTTTCTGTAGAAATGAAAATGTTGGTAGTTTTAAAATAGTGAATATAGAGCTGCCTTGAATTAGTTTAGTTCAAAACAAATATAGTGAGTACCTCAAGTATTGCGTAACAGACATTGTAGTTCATGAGTATGTGAGGAAAAATACACAGATTCAGTGTATTCCCATTCTCTGCCTTGTCTGTTGAAGCAGTTTCTGCATTTTCTTTTCATAAAATTCTGTATCTCACTCATTTTTCACAGGATCACAGGATCTGATGAGAAGACTCAAAAAGCACTCCTTTCTCTTTTCTGTTGTTCCTGTTTTCTTTAACATTTCCTTATTCCTAATTTCAAGCATTCTTATGAATATGTGTAGTATATCTCATTAATCTGTTATTAGATTCCCTCTACTGCTCTGTCATTTTGTCCACAGCTTCAGAATCCTGACATCAAGCTCAATTCTTGACAGGTCTAGTATTTGTTCCAGGAAGAAAACTTGGTTTGGTATGTTTTTCTGGCATATGCAGACACTATTGCAATTAAATAGTAATAGATTTTTTGTTGTTGTTGTTTTATTCAAATGACATTCCTTCATTCTGCATGTACATATACACTGAAGTTGTTACTGAAGAGGGAATAGTTGAATAATTCTAACTTTTAACCATTCAAATAATCTCTGAAGCTACTGCAATTTTACAAGGTGTGATGCTTAGATACTACAGTGTAAGAGAGACTTTTTATTTCATGCACTGGGTCTGAGACCATCTGGTTTTGCTAAAGAATTTTTTGTGTGCCTTTTGACAGTTTAACTGATAGATAACCAAACGGGAATTGCAAGTAGCAGTGGTAGCAGTGTGAGCTTGGTCATGCCAAGAAATCTGAGAGACCACCTGGAATTACTACTGAATGAAAAATATATATATATTACTCCCGAGTACCCTTCCTTTAATCACTTTATCTTTCCTTTACACCCATGTCTAGCATTCTTATCTCATGTCCTTCCTGCAGCTTCTTACAAACACTTTGTTCAGTATTCTTCTTTGCTAAAGTCACGAGTTTTACTCATGTCAGCCACAAACTGCTACAAGATTATGACTCCAAGATTAGCATGAATCTATACAAACTTCTGGACAGGATTACTGGGGGCCATTGCTGCTTCAGATAATGAGGACAGTCTAGACTGTTGAAACTGCAAACATGGTTTCATGGAGGTATGAATACTAATCAGTGAGATGTTAAGACAGCCTATTTTCTGTCTGAAAGCAGAGCACGAAAATGGCAAAACAGTGTAGATGAAAATGCGTTTGGTATATTTGGGGAAATGTGGGAGGGAATTGAGATGCTTGCATTTATTTCAGTTACCCTGGCTACATGTGCTCACTTCTATATATATTTGCAGCATGAAGACAAATTAAAAACTCTTCAATAACCACAGCAGTGCTTACTTCTGAATGCGCTGGATAGTAAGATGTGGGTAGATATTCACATGTGTGTCACATTAACATAGAAAAGAAGTTTCAGCATAAAGAATCTCTGTGGTGAAATCATGACCATTGACTGAAATAACTGCTGCATGTCAGAGGCATAGTTTGTTGTCTCCAGCAGAGCTTCCCTGGTAGCCCAGGGGCTATTGGCTTTGTGGAGATATGTGCAGAGTGCAGCAAAATGTTCTGCATTTGTTTTGTTTTTCTTTTAGATTTCTGATACTAGAATGGCCAGATCATAAAGAGGAGAAGCCTGGGTGGGTGAATACTTCTTGCTGAGCTGAGTAGAGGATGGCAGGCAACATTTTCTCTTTGATGTCTGCTGCATTTGACAGAGTTTCCCGGGTGGCTAGGCTTCTTTCAGGATGATGTTCCTGTTAGAAATAGCTAAATCGGGAGACATCAAATAGTTCCCAATTTAGCTTATTTTAAAGGAACTCAATATTGAAAGCGAAGCAGATACCAGTGAGATTGTAGTGAGAGCAGCGGGTGGGTAAATGTATGTGGGGTGAATAAGCAAAGGAGCCACTTCAGAGTACTAAAAAAAAATCCATTTGCCTTATGCTGATTTGGCTTCAGAAGTGTATCTGCTTGTTAAGAATGCAAGAGCATATAAGGAATAAAGGTGAGGAGGCTGATACCCTTCATTCAAATACTAAGTATGGATGTGAGAACATCAGTCACAGGGTATGGCTCTTAGAGAAGTGATAGAATGCAAAGTCCAGTTTTGAGCTAGAATGTGACATGTACACCTCTCCTGGTTGGAAGAAAGCCTTGAAGACAGCTCCAGTCTCTGAGGAATTTTTCCCAACTAGCGATGCATAGCATATATCAGGTCCATGGATACAATCTTACCTGCGACCTTTTTCTTTCCTAACATCCTTTATTTAACCATTAACCATATATGATTTAACCATCTAGATCTTTTTGTAACTGCATTATATGGCACTGAAGGAAAGAGATGTAAGTAGTCTTTAACAATGGTATCATGTAGATCATTGTGAAATTTTTGTAACCCTTATAATTAGACACATTTTTTCAGGCAATTATTTTGTGCCAACCTATTGAATTTCTAGATAGGGTTCACTATATATTTAACAGAACATCAGTAGTTCATTTTGTTTTTTTTTAATTTGTTTGAGGAGGCTTAACCTAAGTACACTAACAATAACTGTAGTCCAAAGATGGTGGCCGTCAATGGCTGTAGGATCTTCTGAGAGTTAGTATTTTCCAGTGATTTACTATCTAGATTTCTTTTTCAAACTCCTGCTTGTCTTTCTGCTGTGCAGGTGCAGACCTATGAGTACCTAAGACTACCAGGTGCCTTCTACTTAGAACCTCACTGAATACTAAAAAAATTAGTGTGGTTATTGCAAGTCCTAAGTCTACACATTTACACGGATGTTATACTGATATGAAGAGATGCTTGATAACATATTTGAAAAGTTCTAATGATAAATGAAATGAGAAATACGGGAAATTTTTATCACAGAGATATTCAGCATAACAGAATTCAAAATAGAATGAAAAATAACTTCTATTATTTTAAGCCAAATTTATGTTGAAATCTGTCATGAGTTGGTGGAGCAACATCAGAAAGAGCTCATCTGTATCTGAAGTTCTCCATTAATGAAGAGCTATCATTTAATCCAAACTTACTGTGACTGTTGGAAGATCTTACTTTAATGATTTTGCACATCCTTAAGGGTATCTTCAGTATAACACCATGATCTGGCTTTACCACTGAATTGAGGTTAAACATACTAGAATCACAAAGAGCCAGAACATCACTGTACTTAGGAAAGTAGCATGATACAGTTTATGGAATGTAAAAATATAAAATGTTTCTTCATTCATTATGTTGTTTTTTGTTTGTTTGTTTGTTTTCCTTTTAACATTACGAAATCCATAAGTAGTTGGAAAGTATTTCTGAATTAGCCTACAATCCCACATGGAAATTCATGTTACAGTCTGGAACAGAGCAATTAAAGAAAAATCTGAGTCCAAATATAAATTGAAAGGATCCAATATTGCTATTTGTACAAATAAAATTGTTCTTTTCCTTTTGTTCACATGTTTGCAGAAGGGAATAAAATCTTTAAAATGTTCCCTGATGGCAATAATATCGAAATCTCTACAACTTATTCTATTGAAAAGCTCAGGCCAAAAAACTTATGGAGTGTTTTATTCCTTGTTTACATAGGCGTCTCTAAGACATAAGCTCATCAACTTGAATGCATTATACACAGACAGAAAACACTTCTCAGTGCTCAAAAATCAATTATTTTTATAGTTTCAGTACCTGTTGCCACACTTGAGAAATGAAACAGAGAAAATTAAACTTGCGGTAGATATTTTCATGAATACCTTCAGATACTGCTTTCAAGAAATATTCCAGCTTTAAATTACATTTTGAAGAGGTGCTAGGAATGCTATACTTCTCATGTATGATGTTCTGAAGATTTTTCTAGAAAAATATCTGATTGTATTCAAAGTGAGAAGTTAGCAGTTGTTTGCTAAACATTCTATTAATAAAATCTCTGTAACACAAACTCCTGTACTGCATCCAGTAGGGTAGAATTTCTGTGTACTTTAATCATAGTAATCATAGAAGTTGGTGAAATAATCAAGATAGTCTTTAATTAGATTCTAACTTTTTTCTTCCTCTATAAACGAGTGGCAGCTTATTAGGCTATTTCTGCATGCTTGTAATTTATGAGGTTGAGACTAGCTGAAAATAAAATACCACTAATAACTCATGGTAAGTTTTATTGTATGCCTCCAGAAAGTTGCAAGATGCAACACATTGTTCAGATACACTTCTTTATATCGGATATTTAATATGGATTTATCTGGATAAATGCACTGTTGTTTTTTTGTTTGTTTGTTTTTGTTTGTTTGTTGTTTTTTTTTTTTTTTTGCATAACATCACAGATTTATACTTCTATTGCTTAACCTGCCTAAATGTATCTATTTTTTTTTCTTTTCTTTTCCCCTTTCCACCCCCACCCCCCACCCCCCCATCTTTGATGTTGTGATGTATCTGCATTGCATTCAAACATTTGTCTTCATTTGGGAAGAACTGCTTTATTGCAGAGAGATTGGATCAGGTTTTTAGCTTGTGTGAGCTACCATCCCCTTCATCATACTTCATCATTCCTAAGTGATACCATGAGAAATTTCAGTTCTTCAGGAGAAAATCTCCCTTTCTCAGTTGCAGTTTCAAGACAGTGAATAATGAAGAACACAAAATGCAGATTCTGTTATCAAACTTGCAATCTTGCTCTTTTCGCTTCAGGAGGCTTTCATGCTTCCTGAAGTCAACTGATATTTTGTCATTGAATTCAATAACGTGTAGTTGTTTTCTCCCTTTGTTTCAGAAGAACGAAGTTGTAACTCCATGAGAGTAACTGTATTATATCATATTTTTATTCTGCCTCTACTTTATAGTTGCTAAGTTTGACTTCACACTGGCATGGTAAGGATGACAAAATGAACAATGATAAAATTACTTTGTCCCTTTACCGTATACTGTATTCTCTCCCAGCACCACAGTAGCATGCGCTCAGCTCTGAAAGGCAGCTGTCAGGTAACCAAAAAGCCCCACTCAGTTTCTGTGTTAAATTTTGTGTTTGACTTGGAGAGCAGTTGGATGTTGGAAGAAGTGGACAAATATATATTTGCATTTTAGTGGCCTCTTTCCTAAAACTTAATTTGTACTTTTAAAAAATATAGAATCGTAAAATAAATAAAAATTGCAGTATATAAGTTAAGACTTTTTTACTGGATGTATTTAATGTCAGCCTAGGCAAGTTTTCCTTTTTCTAACATAATTTTTTGTCTTTGGATAGTTACAGATATAATAAATTAATCAGTTAACCTTCACTTTTTAGCAGTAGTGTCTTCACAGATAAAATGACCTATAGATTCTACTTTGCATATGTAGCTTTAAGTGAGCATCTTTATTGAGTGTTACTATGGAAGACAAACCTGTAAAATTGTGAAGCACAGACTTTATCAAAGCAATCTGTAATATTTAAACAGAATAAAATTAGCTTGGTAAGAATGAGATCAAAGCCTTAAGTGAGGTTCGGAGGGTAAAGAAAAGACTGCATTGGTGAATAGCGATTACTTGTAGTTAATTTAAACTTACTGAAAGATTTTAGGGATCAAAGTTGGGTCTTTTGAGGAAGGGAATTCATCCAATTTCCTCTTCATATTTTTCCAACCTAAATTAATCTTGATAAAGTTTATGAGCCACTTACATTTTTGTAGGAGCAGAAGCATTTGAACTACCATCTGCTGAAACTCTTCAGCTTTTGCTTATTCAAAAGACAGGACTTTGTCTATTGCCTTTTTTGAGCTTCCAGGGTCTAGTCCTTCCCAACAGCAAAACACACCACTATAGGCTCAGAACTGTGCTGTTAAACAAGGATGTCTCATATCCAGTCAAACATGAATGCAAGGCTTGGATTTTCCTTTCTGAGTACTTACATGCCTTTGATATTCAGATATTCAGTTTCCTTTATGTAATTGGAATTGAAATTCTTTCACAATAAAAATTATGTTCTATAAGTTATATTTTTTCACTGTATGTGGTTTCTCAGAATGCAGATGAAAGAAATAGAACTTATCCACTGCAGTGCTGTTTCTAGTTTAAAGTAGCAGAGCTCAGTATATGAAGTAAAAAAAGAAAAAACCAAAACATTTCATACTGTATTTCTCACTTCTGGAAGCATAAAGCTATCTGATATCTTGAGTATACAGCATGGCGAAAAATGTAAATGTTGTTTTCTCACCTTAATCCAATTGAAGTGCTATTTAGCACAACAACACATTGTCAAGTTTTTGTTTATTTTCTGCTAAGCTTTTAATGCCTCAAAAACTCATTGTGGCCAGTAATTTTATTTTTTAAAACCTATTTTTGTGATAGTGGTAACAACAGATCTTAAACAACCTGCTACCATTTGGATATGTATGTGTAAAAATCCCTTTTTAATGAGATAATTATAAATAAAGTTCCTTATTTGAAACCTAATACATAATACATCTTCAGAATATATTTACTGCACATTGGTGTAAAGACTTATGAAAGTCTTAACTCTGAAATCTTTTTAGTCTGTTCTTCATTTTCTTTTTCCTTTGAATCAGAACCATGTTTAAAATTTTATCCTTAATTATAAAAATCACAATTGTTATATCTTCAATTCATGAGCTTCTTCCACTTACTAGTAATTACATCCTGGGGGAATAAAAACTTGCTAGGCTAAAATAAAAAGTCAGGAGTTTGTAAAATACTTGAATAAAAGCAGTGCCATGCTGCCTTTAGTTCAGTCCACAAGACTGCTAGTCATTTTCACAAAACAAGGAATAATTTTTAAGCCTGTACATTGCTCCATGGGAATTATGCTAAGATACTTCATCACTCATACATTAGT
Organism: Gallus gallus; assembly: GCF_016699485.2. NCBI lineage: Eukaryota > Metazoa > Chordata > Aves > Galliformes > Phasianidae > Gallus > Gallus gallus. Next base: position 6,829,634 of record NC_052535.1, on the reverse strand, counting down.
CCATGTATTGTGCTGACAAGAAGTGACCTTGACAAGAAGATTAAAAAAACTGCTTCTGATCAACATTTATAGAATGTGTAATTTTGTACTTCTAAAAATCCAAATATCACATAGATATCTACTTTTTAAAAGAAAAGAATCTGTACTAAAAATTCATATGAAAGACTGGGATAACATGACTGTACCTAGATAGCCTAAAACCACTGATACCTTCTTACATTGTGTCACAGGAGGTTGAAGATTTAGATTTTGGAAGGGATGCAGGGAGTTGCATCTCTGAGCTGATGGTATCTCTTGACTTTAAAGACATGAAAGTGTGCATTTTCACTGAAGGTTTTTGATGATATTACAATGCTCCTTGAAGAGAGTCATATTCTGAAACTACTGACTCTTGAAAGTGAATTCTAATCTCCATATCTTGCTTCAATAAAGCCACATGGCACAAAATATACTTAATATCTTTGTTGGAGTTTTTTTTATAACGGATTCTATGCGTGGATTGATTAAAAATTGAAGTTTAGTGGATAACACAGTTTTTGCTATCAGTTTCTTGCAGATTCTGTCTATCTGCAGGTTGCTGTTTACCAGATAAGTACAGGAGAAGATCTTAGTATGTAGTTTCTTACTGGTCAGTCAGGTAAAGAGAGCTTGCCTGGTCAGAGAAAACAACATTTGCATCTCAATGAAGTAATAAGATACATAACTAATTTTGATACATTTCAAATTGTTTCTTACATAAATGAAAAATAAACATATCTGAGGTAAGATAACATCCTCGGATGGGAGGAATGCGTTAAATCTGTTCATCTCAGTGAGGAACTCAGAATGGAGATTATCTACAAAAGCAAAAGTGTTCCACTTTGAAACAGGCTTCTCTGGCTAAAGAAACCTGAGGAAGTCAGAATCTCTGAGGAGATTTTATCAGGAAATCATCTAAAATAAGTAAGTTGGATAGAGGAAGAGAGAAGCCTTAGAGATAGAGTCCTACTTTGATAGTTTTTTTTTTTTTTTCTCTATACTGTGAGCATCAGTAATGTCTACTTTGTATATTGTATAAGCTGTTTTTAGTTTCAGTTTACTTTTGACCAAGGTTAAGGTTAATGTTAAGGTTTTCCTGCTCAAAATCAAGCTGTCCACCAAAGGGTGTTACGTGTATGAAGAGGCTATGGAAACCTGAATAATACTTAACAATCACTAACACTTTACTCTGAAGTATTTAAAAAATAATGATGTGTATCCCCTTAGAAATTTCATAGCCATTTAGTAATGAGATTTTGAGGTATGGAAGAAGTGTCTTTTAGTGAGAAATTTTAACTTAGATTTGTCTCTGGAAAGCGAAAGGGTAATAATAGTTGCAGTCAGCAAGATATCATGATGTTCTTCAGAATCTAAGTGTGTGGTTTTGCAGAAAATTTAACATCCATGCATAATAAAATGCAATACAAAAGTCTTAGGACCCAAGACAATTTCCCAAGTGGTTTTTGGCTTGTGAACAGAGTGCCCTGTTTTACAACAGTGTACAGTAATGTTCTCTGTTTGGAAAGATGTGTTTCATGAAAACACATAAGATTCCTTTAGTTTGAAAATGCCAGAGTATTTACTTGCTAAAAAAAATATAGAGAAAGCTGTAAATATGCTTTATTACAACACAGCCTGGTCTTTAGAGAATTTTGAGTAGCTGTTGTGCACAGTGGAAGACAAATTAATCTCTCTGAATCTCTCTCAGTTGAAACATTCTAATGTTAACTAACAGTTTCTGGTGATCAAAGTGATTTAGTTAAATTATTTATTTACGTATGCGTTTAAAAGTTTTTATTGTTTTAGCTCAGGGGAAGAGAAAGGAAGGGGAAAAGTAGAAAGTCTTTAGATAATTACCTGAGATTTTAAGAGCAACTGCCCCTACCTTGTCCTACTTTAAAAGTTCGAGATGCATTGTTTTTTGGCTACCTGAGTTCTGGTTTCCACATGCTCTTTGTTTTGACAATTAAAAGTGCAGTCATATTTGCTTTTTCTCCTTTTAACTGATAATCGAAGTAATTGATAATCAATATTTTCATTCATCAAAAAACAAGTTGTCCTATATCCTATTTTAGTCAAAATACTTGCTTAAATCATAATCCTCTTCTTTCCTGCAGAGTACAATGCTGCTTTATGTATTTTATTTTATTTTTTGTTCTCCCTATTGATTTCTTTACTAGGAAAATTAAAACTTAAAAATCAGGACTAGGTTCTATTTGGCACACGGGAAATCAGTGGAAGACTAGGATTGTAACGTTGCTTTATGGTTTTTGTTTGTTTGTTTGTTTTCCTACAAGTTAATTACTTAAAAATGCATATTGCTGCTTTCAGTTAGTTTAACTGGTGTCTGCTGTGTGGGTAGTGTACTGCCCCAGGAAACAAACCGATAAATGCCAGCTAATTGGGATGCAAATTTGTTTGTATTGGCGTTTGAAGCCTGAAATCAATGCTTTATAACAAACAAAGCAACTAAACTATCAAATCTTTTATAGCTCAGCTTCAAAATGAAAAAGACATCAATTTTTGGTTATTAAAAATATCAAAAATGATGCGGAGAGAAAATTGCTAGTTCTTAGTATTTTGAGTATCATTCTTGTTTCATTTTTAGTTTTAGTGTGTTTGAAAGTTAGATAAAGTAAAATTAAAAAAGCTAAACGTAGCGAAAAACTTGTCTATGTTCAGCAAAACATACACACTTCTTCCTTCTTCATGTAGCTCTTTTCTTTCTAGATGCAATTAATTCCATACCTATTTATTATGTATTTGATCTTGATGTACATATTCATTCCACTGAATTGAAACTCTGAAGTACCCTAACGTGATAACTATAAATTATTCAAATTTCCAATCATAAATTTTAATTTGATTCTGAACAACATACTAATCTAAGGAGATGTTAAGTAACCTTTGCAAGAAATATTGACATATAAATAGTGGCGTTAGTGCCTCTAAAGATCTTGATAAGTGTTTCATGGTATCATACATACTCCATCTTTCTGTTCTAAAAGCCGTTGTTAGTATTCATAATTTTGAGATTTTTCTAGAGGCTGATCCCATATAGAGCTGCTCTAAAACTGTTTTTCACTGGTTTTCTTCATGTGAGTAGGAATGTTTGTGAAGAGTTTAATAAACTACTTTTTCCAATTAACATCAAAGAGTTACAGAAAGATCTAGGCTATGAAGAATCTTTGAATGTCTTGTAGTCCAAACTCCACTCAAAGCTGGGCAAACTTTGATGTTTCATTAGGTTAACTGGGACCTTTTCCAGTCATTTTAAAATGTTTCTGAGCATGGTGATCCCATAAATGCTGGGCAATTTGTTTCAGATTCTGTTCTTGAACATTACAGAATCAAAGACAAGAAGTTTTGAAGTATGATGATCAACATATCGTAGCTGTCCTTTCACTTCAAGAGGAGCCATTCATTACCGTAATGAGTTCCTCCATGTGAAATGAAAACACTAATAAATGAATCTGTTTTTATCAGATTTCAGTATTAATTACTATTTGTTGTCATTCTTGAGTTATCATTTAAGAATAGCCCTTACAAGTAACTTCTAGCAAAATGCTATATAGAAAAAACAAATATTTTTATTTTAATTATGAGTAAGAAAGGCTCTTGTTTTATTTAAGAATCAAACAATGCTTTCTTGTGAATCGCTGTAAACTATAAGGCATTATTTGGTATTAGTAGTACAGGATTATTTGTAGCAAAGGAATTAAACCACAGAAAACAGTCAGTGCCAGGAAGAAGAAAAAAATTGAATGTTTTATATTTTGGATATTTCCTAAAGTAATTGTTAACCATGATAAAGTAGATAACCATGATAAAGTAGAGGCAGATTTTATAGCACTGCAGTATACCTGACAGGAAGTATGTAACAAACAGTTTCAATTGCTAATGCAGTGGCATTAAGAGAGCAATCCATGACGATTGTTCTATCAATAATTACTGAGACATGGTAAAAAATAGTGTGTATGGCTTGATGTTTCCAGCCAAATGGAAGCCCAGTAATTGTCTGCTGCATCAAACTGTAAAATATAATGACTTTTGAAGGTTGAACTTTATGAGAGCAGTTCATTATGTGTTCCAAACAATGCTTTATTTTGCTATTGTTTCTTCATTATGTGGATAGGAAGCACTGTAACAGAAATTGGGCTCAAGGGAACCAGTGTCTACCAGTTGTTTAACCTTGTGACTTTCCACTAAAAAGCACAGATTCTTTAGAAATACATAATACATGAACTTCTCTGACTGCTTAGCATTGATCAGTACTCAAGTAAATTGCATTACTATCCTATTATCATGAACAGCAAGGCTTTAGTGATCCTCTTCACCCTCCCATGGTATATCAAGTGGATTAGATATTTCTGCATCTTTAAAACTGAAAGTCAACTGCTAAGAATCAAAACAAAAACAAACAACAACAAAAAAGTAACAGCAAAAAATTGTTAAAAAGCTCTTTAGCAAAGGCAGAAAAGTATTTGAAGCAGCATCTTTCTGATTGCAGATGCACCCATTTTAACCTCAATATTCAGCTTCCAGAATAGATTAGTTCTCAGACTTCTTGTCTTCTCTTGTCAGGTCTGTCTGTCGTCACATTTTTCTCTCTCTTCAAAGCAATACAGATATTGTGGTCTTCTATATAAACATGATTAGGCTGTTTCAGTGCCAAAGTTAGCAAAAATTCTCCCCTATGTGTCCTGATGAAGCAAAGCATTATATACATTTGCCTTACTCAGAGAGAAGCAATGAAAACATGTTTTAGAAGCATGTTATCCTTTTTTTTTTTTTTTTTTTTTTTTTTTCCTTAAAAGTCTAGTTTGGAGTGTGACAGTCAAGATATTTTGCTTTACTATGTTAATTTTTAATCTTTCTTCTCCTTCACCTTTCAAGTTGCAGAAAGCAAATTGGTCAAAATGGGTGGAATGTTTTTAATATAAAGTAGACTGTTAGAGTCTACTTTTATCATCAGTTGTACATAATTATAATTGTCAGCTTTTATTTTTATCTCTCAGCAAAAGGTCAAGATGAAATAATATGTTGAATCAAGGGAACATTCAAGATTAAGGCTAACCATGTAACCAAGAGCATTTCAACTCTGAGGGAGGCATTTCTGTCTAAATTAAAGTTTGATGTTGTGGAACCTGACTTTGATTTCATAAGGTTCTGAGCCAGTCATCCAAATTATCAAAGGTAGTTTCCCTATAAGAGGTTGAGAAAATATCAAACAGAAATCTTTCCAAAACTAGCCCCTAGATACTTGATTGTTTGGCATCTCTTATAGTTTTGAATCCCACTTTACTTGTCAAACATCATCTCAGCTCTTTTAGATAATGTTCAGATCTCTAGAATTGCTGTGACAAAGGAATTGTAGGGAATATGCCAGGTAGCATAATCCCAGCTTTTGTGACTGCTCCTTTGCAAACTGATGATGCTGAAGCTTATTTCTAAGAAACAGCAAGATAAGTATCTCACAGATAAGTGGAATTGTGACATAAATATACGCTATCACTGTCTCAGAATGCAAATTTAAACTTTTGTATGAAAAAAGAAAAAACATTGCCAGAACTTAAAAGACAGTAAGTGTGTCTGTACATGTTTGACAGAAGTTAGGGAATATCAAATCAGGGAAGTTGGTGTCTTCATCTTTGTTTGGTTATCCTTTCAGTCCTTTTCTCATTCATTTCATAAGTGTCTTTTTTTTTGATAAATATCTTTCATTCTTGTGTTCATGTACAGACATTCCAGAAGTGAGATAATCAGCAATGGGATACTGATTTCTGGATGCACAAAGCCTTCCTGATGTTTCTATGAGATGAGCTGGTATTGTAGTTCATTCTGGAGCTATCTGAAGTTAATGTTCATTTACAGTATGTGTAAATTTAAGCTGTCATCTAGGCAGAAGAAGTTGAGAAACTGATCGTGGGCTGGTTGCTCTTAGACTTCAACTGGGAAAGATTATCACAGGCTTCAAGATGCCTCGGGAATGAATTACTTGAGTGGAGGTGCAGTTGTAAGTAAAGGGTTCTGTGCCTTCAAGGATAGCAGTAGGCACTAGTATACTTGGAAAGGCAGTGACGTAAGGATGCTCTTAGCTATGGATTACTATAAAGTACTTTCTATACACTCTACTATGTGTCAACTCTGAGGGCTCCTTAACTGATGGATATGCCAGAAGTTTTCACACTCTTTGTATACCAAATGTAAATGTCTGTGCAAACATTGTGCATAGCAGTGAATTCAGTCTCAGGTCAGTCAATGGCATGAAGCAGTTCTGTGAATTTGAACTTTTACTTGGAAGAAACTGCTGGATTGATTGAATTGGCTCACTATAGTAAAGAATGTAAGTATACTTGTATAAAAGCTTCTGTAGTTAGTGTTTGTAAGGTTAATGTTCCTTGTTGGACCAGGGTTTCAGGACTTAAATTTATATTATAACACACTGAATATTTTCCTTTCCAAATGATGAAACAGCAGTTATATTTCTCCATAATATCCTTTTCCTCTAGGATACAATCTCTGATTTATCTATCTAGCATCTATCCACAAGTTCCATTTGTTTTGTTTTGGCCTAGCACCTCTATTTTTCAGTATCAAGCATCATGTCATGTAGTTCATACTTCTGCCCAATATTTATTGCTCAGAATATACTAGGGTATATTATGACAGAGGATAATAGCACCAATTTCTCTATTTCAGTCGTTCTGACTTGAGGTGAAAGGTTAAATTACTGCTTCTACAGTTTGTTTTCAGACTGGCTAAAGCATTTCAGTTCAGCAAATACAATTTGTTTAGATATATTTTGTGCTCAATATGTAGAGAAACTAAGTCATAGTAATTCCATTGCAGCAGATATCTTAGCCTGTGCTTATTGGTCACCCATTTTTCTCCATTGGATTCTTGACAGACTACTTAACTGAGTATGGGTGAATGTATGGGAACTGTTGAGTCACGGCCTGAACGACTGATTGATCACCTGAGGCAAGGACTGAGTCAGCCATAGGAACACAGGTGAAAGCAATTCACCTGAGACTGGAAGGGGTGGAGCCTGGCTCCACATCTCCTAGACTCCATTTAAGGGTTGGCTGCAACTGGGAAGAATCTTTTTCTGGAGATCCCTTCCTTTGGAGTTTTCTACTGTAAACCTAGGACATGGGTGAGCATTTTGTTTATTTTTGATTGTCTCTTTCTACCATATAACAATATCCACGATAATATAAACTCATAAAATATTATGTTGACCATGCCACACACTAACTGTGCATTTGTTAGTTGTACAGTGAATCTGTTGTTAATATGTATAACTAGATATAATGCAACAATGAATTGCCAGAATGTTTTTTGTTTGTTTGTTTTTGACAAATTGATACTGTGAATTGATCACAGAACTTGAGTTATATTATGCATTTATGTAACTATTTGGATTTTTGGCTGATTAAGTCTATAATGGCATGTCTGCAATAGGAATACATTGTATTTCCTCTTAAATGAATTGACCGCAGAACTCATGTATTCCATTTGAAAGTGCAGATGAACAGAGTGGTGAAGAATCAAGTGCTTATTATATTCTTTTTCTATACAGTATGAAATTACTTTATAACAGGATAATTTCAGCGGACTTAGTTATGAGTATAGTTCAAAGCACAAGAAACTTAACAAGGGGAAGTTGCTGATTTCATTTTGTCTGTGTAAATTGTGTGAGATTTATAGATGAGCTCTGACAGGTGAGTCAGAAAATAAAAATAGTCATTGGAAATGTGTTAATAACGGCTTACGGCCTATGTGGTGATATTCTTCCCATCTGTACAGAGGAAATAATCAGGCTCATTAACAGAGTAAGGTTTATCAGAACAACTGATAATTTTGTTATCTTTACAGTTTCATAGGAAAAAGCTGAGAAATGCTAGTGAGCATCGATTGGTTAGGAAGCTCAGAAGGGCTTGTTGAAGAGTAATCTTTTTGTCACTTCTTTACCTGAGATCTCAGGTAACTCATTCTATAAAACTTTTCATGGGAATTCTAATAGCAAACATTTTGACTAAATTATTCTTAGTACTGTCATTTGAAAAAGAATTCTAAAATGTCTTTTTAAACAACTGATTAGTAGATCTGTTTTGTCAAGTTGGAGTGAAACTCTTGGCTTTTGAAGACTTTTATCCACCAATTTAGAGTGCAGTTTTCTAAATATTAAACAAAATGAAGACTGAATTTCTTTAATAAACAAAAATCAGGTGTGCTCAATTCACTTTGTGCAGAAACTTCTTCCTATTGTAATTGCTGCTGACAGCATTTCTGTCCTTCCTTTGGATTGTGAGGCCTGAGAGTAGGAGTATCATCAATCAGTTGTAACAAGTATTTTCTTTACTTTAAAAATATTTGGCAGAAGTACTTGTATTTGAAATGCATCCTTTTTCTTCAATTCACATAATCCATTTGAACTTTATCTGCTCTAAGCAAGGTTTAAAAAAATTACTAGGATTTATGTTTTATTTTTCTGAGTGTGCAAGTTAAAATAGCTTAAGAAGCTTAATATTGAGATCTTACCTTCTTAAAGCAAAGTTCCTTCAAACTGTCAAAAGTGGATTCTCTAGAAATCACCAATCACTTTCTGAAAACTTTCATCACATTGCCATTATTCTTTGAAGAGAATTAGTGTAGCAGTTTTTCCAAAAATGAAGTGTCTGGACAGGGCTTTGCAGGTAGTTCTATCATAGCTTCTTGAAAAACTTCTATGGCATTCAGATTGGTGCTGCAGCAGTACAGTACTATACTAGTGAGTACCCATTTATGCTTGGCCAAAAATTGTTCCTTAATCTGTACTGAGGGGTAATGTAATCAAAGCATCCGCATCTGATAACTGGATATACATGGATTTGCCCTTTGGTATGTATAAAGTGTGAGGTAAATCGCTGAAATTGCAGTAAACTACTCTAATAATATAAAAGAAAAAAACATATTCAGGTATACCATGAATACAAACTGTAGGAAAGCTTGAAGAAATTGGAGGAATTAATAGACCACCTGTGTCATCCTTACAGTATGATCTAACAAAAACTGGTAACCTGAAGCCTTCAACTATTTTGAGCAAAGACTTTTAAATAATCTAACTAAATAAAAATCATGGTTTTTAAACAGGATTCCGAAGTATTCTCCTTATTGCCAAACAAGTTTATATCTGAATGCATCTCTATGTCAACTGTATATATCTAGATACACAATCACAACTGATATGAACACTGGTTTTAATAACCCTCAAAGTGTAGAAGTTGGAAGACTAACTAGCAGTCATGTGAGCAGAAAACAGATTGGAAGAGAGCCTTCTTAAGAGAAAGTTGCTCATTCTAAAGAAGAAAATGCAGTATGGAGGAAAGGTTTTTTAGGTTTTGTTACAAGGATTGTGAGTGGAATTTCCTTCCAGCAGAAGGAAAATATTGTAACTATTTTTAAAAGAGAATTACTGAATTTTGGGAGAAGTCTATTTGTCATCCTAGATTGAAAAGAAAAACAGATGTATAGCACAAAAAGTTTATGAAAACATTACTAAAATCTGTTTCTGAAATATTTAATGCAAATTTCATGGCATGCATCTTAGATTAATTTACCTCCGTTGTTATTGGCTGAACAACAGTGATAACTCTGAAATATCACCTATAGAATGCACTCCTAATTTTTTCTGGCAGATATTTGTCCTTTGCGAATCGACAGTGACCCTTCAGAAGATGCATTTGTATTACTACTACTGCCTTATGTCTTGACATGTAAGGAATAGCAACTAGTTATTTTTTTTAAAGGAATTTTTTAAAAACATCCCTTAGATGTTTCAAAGCATTCAAAATGCATCTGTATATTTTTCTTATACTTGCTATATTTGTCTACCAAGTTTTGCTCTGCCTGTCTTTCAGATACACAAAATAATCCTGTACATAAAGTTTTAAGGTTTCTTTAATATGGCATTTTATGCAAAGTCTACGCATTTCAAATATTATGACTTTTAGCTTCCTTTGACTGGAAGAAATGTTTTCATGCTTTCAGTCTGTTATTTGTACCTGTAGTATTTTTATTAGAGGTGAGTCTCCACAGATTTGGACTACATGCCACTTAAATTCTAAGTACAAACGTGATCTGAGATGGTTTTGAATTACTTAATAGATTAATTTTCTTTTAGTCATTTTTTTCTCAAACTGCTTAAGTCAGCAGTCTTTGCTCAGCAGATAAGGATATTTTTCAAAGAGAAATATCAATAAAAAGTGGTCTGACAAATCCATATTCATCTGCTTTTTTTGACAATTTGCAAACAAATCCTTAGAGTGGAATAGAATTCTTACCTTTCTGCTAATAAATTTCTCATCAAAGCCATACAAATTAAATTCAAGCATTCCTTCTAGAGTTCTTACTCTTTCATTCATCGTACCATATTTATTTGAAATTCTCACCTAGTTTATGCAGAACATTTTTGGTATCTTTATATTTTTAGACTTGGTTTGTACTGCATTTTCAGTGGATAAGTTTTCATCGAAGTTACTACTGTCTTTGTCTACCTTCTGTCCTTTTTAAGGAGTTGAATTTGTTGTGGTTTTTCTGCCAGAACATGTAGTTATCTGGGAGACAACTTTTTTAAAAGAGAATCTTCCTCATATTTTTGAGTATTGTAAGTACAATGAGAAATTATCTTGGCAAATAATGTGTATGTATATTTTCCTACACTTTTAACAAAAGCAGTTAGTTCTTGACTGGAATTTAAAAGAGCTGGCCTAAACTGCAGACTCTGCTACAAATCCTTTTTATTAGGGGTGAAAGAATAAATAAATCATCTCTTTTATTAATATGGCTATTAATTCTTTTTTCTTTTCAGACAGTTTTAATAAGTCAACTGAGTACATTGAGGTGTACACATACATGCACATACAATTATTTAGAGTAAAAAAAACTCTCAGGAGTTGAAGTATTCTCCTATTACAGGAAATAATTTAAAAATCTTGGTTTTACTCATTTTGAAAGAAAAGGCGTTATTAATTTTGACCTGGCTGTGCTTGTTATATGAAGACATTTAGTGGAAAAAATGGCTGAGCAAAGCATAAGAGAACTGTCAGCCTCTTTTCTGTCTGAAGAATGGGTTGGAAAAGTATCCCAATGGATGATGATCATGTTGTCTGGAAAGCTTGTCATATCCTAGAGTTTTCTTAGTGCCATTTAAAGTTTCAATGAGTTTGTCCGTTTATCTCTTTTTGTCATTATACTTAAATTGGTGTACTATTTCATAATTATTCCTTTCAAAACTGTATTTCATGCCCTCATGGCAATGATTTTAGGAATAAGTCATTGCTTCTGAATGGTGAATGAGTAAGCATTTTTAGTTGTTTTTTTTTGCAGAGCTGTTTTTCACTGCTTCCACTCAAAGTATAATTTTAACATTTTCATGTTTTCATTAACATGATTAATGCTCAAAATTGCTGAGTTTTTTTATTCAAGATACTTTCAGAAACTTCAACCATAGGAGAAATACTAATCTGAGTGAATTTCAGCGCAGATTGTTTGCTGATTTATTGATAGTGACAGACCATATATTTTCAATTATTATTGAAGTGTTATCTGCTCAGACTTTCTTCAGATTGAAATTATGAAGACTTTAATGGACCTCTTCTGTTCCATAACTAGGGAAATACTAGTTGCAACAGTTTGCACCATGGATAATGTTATTTTTAGCAGCAGATGCAATCACTGGGGAAAAAAAAAACACCAGGTAAAGTAGGATATAAGAAAAAAAATGTGGTGTATGTAAAGAATTCAAAGCCTAGCAGAATATTAATTGTAATGATCAGAATCTTTCAGCAAAATAAACCTATGCCCAAAAATGACAAAAATTCTGCCTTCCACTCAGTCATTATGGAATTTGTAAAGAGGCTTACTAAAAGATATTCCTCACAGGAGAACAGTATATTTTTTAACATTATCCTGTAATGTTTGTCAGAGATGGATTCATTCAGTAGAGAATGGATTTACTAATTTAACAACAAACAGATTAAAGTGATAAATTTTGGAATTTCATCAGTGAATAAGAGGTCCTCTTAAGTTAGTCAGTAGAAAAATAATGAACTCAGGTGCTGTGAAATAGTTATGTATTTAAGTTTCCAGTATTAACTTGGAGTTGTTCTAATGATAAGTTCCATGATAATATCCCTGCAGAAGAAGAATTTATTTATTGGCTAAAGTAATATGTAACTTTAGCTATTAAATAATTACCAGAGGTTGGTCTTTGTCTGTAGGGATGCATATTCAAATGGCAGCATCAGTGATCTTTGTTTGTTCTGTTTGTGTGTATGTAAATGTTACTGTACAAATGTGTGTATAAATGAGTCTCCATAATGTGTATATTCAGGCCCTTGTAATGGTCTGAAATAATTCCTGCTGGTTTTGTGCCCTTAATAAATCAGTTTAACTATGATTCATATGACTCCTCATAACTTGATAAAGATTATTTCAGCATGCATTTCAAATATGAGGTATCTCACTGAAAAACAACATTGATTTCTGATAAGTAAGGAAGCATAAATTTTCCTTGTGCACTTTGTTCTAGTCTACTTTGTTCCTCGAACTTCTCTCACTAAGTCTGATAACTTTCATTATCAAGATTTCTGCTTACCCACTTCATATGTCCCCTTTATTTTCTATTTGTGAGTTCAACCCAGGTATACATCTGGCACTTATACTCTGTAATGAGCATTGATACTATCTACAGACTCCCAGAAAAAAAAAAGTGACACCTTCGAAAGACTGTCACTAAATCAGTGCTCATTTGCGCTTCCTGAGGAGCGAGGAAGGCAAGAGATCTATTTACTCTTTGTTTCTTCACTAAAAATTCAACTGGTCATCTTATAGTGTATGCTTGATACCTGTTTCCTATAGTGTATGTCTAAGCTGTTTCAGTCCTGCATAAAAATTGATTTCTAGGCATAAGACTTGCAGCATTCTTTAAAATAATTATTTAGAACAATGTGACTTCTGTACATTTCAAGTATTTGCTTTTAAAGGTATTAAATATAGCATGGAATTGTGTTGAAAAAGTATTCAGTACTTTGACAGGACAAAACTTGTTCTATAGTTAAGTTAAGGAATTGTCTTTAGTGGCACCACTTCAAATTATCATCTCTAAAACATAGTCTGAAAAACATGATGTGTTGAAATTGATAACAAAAAGGATACCAAATTGTTGGGATGCTTTTTAAGTACTTGTCCTACCAGAAAGATTCCCTATGAAAGACATAATAACAAAGAAAGAGTAGATTAACAAATACTGCATGGAGAAAAGAGTCTCTATCAGTATCTGTTCTGCAAGTAGTAACATTTCTGTCTTCATTAGTTCAGAGGCTTAATGAAATACTTGAAGAAAAGATTTATTTGCTTAGTGTTGACAAAAAACCTGATGCAACTGAACCATCTCATGGGTAAATGTTTACTCCAATGTCTTAGAACTTTTACAGTGAGATAATTGACTCATGATTTTTATCTCACTTAATGTTCTTAGAGAAACAAAGACCAAGTTATATTAGGAAGCTGAATTGACACTTCTTCCTTACCTGTAGCCTGACCCTTCCTCATTTGTCTCATCATGAAGTAGAGATATTAAATCTATTGTGACTTTATGACACAGTAGAAAACTCAGTTAACACAAAGGAGAAAAATGCACCTTTTTATTTCTTTTTTCTTTTTTTTTTTCCCAGTAGTAAGTTCAGCTGCTTTTATATAGATAAATTACCTTTGGGTAGTAGCTTGTTTGTGACACAGCAATGCATGAAGATACTTTTTGCTCTAATTTTGATGATATTACATTTTATTTTGTCAGCATATTTTTAAAGTATTTTCATCTAGATTTATCAAAGTATGATTCTGAAATTATTCTATGACAGCTTTTGCAGCATACAATTTAAACAAATTCATCTCCACTATTGTTGGCGAAAGAGCAATGATATTTCCTTTATTATTCCTGAAGGCATTTCAAAATACTCAAAACTGATCTTTTTTTTCTGAGGGACAATACACTAAAGATAGTCTGTTGTTCCACGTTTTAAGGTTCTAGTCTGTCTTAGGTATAAATTGTTTAAATAACTAATAACTTTTATTAGCAAATTATTCAATCTGTCTTACAGTACACAGAATTAGTTGGCCTAAGCATTCATATTTGGTGGGATTTGTTGTAATGCCTCTTGAAGCTTAAATTTATTCAAACTTGAAATGACTCAAAAGGCTAATACCTTGACTGTAAGTTCATCTTATTAGTTACTGGTGACTTTTATAAACAGCATTTGAAAAAGATAGATTTCTCTGCACTTTTGCAAACCTTGAGAGAAAAAAAATAATGAAATAAATAGGAAAGAATTAAATATGCAGTCGCACAGGATAATCTAGCATTAGGCTTATCTGACCAATTTAGGAAGAATTTATGCTGAATCCCTTGGACTTCCAATATACTGTGAAGCTCTTCAGTATTTGAGGGTGTTGTGGTTACATGGTATTTTTCTATATCCTCCTTTAAGTACTGTACCTCTATTATGAGTCACCAAAGTCCTGGAAGTAATTTTTAGTTCTTACAAACCAGAGAAGTTTTATAATTAGTTTCAGAGAGGAGCATGGCTGGAAAGCAGCAGATAATTAGCTACAAAGAATATGTCCCCCATTAGCAGATGAAGAATTTGGTAGAGTTTTGATTGGAAATAGCATTGGCAGCTGCATGCCAGTTCTGATACAAATTATGCTTCTGAAAAGGGAAACTTTGGCAAGTGATTTTTCATAAAACAGGCAACTTCAGAACCAGCTTAGTCCAACTGGGTCATATGAAACCAGAAGCAGTGACAGCCCAATCGCACTCTTTCCTTCTCAGTCCATATTGTTTTGGCAGAAGCCAAGCACCAGCAGAACCTCTGTGCTAATTTTGGTATTGACCATAACTGTGCTTGAAGAAAGAAACTACCTGAGGCATCACTGCATCTTATGAGTTCTTCAGTAAGTCACTGAAATGGTTCCTTGGAGATCAGTGCTTTTGAAATGGTTGGAGTTGTATTCTTGGCTTGACAATTTCTAGAACAGGGCAATCCAACAGTGCAATTATGCATTTCTTCTGCCTCCTAAAAATAATGCATCTTTTTCTTCCCACTTGTCTAACTATAGATACACATGTATGCCATTGCTACCATTCTTGTGTAAATTATGTAATGTGTCAGGAGAAATTTTATTCCCCCAAAACTGGGAGATACTGGTCTACAACATCTAGCTTATTAAACCGCTATGCGTGCTGGAAAAGAAAAGTGAGGAAAGTAATTCTTTTACATTATTTTAGATCAAAATTACATGTTGATAAGGCATGAAATTGCCACTCTGAACTCTCAAGTTACATGTTCACAATATGAGATTTTCTGAAATCAGGAGGCATTTGTCTCATCTTAAATGGAACATAATTTTGCAAAGTATGTCAGATAAAGGGGTTATATGCTGTCTCAGGCGAGACTGCAATACTGCTGTAAGCAATCAAATACACTACTTTTTGTTTCTGCTGCTTGTATTTTACCTTCCTGTAAACAATATTATCTCTTTTCTAAAAAAATAATGTTACCCAATTGTTGTAATTGACAAAAGATGATGTAATTTTTCCTAATTTCCAATTCATCTTTTTTGTAGGAAGTAGCCTAACAGAAGAAACATCTAGAAAGTGTTAGTTATTACTGGCTGCATCTATGCTGTTTTGTACAGAAGTTTTCAGAGAAAACAGGATTCTAAATTTACTTATACAAATTTTCAGTCTAAGGGCAATTTTTGGAGTTGTATCTAGGGTGATCAAGTGGTTTTTTTTTCTGAAAAGAATCCTTATTTCTCCCCCTGCTGCAGAGGGCACTCAGAGATAGGATACCTGCTATTATATATTCTGTCTCTACAGAAATAATGCTGGAAAAGAGGAAGGACACTTCTTGGGAGTATTTTTTATATGGGCCCTGGAATCAGTGAATGTGGAGTTTTCAAGTAGATGCAATGGTGAGAGTGCATGGAAGATGAGGGATATTTACTTCTTTCATATTTCTCCTAAGCTGACGGAGTAGACATCTTGTCAAACAAAAATAGCAATGAAGGGTTTGTAGACACTTAGAAGATGTTCTGTGGATACACTGTGCTGTAATTCTAAGTAAAACTTGCCAGTTTATGCTAATCTACAATGTAGTATTAACTGTTTTATCAGTGAGAGCTGTTCTTTATGGCTCTGAAACTGATTTTTAAGAAGTCTGTGCTATGAAAATTTCAGTGAATTCAAGAAAAAACAAAGATCAGAGAAACTGTGGCCTCTGAAAATCAGTCTAATTAGAATATCAGTAGCTACTCTTTCAGTGTAACTGCAGTAAACATCATGGGAAATTAGCAAGATAATTATGGGAATTGTTGCTCAATGAACTTGACTGCTTATTTGGCAAATAGTCCATTTGCACTGAGGTGCTTTGTGCTATGGGAAAGACATTCTACCATTCTCTTTGAAAATACTCTTAGACTCTGTTTTATGCTTAATCCCCAAATACTTCAGCCCTTTTGAAACTCTTAGTTAAGGAGAGAAAGTGTAAGGTTCATTTTTAAGCAAGTAATATTTTTCTTCTAAGACAGGGTACAGATTTTAGTCTCTGATTTTATTATAACTAAGTAAATATTGTGCATGTTTTTTCTTTTATTTATTCCTGTGTTTTTTTGTGTACTTTTGATTTTTACAATTGCTGTCAATACAGTTCTTCCTGCTTTCTCTGTCATGCTGAGATGATTAATAGTGCATGTAAGAAAATAAGAGTTACTGTACAGAGTTGTTCTCTTAAAAGAAGTCTTACAAACCATGAGTCTGCCAGTCTACCAGTATGGTTAATACCATCCCTGTAGAAGAGAAGTTTTATGCTATTGCCAAATAGCATCTCTTTGATTAAACACATTAATTCTGCTGTAACCTAGCAAAATGGGGTCCCTTTGACTTTAACCTTTCTTAATGCAGCGTGTCTGTTGAGGACAGGAATGTTTTAAACTGATGAAATAACAGTGTTCATGCCAAAGAGTGCTAATTTTTGTTGTAGAGATATGTCTTAACTGAACACCTAGATGTCCCTCTGTGTGGTCTGGAGGGCGTTTAGGTAGCACCATTAGCCAGTGACTTGTGATTATTGTAGACAGCTAGTATTGTTTCAATAGTTGCAGGGCTCAAGGCCTGCAGCTTTTGGGGTATTTTGAGACTCATGGTAAATCTGCAAGAATAGTGTGCTTCAGCACAACTTTCAGTTATGTTCTACCAAGCTGAAATTTTCTTGTGCTTTGATCTGCAGTTTCTCTTTGTATAATCTGTCCTTGCACCACTGATGGCAGGGAAGATATGGCAATTTATGCAGGATATTGAAGTTCTGCTGTATGGCATTCCTTTGTCCATGGGTTGCATGTATATATGGACTTGCAAATTGCTAAGAAGTTACTACACAAGTCCCTTAATTTCTGTGATATCTGAAGCTATCACAAAGAAATGGCCCTGTTTCTCGAAGTTCTGAAATCCATCACAAAGATGTAATGTGTGCCTGTTTAACTGTTGTAAATTCATAATTAAGGGATAGGAAAACACTGTGCCATTTCCCTTTTTCATCTAAGCAAGTTTTCCAATAAAGTTGAATAACTACTTGAAAGCAGAGAGAATTAGTGAATGACAGACATCTTGAAATTTGTAAAACTGTGCTAATTTTCATATTTCCTCCTTCATTTGGTTTGAAGTTCTTGCTTGTTTGTTGTTTGCTTTTCACTAGACTTCCCTATAGACAGCACTGTGACTCTTATCTCTTTCAGATTATCATGTGTAGCTCACTGCTTTCGTCTGAGTTTGTACAAATGTGCAAATCTCACTGATGAAGTAACAGAAAAATGCTCATGATTTCTACTTCTGCTGAAAATGATGCTTGGAGTGAACATCTGTCTGATTTCATTTTCAATTTTTTCTTTAAAGCCACTCAAAATCCTACACTTATAAATCAGAGAACAATGCCCTATAATGAAAAGTGTGTAATCCCATCAAATAGATTTTAGATGTTTTATAAATTCTGGTGATTGGTTTATGAAGATGCCTACTGTTCCCTCACCCCCACTTTTAATTTGGTAATGAATGTATATTCCAGCCCTGAGTTTTAACCAGGAGTTCATGCTGAATTAATGCTTTAGCCAGTAAGGTAGGTTAAGCTTCTCACACATGAGGTTTATTGAGATTTTTGCCCTTCTAATAAATGCTGCAGTGCCTCTGGTTTTAACACAGATTATTTTTTTAATAATCATATACCTCTGTGTGAAGACTTAATCTGCAGAATCTATGATGTGGTTTTTATGGTACATATGGGGAAGATGTGCCAGCAAGAGACACAGAGTTCCCTGTTCCTTTTTTGATGTTTTATCTGTACTAAAAGGCCATATGCACATTGGGAGTGAAAAGCCTGAGTCTTAAAATTGCTAGAGAATGGGAACTGGTTTTAAACTGAGTAAGAAAGGCTCTTTATTTCTCCCTGGAACTGACAAATAATGAGTTAAATGCTGATAGTGCAGAGACTTGGCAGGCAGATGGTACAAATATACTATGCTAAAGAAGAACTCACTGCCTTGGACATTAACTACAGACTATTCTATTAAGAAAAGATGTGTTGGCTGGTGGGATTCTCATTTTAGCACAGAGGCCAAAACATGATTTTTTTGTGAGTTAGAAAATGAGTATATGGCTTGAGCAGATTTAGGCCTATGTATATAGATTAGAAGCAATTTGGAAATGGTTTTCCTTTTAATTTCTCCCTCATTATTTAGCTTTGAATTTTCTATTTTCTTTCAAATTGATTAAGCTTCTATTGTTGAAGGTCTTCAGCTGTTCTGTAGTAATAGGACAGCAGGGCTTGCTCCAGCAAAATGCTGAACAGTCTGGACCCAGTGCAATAAAGCACATGTGTGCTTACAGTTATGCGTGTGATTTGTGCAACAGGGATTTTTGTTTAACTGCATGTTTGATTCCCTTCTGAGTTTGAGGAAAAAGCAATGTAGCACCTTCTAGCTCCTATTAAAAATGTTTATTTACTGTTTTCTGGTTTTTACTAAACTAATATATATCCACACTTAATATTGCTCCATTATTAATGTTAAATATAATAAATAAGCTGTAGCTTGACTGGGACAAGTTCTAAATGAAATCCAGGCTCTAGCAAACCTGGATAAAGAATTATGCTCTGAGATGTCCTGAGTTCTGGAATTAAACCTGCAGAAGTCTGATGTTTGCTGTTTGATGCTGAGAGAGAAAGTCTCATCTGATGAATACTTCAAATACTTTTTATGCCAGCTCAAGCTGTTTGTCATTAGCCTTTTTCAGTTTTTATTCTCGAAGTTTGTAGAAGGTTTTGAGTAGTCTGATATGTTGCATAATGACCTTGTAATCCTTTGTTGCATAAAAATGAACAAAATTGTTCAAATGAGAATAAGAAAAAAAACAGTTGGATGGTGTAAGTAGAAGTTCAATTAAGTGAGTCAGGTTGCTGCTTTTACCTACTCTAGTAGTTAAGTGGTCATCTTATGAGCAGTGATTTGTGAGGCCAAAAGTGCAATAACTGCCTTCAAGAACAAATGACCAATTCTGGGAGGTCAATTGATCATCTCTTGGACTTAGGATTCCCAGTGGTAACTTATAGGAGAAAGAACACTTTTCTGTTTTTCCCTCCGAAGGAATGCAGATTGACTTAGTCCCTGGTGCCCACTACATGATTTTAACAAGGCATACAATCACAACCCATCACAAGTGAGATATCACAACTCTAAGTGCTGTAAACAGTGAGCAAGAGGGCTTGTTCAGTATGTTGTATGCTGAGTACCTAGAAACAGTGACTGGTACCTATAGTAACCATAACATACCTGTGATATATCGTCCAAGAAAAAGCAATAATTTCTGAAACAAAACAGAGTAGTGTTGCATTTCTCTAGTGACATTAGCATTCTGAGCAGTAGAGATGATTTATGAATTCTTCCTGAGAATTTTCTCAATACTAATTCTAGTAGAATAAATGAGTCCAAGGTCTTATGTTTCTCTGCAGTTGGAAATAGCAAGAAATTTCTACCAAAAATCTCATGTAGTATAACCAACCGAAGGGCCAAAAAAACCAAAACAACCAAAAACTGTTAACTAACCTGATGTAAAGTGTGAAGTGTTTGAAATACAGAGTAGGGCAGAAGGAACCTTTAAACAGTGAAATGCTGGGAAAGACAATATTGTCCAGATTCTATCACAAGAAGACCTAATTCTGGACATTTTATAACAGCATCTTGATTTTGTCAGTCTGTTAAAAAAAAAAACATGGGTGCTTTAAGCCTGTAACTGAAGCCTGTAACTGTATTCTTGTAGATATTACAAAATAGTGGAAAAATTCTTGAAATAGCTGCCCAATTTATGATTCAAATGCTACTAGGGATAAGTACTGTTCTTTTTGTGACTTTGAGGAAAAATTGTACATTACACCTTGTGTTTACTGAAGGCAATAGCCAGATAGCTGCTTCTACCTTTCAGGTCAACTTGACATCTCATGGCTTTATTATAAATTTACCTTGAGGCATTGGCTCTTTCATTTTGCTTGATTTAGAATAACAGAATTTGTTTTGATTAAAAGAACCAGTCAAAGCTAACTTCAGTGTTTACCCTGAAGCATGATCCCTGTGAACACATGGGGTTTATTCATCCAACCGTTACAGAAAATGGTTTAAAAAAATTACTCTTAAATTCACTGATTTCATTGTAAATGAAGGCCCACAGCCTTCCCTGAGGGCCTGCCATTACAAGAAAAGGTATAGATTAAAGAAGGGGGGAAGACTTGTATGTCTAAGTCAAGCATGTCAAGCGTTCACTTCTTTGCTGAAGAATAATGCATTTAATTAGACTATCATTATGACAAATTGGTTGTGATGAGGCCGTCTATCTCAGGAGAGTGATGCTAATCTTTCCTGTAGTTTAAAGGCTCTCCTGTGTTGGCAGAAGATATATTACTATTCTTTTGGGGGGCTGTGGGAGAGCAAGACATTCTTCCTATTACGAATAATTCAGTACTTCAATTGCCTTGTATATGTATTTATTAAAATGAAGAATGTTTTTGAGGATATAACAGTTTTGCAGGACTAGATCTCATTAATAACTTAAGCAGTGGATAACTCAGTTTGTGAATGCTTAAAATCCCTATTGTGGAATCCTAAAGCTACAGTTTAACCTTCCCATACAGCAAGGAGGGAATTACTCACCTATGGAAGCTGATCCAGGAAGCTACTTTCTGACTGAAGGATCACACTGAAGGAGCTGAAAAAAACTGATCATCATGGCTTGTGCTTCACAACAGAGGCACTTCAGAAGACACTGTGTGCAGTGTTGCTATCTTTGCTCTGCAAAGCCAAGAAACCTTTCCTAAAAAGGAACAGACGTTTCTTTCTCAGTATTAAGCATGCCTGTTCTCATTTCAGACTGTGGGTTACACTGCATCACTTCCAAAATTCAACAATGGAAAAAAAAACCTTCACTAATCTTTATAAGCCTTTATTATTATGGGGCATTGCATGAAGAGAAATGAAGTATTGTTTATTTATATGAAGAATTTATTAATTATATATTATATATTTATATGAAGTATTATTGCTAGATGCAAATTTTGAATGCATGCTTGATAGGAATGAACCTTCAGGATCTTCTGAAGTTCAGTAAGAATAAACAGTACTGTCAAGACTATTGTAGATAATGTTGAATTGATAGAGTTTGTCATAAAAGGTAGAAGATCAAATAGGTCATCAGGCTTTGGTGAAAAACTTAAACACTCCTGACACAATACTATTACCTAAGGACAAATATTCTACTATATCTGATGCTCAATT
The DNA here is from genome assembly GCF_016699485.2 of Gallus gallus. Lineage (NCBI taxonomy): Eukaryota > Metazoa > Chordata > Aves > Galliformes > Phasianidae > Gallus > Gallus gallus. The sequence continues at coordinate 6,807,698 of NC_052535.1, read as the reverse complement.
TTAGCCTTTTGTAAATGATCTCTGCATTCTTAACTTTTTCCTCTGGCTCCAAAGTACAGTGAGCAAATGCTGTTCTACCTGAAGCCTCACTGGAGTCAAGTGAAATAATTTTCTTTCTCATATAATATTTCCAAAAAGTAGTAGTATTTATGAGCCTCTCTGTTGTACGTAATTACAACTTCAATTTTTTGTGCCTGTGTTAATCTCTAACTTTTAGTGAATTTTCCTAGTTTTCATGAAAATAAGTGGCGATTTCTTGTTGTCTTGTGGCCTGTCTGCCCCTACTAAGCTTCTCTAAGCAGGCAGCTGCAGAAAATCAACTGGAAAATTGAAATAGTAGAAGCATATCAAAGTTGACATTGGTTAACAATTGTTAGCCCAACACATTGGCTGTTGATCCAGAAAGATCAAATAGTCCTGGAAGAGATTTGGGATGTGGAAATAGCTTGTTGTTAACACATTGGAATGCATAGGCACACTCTGAAGTGACTAGACTTACTGTTCAAGGCATTTTGAGTAGCATCTAGTTAGTTACTGTCTTTCATTTATTTATTACAAGATGCAAACACCTGTATGGTACAGCTGGGATGCATGAAGATGGGTATACTTTATTGGAATGTTAATTAACTCTTTTAAGTAGCTAAACTCTATTGAACTGACAGCTACAGTGTTAAAGCATTAAAGGTCATGGGAGTCTGTTGGATGTGTGGTAATTATTTCCTACTGTTATGTACTGAATTGTCAGCTGTACCAATAGAATCAGAGATGACATTTTTAGAAAGAGCTGTTCCTTCTCCTCCTGTAGGTTTACCCACAAAAGGGTAACAATCTGCAAAGACTTTCTCCTGCTTTCAAAGTGACTGTATATTGCTTTAACTCTTATTTCAGCCAATTAAAATGAGTCTTATAAAACTGAAGCTTATATTGATGAAGAAAATTGAGTACTGCTGTTGAGTAAAGGCTTCAAGTAACCAATCTATGTGGAAAACATTACCCACCTAGACAGTTGATATCCCAAGAGGAATCTAGTTATTTTTACTGTAATCGAAATAGTACCAGGGTATGCTGTAGCTAAGAATGCTTGTGTGAGCTGATCTTTATATGTCTACCTAAATGTCACTTTAATTTGTCTGTGCAAAATTGCAAATGTGGAGGTTCCAGTACAAGCATTCCATACTGCTGGACCTTCCAGTGAGCTGCTAGAAGAAACAGACAAGAGAAGTTCTCTCATGCTTGCAAGATCAGTGATTGGTCTCAGCTGGGTTGTTTGTAACAGGGAAATGGTGTCATCTTGTTTCAGTCTGTTTGTTAAATATGTCATTTGCTTTGAAAAATAATAAAAAAAAGACAGTATGTGTTTCTGAGTGTGTATGTGAGAATAATCGGCTTGAAACACCTTGTTACTCCTACTGAAGGATATGTTTTTTTTTTCAAAGATCAGATTCAGGGGCTTGAATAGTTCTGCTGCCTGCCTAGCACAATATTATCATTAATTCTAGCAGCCAATGGAGTGCATGTGCTTGTGAGATAACTTACAATAAAACAATTCTATTTTCCAGTGATAGTTTCAGAAATCATGGTGTGTACATCTAATATGTTTAAAGGAACTTTGCCATATTGTTTCCCCAACACATGTTGGGATTCTATACACTCACAAACTGTTCATTTGCTGGAGTCAGAGTTTGGTTGATATTAATGAATGTGTGAACATCTGCTTAACGAGATCTGATTGCTTCCATGCTATTTAAAAGTCTGAACTTCGTCAACGTTTTTATGCTGCGGTATACATTGATTCATAATTTAGTTATGACTGAAGACACTTCAATTTTTCTAGGAGACAGTATCATTTTCTAATAAAAGACAGCTATTTTCCTTCTACCCTTCCCTGTCCCAGATCTCTGGCATTCCTGGTATATCCAAATAGGAGAACCAAATCCGAAAGCAATGAAGCAGGTCTCAGAGGAAAGGCTAGAGAAACGAGTGGTTTCTCAGAGACAGATCTATAACTTGAGATGTATTTTATTTAGAAATAGCAATTTCTAATTAAATAATAATTTGGATACACCTATCAACAAATTTTCCTTGCAGACAAAAGAAAATATCAAAGAAAAAAAACAGGGACATTCTAGCAAGAATGTCAAGTACATAGAAAGTGGGGAAGCATAATGGAGTTCTGCAAAGATTAAAAAACAAAAACAACAAAACAACCACTCTAAAGACCCCAAAGCCAAAAAAAAAAAAAAGTCTTTGGGACTTGCTCCATGAGATGAACAAAAGTAGGATTTGGTAGTTGCAGGCAAGAGCTCTCCTCCCTTTATGCAGCCGTGGCATTTGTGTAATGCATTTGCTGACAGTTTCCCTGATTGATTCCATATATTGTCTTTCTCTGATAAAGTGTCATTGCCATTTCTGCTCACATGCAGCATTCCTATTTTATTTGTTAGTTGGTTTCTGTTTCACAGTATCATCTGCTTGAAACAATCCAGATGAGGTGGATAGTTATCCATCCTACCACAGAAGTACATTATATGATGTGCTAGCTTCCAGTATGTATGGAGGCAATTGTAGCGCTTCCCTGGGAGTTATTCATATGGTCTGTGAATATCCCTAAATCTCTGACCACAGTGTGCTGCTGCAGATTTGACCAAACTGGACAGGCATCTTAAAGCAGTGCAGCAGTGGACTGACTTGCTGCTTTCTGCTGTGCTTTTGCACAGTTCTTTTATGTGGCACAGTTTGAGACTCTTGTTAATGAAATCTGTTTCAGTAAACTGCAGTACTTGCTATAAGAGAAGACAATAAAGAAATATGCACATAAAATGCAATCCTAAATATTTAAAGCAGTTTCATGATTGCTTTTCTATTTATTCAATTTAAACTGAATAATTGAAATTGTGTATGAAACTATTCCTTTTTGAAAGGAACGTCTGAGGACTCTCTTAAGCATGACATCAGAAATTAACACATTGTATGTCACAGCAGCAAAGAACTTATGGTATGGATTGCTGTGTGAAAGCATCATCTGTTAAGCTTTTTCTATGTTCTGCAGTTTTGAAAGCCTGTTCTTGTAGGCTGTAAGGTGCACATTAAATTTCAGTCAATTATTTCTGATAGGTCAGACTTTCCCACATTTGCAACTAAATACTGTGGGAGATCCTTTTTGTATATAACATGGTAGTCATGGATTTTTATACCAATAGTGAAGTTTTAAACACTACCAAAAAAAAAAGTGAGAACTGTGTGTATGTTCCTACACACAAACAAGAAATTATTCTACTATACGGATAGAATTTGATATACATGCTATAATAGCAAAGCCTAGTCTTCTGCAGTAGTTAGAACTGTGCTCCCAGAGGTATATTCTGAATCTTTCCCATCTGACCAATGATTTCCTTTCTGCCAAAGGTCATGTTCATGTTATACTTTACAGTATGTGGTAAGAGCAGGAAGGCTGGCCACATTTTCCCTGCAATTTTGAATGATATCATGAATAGCACAACAACTCTAACAAAATATTTTATTGAGTGTTTTGCATTAACTTTCTTGAGTTTCAAGTGCTAGTGGTCTTGCCTGTAGCTTACAACTCCGGTGAGAGGTTTTTTTTTTAAGTGGTATTGCTCTATAATGTGAACATTTTGTACTGCTTCCTTTGAGTTTCTCAAGCATTGCTGAAGTCCTTGAGACTTGAGATATCCTTCTCTTAGGAGGAACTGCTGCAAGTCAAATGATTTGTGACCCAGAAACTTACCAGTTGGTTCGGCTGTGCTTGAATCTAGTAAAAGTTTTAGTTATTCATTATGGTAAGCAATAGGCTTTAGGGGTTAGTTTGCTTTTCTGAAAATCAGTCTTGGAAGCCCATATAAACTCAGTAGTGAGCCACTTCCTTGGAGCTGTGAGAGATTCTTCAGAAGAGGTTTTCTGATAGTTTATAAGCACTATTATGATGTAATACCTGCACAGCTACTTTTCAAGAGCTCCTTATATAAACCTAATGTACAAACAAGTATTGTATATTGCATTATTTTCTTAGAATTGCTGCCTCTACAATGCTTAAGAGCTGTTGTAAGATTGAGGCTTGAAGTATTTTGTTTTGTGTTGCTGATGGATTCTACTGCTGTTGTTATAGATGCATTAGATATGTTCAGCTGTTTGAGTTACAGTGTGACAAAGCACCACTGCTAAAATTAGACATCGGCATTTTGAAGCAGAAAGTCAAAGGTTGGGTGACAAACGGGTACCTGGAGGAATTCCCAGTGAAGTGTGTTTTTCTGTTTGCTTGTTTTATTTAGTCTATTGACCTGGCTCCTTTTATGTTAGAGCTAAATTTGTGCTTTATGAATACAATAGATGTATTTTTTTTCTGATATTTGATGGGCTTTTACTATTAGCCTTAGGGAAGGTTTTTTATTTATATTTCTCAGTTTCACAGGCTTTCTCCAAAATTAAATGTTGAGAAATTTATTTACTAACCAGTTTTGCTTACATAATAAGTTTCTCTATACTGAATTATGAAAGTAGGTGCTAGGTATGTACATATTATTAAATCATTTGTTTAAATGAGTATTGAATATTGGGCAAACCTTCTCAGGCTTGAGCTGTTTCTTCAGCTTGTTTTTTCCATTTCTTAATCAAAGACCTCTATGTGTACATTTTCTTTTTTTGGACTGACAGGGTGAGATTTATATTGCCCAGAGAGAAAGTCACAATCCTTGATGCAGCCTGAATACAAACTGGAAGCTGATGAAGTTAAGGAGAAAATATCAGAACTTTTGTGTACTTTGCCAGCTTGTAACTGAGTTAAATTCATGGAATAACCTTACTATTGGTCTTAGCTCCATTGTGATCCTATGCTTTAAAGCTATTCCTTGTTTCTGTAAAGCTCAGCTGGTGAGAGGTCTTACACTGCATTTAGCGGGGTGGGTTCTGCATTTCAGTTTTTCCTCAACAGTTCCCTTTTCTTTTCTTTTAACAAACAAACAAGAAAAACACACATGAAGAAAAACGAACCCAATGTTTTTTTTCCTCTTGTTACTGACCAGTCGTGTTCCTAGATCTTCCCTTACCTTTCTCATGGGCAAAGTGAAATTTGGCAAGGTATGTCTAAGGACTTAATATGGTGTATGGAGTTGCTTGTTCTGAAGTCTCCAGCCAGTTAAAGGTTAATTGGTAATAAATGGACCAAAGCTGCAGTAACAGGATGAATGCACAAGGCATGCCTGTATTGCTGGCCTGGATTGAAGAACATAAAAATACTAGTAGTACTGCTGATTTAAATAAAAAGACTAAGATTTTACTGGGGCATTTCAGAATCCAGGGCATGGTAATTCTTGGCAGATGATGGACTTTGAAAAGATAGCTGTTCATTCTATTCATTCTGAACAGCTATCATCTAGAGAACAGAGAATCATCCAGAGAGAAGAATTACTATAATTTTCTTGACCTGCATCAGGGCAGGGTCCAGCAGAGAAGTTGTCAAAGGTTCAGTTTGTTAGAAGGTTTAGGAGAGTTTGTTAGAAGGTTGTTTCACTTGTCACAGAGGGAGATGCAAAGGAAAGATTTCAAAGTAAGTTAAAACTGTTGCTGTGACTCCATGCTAGTGGATGGCCAAACTTTTTCCTTTTTTTCCTCTTACTGTTTGTTTTTAACAAATGCTAAGTATATGCTTCTCAAATAAATAACTTCATCAAACAATGTATTTTTAATTAGTTGCTTTCATCTGGTCAGGAACATTTAATTTAAATTTTTTTTTCTGTTGATATGAAGTTTTTAGAATAATTTTCTTTTCTACCAATTGACCTGAGCACAATCTTTTCTTCTAGTGTTTGATATAATCACATTAGAAACATAAATCTCCTTTCTTTTCTTTAACCTTGTGTGTTGTTCTGCCAAGTAGACAATCAGAAATTAAGTCAGACCTGCTTTCAGATTTTATAGTGCTTTTGTATAGTCCATTGTGTTAAATGATTCATTGCTTGTCCCATGTGTTGGTCACATATCTACATACAGACTTAGCTTAAACTTTTAACTGACTTAAAAAAAAAAACACAGGATTCCGAGGATTAGACTCACTAGAAGCACTGTAAAAACACTGGACCTGTGGTAAAATTCAGTCCTTTCATTGCATAGCAAAGAACAATTTGATTCAAATTCCTGAGGAAGACTATCAAATAAATGTCACATGAGTATTCATCTCAAAAGCTAAATAAATGAAATGTGTCACCAATATCTTTCCTCATATTTTAAAATGACCCAACCTCCCAGCTTCAATCCCAGAGCACTTCTAAAGCTGTTCTTGTACTTTGTAGTCTACAGGCCTCGATTTGCCTTTGCTGTCAGTTCTTTTCTCTTTTTCTACTTATCAAGTATAGAATTTTAAAATGCAAAGGTTATCCACTTCTCTTCAGAGCTTCTCTTGAGGGATGAAAATATGAGATTTCTTGTGATAAACAGCTCCTCGTTCATCCTTATTACTCTGACAGGTCACCAGCATGAACTGAGAAAGTTTGAGATTGCCACTCATATTTTCCACATTACTTTCTGGAGTAACATACAACTGTACATCATCAAAAGTAATCTGAGGATATATATTTAAGTAATCAGCACAAGAAATAAATTTTGCTAGAAAATTCTCTTAATTATTCAAGAAATTTACTGGAGCACAAATAGCTGTGGAGACTTATTTCTCTTTGTTTTTGCAACAAATAATATGGGTTGGCCAGTCTGCATCAAGAGTTTTAATTTTTTGTTCTTTTAATGCAGGGAAAGCTGCCTTGAGTGATTGCAGGACTTAAATGGGAAGCAAACTTAAGAGCATTTTGATATGTCATTGTATCTCATATCTTATTTTATATTTACTTCATGATCTACCTGTGAATTCACTGGAAAATCCGTTATCAAAATACTATGGTTGATTTTTCAGTGGTTAGTTACTTTATTAACTTGTACGTTGTCAAGATACACTTGTTTATTCATTTTTTTACATCTGCATTTTATTTTACATTGGTGATTGTATTATTGCATCTCTGGAATTAGCTGACATAAAAATGCCTGTTGCTATGATGTGCCCTGTCACTGTTCTGATTATCAATGAATACTTTAAGCCTAGGGTAAGTTTTATCCCTAATAAGCAAAAACCCTGCACGAAATTAAAAGCCAGCATTAAATTCAAATAGACAAAGCACTGCTATTAATTTGAATGGAATAGCTTACTAAATTGGGGTGCTGGCTCAAGGCCAAATAGGTGGTTATCCAAGCATGAAACATGGCAGGTTGAAATTGCTGTCAGTCCTTATTGACTGATAAAACATTTGGTGGTTGGTTCTTGTTTGCATGTCTGGTCACGCAGTTCTTTAGAAACTGGGAGCTTTAGCATGTTTTCCTTGCTTGCAACAAAATGCAGCAAAAATATCTGCAAAACATTTTTTTTAATTCAATGTATTGCATGTAAAAGCAGTAGCAATGAACATCATCACTCTTACAAACCAGAGAATGCATTTTTCTTCAGTCAAACTGTGGCTTAACAGAACACTGGATTGTCAAACTTAGACAAGGTACTTTAGTTTTGCTTCCCTAAGCTTTTCTTCATTCTTTTTATAAGGTAAGATAATTTCAAGACCTCGTTTGATCTGAAGGATGGTGTGTTAATAGACTAAAAATGAATCTGTCAGCCATATTCAAAGACAATTCTTTACTCTGAACTAATTGTCTGCATGTTGTCTGGGGGCTATGACTTCAAAATATACAGTCAAATGTTCTAGAACAATTTACACGTGCTGTGTGCAGTTGTCAACAGGATAGATAACAAAATTTCGAGTTTATTTATCTGCTCTGCTTAAGTATTGCAATTTGGAAAATTTGATTGTTTCAATTAAATACTGTTTTTTAGCACTTTTTTCAACTTTATCCTTTCAGGTTTTATAAACAATAGTAGTTCTGTTTACTTCCCTGTCATCCCTTCTGGCTTTGCAAGTCAATATGATTTGAGCGTTTGAATAAATTCTCCTTCAATTCCTCCTAGATTTGTCTTTCCCTATGTCAATCATTGGAGAAGTTGGCGTGTACATAAATCACACTCAAACAGAAGCTAAACATCAATCAGATTATGCTGTAGTTTAATAAGAGCAAGTTCTGATTTTTTTTTTTCAGGTAAATGGTGAGTAAAGAAGCGCACAACTTCACTTAAGGAAGGATTTATCCCTTTCCTAATGAGAAAATGTTTAAAGTTAGGGAAGATTTTTGTGTACTGATATTAAGCTTCTAGAATCGCTTAACAAATGCTGCTGAGCCTGTTTGATCTAGAACTGTATTTACTGTTGTGTGGGAATTTTTAGATCTTATTATATTTATCCAAGTTTCCATGTTGTTTGAGCAAGGAGCCAAGAGTCAGACAGCAGCAGTCAGAGAGCAGGCCTGGCTCTGCCGAGCTGCATTGTTCTCAGGACTTCTAGCAGAAATCCTGCCAATTCTCCCAGGTCAAACAAAGTGTGCAGGAAGAAAACAGGGCAAATACTAAACATCCATGTACTGAGGTAAGAAAGCTTGCTTAGGTCTTGTTAAACATCCTGCTACTTTTGTGGAGATCATCAGCAATTTTATAAGAGCCTTTCTCCCTCTAAATTTTGTTAAAATACATACAAATTTGTCAAAGAAATGTAAGAAAACATGCATGCATTACAGTTCCATACTACAGAATTATGAAAACCAGAGTGAAACTTTTAATGTTGACTTTCTACCTATATAACAAGGTGCACACTTCTTCAAAGTCTTGAAGTTAACTTCAATAACTTATACTCAAAGTTCTTGTTGATAGATGTTGTGCATTGTTTCTTAGTTTGGCATTTTCACAGCAGCTTTATAACTTACAAAACCTCAAAAAGTTCCCTCCACGTACACTTAAGGCATTAACTTCCTAAGGATCCATGTTTACACTGAATTTTTTGGTTTACAAAAATAGACATCTGAGTGTTTCATTATGTATATGTACACTGACATAAATTTCTGCTTATGTGTAGTTTCATTAGAAGGGTTTCTGGATTCAACTGTGTGTCCCTGAAAGTTAAAGCTAGACACTTTGCCTGCACTGTTTTCATTACTGGGTATATTCACACTGAAATAAGATAATTGCAGTACCTTCTGCTTACAGTAGATCCCCCATGTACTATGAATTGGATACGGCCTCCTTGATTTTATTTTGTGAACAGTTATGTCGCTTGCTATGCAATGTTAAGTAGTTTGTGTTTCACCCTAGAAATGCATGAAGTGATTCATAAATATGAAAGGGGTTATAAGATCACTTTGCTAGTATGAAATTGTAGATGGTGAAAATCAATTCAGAAGCACTGTGAACCAGCACAGGTAGTTGAGGTGGATGCTTGTGGGAGAGGGAGGGAGCTGCAGAGCTGCACTGAGCAGAGAAGGGGATTCATCTAATAGAGTCTTTCTCTAGTCATCCCTCCTGGCCTCAGCTCCCACTTATGGTGTGAAAGGAGCTTCCCTGGTAATTGCAGAATATCGTTCACAGATTTCAGAAGACATGTAAGGAGGCTAATGAGCTCATAATGTTCTGCAGAAGTCGTGGTTACCTGCATTTTTTTTTTTAAATTATGCTGAGTGTAGATTTGTGGTATCTTAAAACTCTGGAGGTTCTGCTGGTGTCTTGCAGGACAGCTATAATGCATTGTGCCACTCGCAGTTGCTTTGTCCAACTGTAGTTGCCTTCTCTTTGCTCTCATTCATGTCTTCACTATGGGGAGCTTAGAATTAGCGTGTTAAATGCTCTTAGTACCTTAAACAGGGCACTTTGCAAGCACTTTAGATATGCTCACAGAGCTAGGAAAGCCTCGGTGGGTTTTTTTTTTGCCCCCCATACTTTCTGAGCCTTTCCTGTGCATCTTGCCAATCTCATGTGTCACTCTGCATTTTCCCTGCTAGATACCTGGCTACTTTATTGTGGGTTTCACTTTCTTTTTCTTTTTAAAGTTCTTTCAGCAGTTACTGGCAATATGCAGTAGAAATCAAGCTTGTACAAAAACGATGGTTTTAATGCAGCAGCCAATTTATGGCTTTGCCTGAAGTCTTACTTTGGTAGTTACTTTAGTGCTAAGCCAAGCTAAACCTGGTTCTAATATCTCTTGTCCCTGTTACTCATTCCTTTTTCTTGCACGTGGATTACATGTCTTTCTTGAGAGCATAGTTGTTTCGAATATACTAGTCGTGTTGTGATCACAGCTTGCATTCATCTATTTCATCCAGGAAAAAAAAAGCTTCTCATATTTATGCCATACTCAACAGCATTCAGAACAGTTGAAAAGAGGTGTTACCTTGAGGTCTAAGTGGAGTTGAAAACATGAGCAGTATCCAGCCTTCTTAATGTAAATTCTTTTCCAGAATAGGCACACTTTAATATTCAATATTAGTTCCTGATAATATTTCAGGCCAGACTCAGTGCAGCTATGTTTATTATGGTGTAAGGAAGCAATGTGCTTGTTATTTCACCAGACATGCCACAGAAATCTTCTTTCATTGTACAGCAGAGTGGTATCTCGCAGCCCAGTCAGATAACAGTCACTTTAAAACTGCTAGCCCCTGAAAACCAGGGAGTTTTTCCATTTAATTCCCATCTGGAATAGGATAGTTTTCTAAATGAAGATTTAATTAGAGCTGGAACAGCTAAGCCTACATCAGAACTCAGACATTTGTTTTCTTTGATAGTAGCCAGTCTTAGCCATAACATAAAGGTTATTACACTTTCATCCTCAAACAAGTTTGTTTTATTTCATCAGGTCCTAAAGAGCAGATGCAGTCCTAGAATCCAGTTAGTTTGTACTGTTATACCTTGTTGCATACATCTAACAGCTTTTTCATGCATTTTGATGTTTGGGTTTTTAATTTTTAAACCAAATTTTTTATTACTGATGTAAAGTCAACATCAAAGATACTAATTTGGTGGCAGGTCGTCTCCTTGTCTAAAGGAGAAACAGAAACATTCTACCTATCTGATTTCCAAGGGAATGTTTAATTTTATTATGACAAATGCGGATGCTACATATTAAATAATAAAACTCAGCTAGCAACAGTCACTCAAAGTGAGAAGGCCACAGTATAATGTAATTTTAAAATGGGAATGTGAGGTTTATGCATATGGAAGAGGATAATAAAAATTCCTGATTTTTGTATTGCCATTTGCATAGTTCAGAAACAGAATGTCCCTAGTCTGTAGTTGACTGGAAGGTCAGAGGGTTTCTGATTTTAATGAGTTGAAAATCTTTTTGTTATGATAAATCTTACTTCTTTGAGCAATTGTATTTTCATTTTGCCCTGGCTACAGTCATTCATATTGGATATAAAATGTCATGTACTACTTCAGCAAACATAATGCTGCTATATCATGTCCTTCTGTATTCTCGATTCCTAGACGTGATCTCCATACTCAGACCATTGTAAAGATACCAGTATAAGTATGACATTAGATCAGATAAAGGGGTTGCAAGCTGTCTACATATGAATATTGCAGTTGATTTACTGTGTTTATACTGTCTCTCAGGCCTTCACATCCAGACTTGGAAATAGAACTTGAAAAGAAGTTGTAGGTTATTTTGTAGTCCACATCTGACAGTATGCATTGATAGGTGTAAAGAGTGGTGTCCATTTTAGGTAGCATGTTTAATATTCTGTTGGGCCTGTGTGTCCTAAGATGCTTCACAAAATGTCTTTTACAAGAGGCTTTCAGAGCATTACTTCTGGACATTTTATGTGATTTCTGTGCTTTTGTACCCAGCATGAATAAACAAATCCTTAGTTTCTTTATAGCTGTTAGTCTTCCCCATGCGGCATGGCAAACATAAGCACTTATCTTACTTCATGCTCCAAATACCTAATACTTCTCAGTCATCTTATATGCTACTATAAAAAAAATTTGTGACAAGTTTCAGTGTCAAAAATACAAATGCTCCAAAGGAAACTAGAAACGCTTTCTTAATTCCCCCTTTTTTAGGAGCCAGTGTCGTCTTGTATTTCATCTCATCTGCAGAGCTCTTGAGGCTTGATTGCTAAAGGCATCTACTAAATTGCCAGCTTAATCATCTCAGAAGACAGGGCTTCTAGTGCTTCAATGATCAGTCACCAGACAGGATACCGTGTGTTACTCGGACTGACAGAGTGACAGAAGGTTGGCAATTGAGGGAATGAGGCTGGCAAGAGAAGGGAAAGGTGAGTGTCATAAGTTACCTGGACTATTAACGTGGAGGGAGTGCTCTCAGCTAAGAATGAATAGTGGTAAAGAGATGTGTGGCAGTCTTACACTGATGCACATCTGAACTCCTCCACACCACTCTCTCATTCTCCCTTCTCAAAGGAACAGGGAAAAAAAAAATTATGAAAAAGGACTCAAAGGCTTAAATAAGGAAAGGGAGATTCCAGTTACAGTCATGAGCAAAATATACTTAATATAGGGAGACAATATAGTTTGTATACAGTTTGTTGCCTATTAGTAAAAGACTAGAGTATTAAAAGCCAACTAAAACCATGGTTATCCCCATCCATCCTCTTCTACCCTCTCCCTCAGAAGCAGAATAAAGGAATGGAGGTTTCAGTCAGTCCATGAAGCTTCATCTCTGTCTCTCCTTCATGGTCTGTCTCTGCTCCAACATATAGGATACCTCCCTCTGAGATGTTGTCCTTCCCCACTTGGCAGGTAAACCTGTAGCAAAGCAGTATTACATTACATGTCTGTGCAGAGGGTGTTGTGGTTTTGTGAGTAGGAGGAATGCTATTTAAGCTTAAAAGAAATTTGTTCCTTTTAAGTTTTCAAACATGTGGAGTTGCAAACATTAGTCCAGGGCAAGAAGCGCTGTAGAAGATGGGGAGGCTGGTGTTTTTATTTTTGAATAATATAACATCTAGGATCAATAGAGGATCTAATTGTTAAATGTTTTCTTTCACTCAACATGTTGTGTATCTTTTTTTTCCAGATTTTGTGAAATTAAAATCACTGATATACTTGTTGAGTAAACTCAAGTATGAAAGGTGACTTTTCTTTCTCCCCTACAACCCCTGTCTATTGGCAAGGTTGATTTCTGAAAACTCTAGCATGCTCAGTATGTATTGCTGTTCAAGAGAAATTGGTTCTGTGACTGTAACTGCAGAATGTTTGCAACCAGGAAAAGGAATCTCCAGTGTTGAGACTTCGAGTGAGTTCGCTGTGCAGAGTCTTGGGGAGGGCTAATTGACTGTAGTGAGGGAAGAATGAGAAACAGGCAGCCACAGCTAGGGAATGTTCTCCAAAAGTGTGTATTAACAAATTGAATGATCAATCTTTTTTTTTCTTTAATACTTTAGTAGTACAATAGTAGGAACTAGTGCTATTTTGGTTAGTATGAACTGCTCATTGACTCTTTAAATCATTGTACCTTAAGAATCTCAAGCAGAATAAGTGATTTTTCCCCCAAGGTTGTTAAACAGTATAGTAGATTTATGTTTGCTTATGTAGCTTCTGTTACACTTCATGAACAGTTCATGAATGCTTTGAATGCTGAAAATGTCTCAGACAACTGAGGGAAAGCTAAAAACACCATCATTAGAGTTTTGGATTCTTTTTCTCCCCTGTAGTGTTTTGCTTTGGATCTTGTGGCATTTAAATTGTTTACTTACCTAAAATAAAACGGTTACAGTTCTTCCCAATCTTATACTTGCTCTTTATCAATCCACATGTACACTACCAAAATAAAGAACTAAAATGCTTTAGACAAGTTTTGATTAAATTTATTTTGGTTAAAATTTATTCTCATTTGAGACTACAAAGTAGATTTCTAAGTCTTGGCTTTCTTTTCAGTAGCAGTTATCTTTACTGTTTTATTCAGCAGCAGTTTTCTTTGGTACAAGGGAAAAGCGTGTTGCACTGAGAAGTTCTGGGTTGATACTGGGAATCATCATTGTGGATAACTGGCCTGAGAGTTCTTCAGCCACCCAGGGAATTCATGAGCCAAGTGTTCTGGGTTTGCTTGGAGTGCTTATACCCGGCAGCACTACATTTGTAACTCAGAGGCAACCTTGATTTTAATACTTACATTCTTATACCTTAAATTTCCCAGCTCTTGCCACAAGAGCTAAAGACTTCCCAAGTAGAAATTAGAAGTTTTTGGAGCTGAGGAAGTATGCCTTTAGTGTTGTTTGTTTTTTTTATTTTGAGTCAGATTTTATCTATTCCTTTGCAGCCTTTGATGAATGTGGTTTTTATTGCGGTATCCATATTATGTAAATAAGTACAGATTTTTCTTGTTACGCCTGTACAATGTAAATGTAATTATCTTTGAGGAGGTGCAGAATATGGAATTTGTTGAAATTTGTTGAAGTGTGGAGTTCCTTGCACCTTGAAGAACAGTATCAAAATTTAAGTGCTGGCTGAAGAATGTTATTAATTAGATGTTGATATAGAGGCAGATAAAAAATAGGTCTATTAAATGCATGCTCTTTAATTAGGTCTTCCCTTTAGAGTCATGCAAAACTCATTTAAATTAGTATACTAAGTATTATACCCTTTCTCTATAGAAATTACTTTGTATTTAATATTCCTTGATGTTAATAAGTCCATTAAGTTGCTTAACAGTTTTAACCCTTGAGAATGTTGCTGTACTTGCGACATTCAGTACCACAACATACTGTGGAGTGTGTGAGGAAAACAATTGTCAGATGCCTTATTCAGTGAAAGAAAGAAATGTCATTTTTGTCTTCTAAGCTGTGTAGTTCACAGCTCTTAATGTAAACTCTTATTGTGAAATGCCTTAGAAATCAGTGTTTTTAATATTCATTCTACACCACAATTAAATCACCCTTGTGTTACAGTATCACCTGTCAGAATATTGCTGCATTAATTTTGTCTTGGAAAAAAAACATGAGCTAAAGGCTAAAATGTTCATGCATATACAGACAGTGTGTTATTCAGTTTATGTAGTTGCATGTAAATGTAATATAGGGCAAACTGCTTTTATTATTTTGCTAGTGCATTCATTTGTGTACTTGTATTAGTTGTACACTTACATATGTGATACTTCCCTTATGCCAGTATTCTTTCTTAAACTAAATGCAGCACTTTCTGGTTGGGCTTTCAAAATACTTTCTGACTTCTATTTGTGTCCTCATGACTATTGCTTCTGGGGACTTGGATATCAGTAACGAATACCCTATGAGAGGCAATAAGTGTTTGACTTCTATAAATAATTTAGAACATTTCAAACCTCATTAGTTAAGTAGTTTTTTTTGGTAGCATCTAACATATCTGCTAAGGAGAAACCGCTTTTAGTATTTTGTTTGATCATAATCACTATGTATTCAAGAACTTAATCAGTGTTCCTGTTATAAACCTGCTTCATTCACACCAGTTCCTGTATTTTCATCAACCAATTTGTCTTTTTTTAATGTCTTAAAATACTAAATTTTTAATGATAAAATGTCTGTGTCCTGGGGGGATACTGATAATGATGATCAATTATAGTTAAGGAAGGAAAAGACTTTTTTGCACATTGGTGACTGGAATGTCATAAAGACACTTATACGTATTTTATACGTGTTATCAGAATGTTAAAGTATTTTGTGTTGAAATACAATAAAATGTACAGGGAAGAATATAGAGAGGCTTCAATTTCCAAGGCTGCAAAACATCATATGTGAAGCTTTATGCACACATAGCTTAGCTGGGCCTCAGTAAAAATAACTCACACTGTGCTCAGAAGCTTTGCAAGGGTAACTAGTGAAGCTGTGTTTCGAACTTAATGTAAACAAGTAATCCATGTGAAATCACAGGGATGATTGTTTGGTACTATAAGGCGCATGAGTAGGAAAGACAAAATCTGTTCTAGTATTGGAACTGTAACTCCTTATGCTTCAGAAGGATCCGATGTAGTCAAAACTATCATCTTGATGTTTTTTAATTGCAGTCTTTACATATTCTTGGTGAACAACTGACAAACAGAATGCAGGCTTTGTTTGGCACTGCACATCTCATAGCACAGACTGAGTAGCACAACATGCAAGTGGATACTCCAGCTAGGGCTGGATACTGCTGTGGGCACTGGTGAGGAGCTTGATCAACAGTGTTGTAACCAGAAAAATACTTACTTGTTTTCATAATATCAGTATCATCATGCTCATTGTAGTCATAATATGAGCGTGAGAAAATGGAGAGGAATTGTCTCATCTAATTGTGTTGAAAACATCCCTGTCCAGGGAAAATGATTCCTAAATACTCCTTCTATTGAAAGCATCTCATAGATTTATCACAACTATTATGCTGTCTATACTTTGAGATAAGAAAGGAAGCAAAACAACCCTTCCCTCCCACATTAACTGTGTCTAAATTAGGGCACATTGTGTACACTGACAAATTCTGTTTTTTTCTACATTTGAAGCCTTCTGATCAAGTAGTGCTTGGAAATGGCTTAAGCTGTGAAGGGAGTTCAGTAAAGAAATGCAGTGAAGTGTAAAGTAACAACAGAAAGAATAAAATACCCTGTGTGTGTGTGTGTGTGTGTGTGTGTTTGGAAAACAGTGAAAATGAAAGTTGTTAACTGTTAACTATGTGTTTTGGTAAATGCTGTGTAAACACAGCTAGACTTAACTGCATTTTGCTTGTAGTTGTCACTGGTGATTTAAGTAAGTTCCTGGGAACCTGTGTTATAATTCGATGTATTTCATGGACTATTTATTACAAATGGAGGGCTTTTTTTTTTTAGCAGTAAGGCAATAGTATTGCTAAGGGAGCCTTTGAGAGCTGCCATGTTAGCCCTTGTTTGGGGTATAAGTCATTAGCATCAAGCCATAACAAGTTTATTTTGAACATATGCACAAGTAGCAAATGGATGGCATTTTTGTGATAAAATATGTATTTCTCAATAATTCAACCTAAACTTAATAAACTTAACTTTCCAAAATATCAGTAGATAGATGCTAACACAAAGCAGGCACTAAAAATTAAAGTAAATCCTTCTTTATAGGGAAGCAAAAGCATGAGATAAACCATTTAGTTTGCTCTGGTAGATTTCCATGACTTTAAAAATGCAAAATATATTATTACTTATGAATTGTAATGGAAGAGTAAAAGGTAAACACAGCTGCAGTGAGTTAGTCATTTGTGTTTTTGTGACACATTAACTGGCATTGTGTACTCTGTTCTACCATGTATGTGCTGCTGCAGTGTTAAAACATGACAGTATTGTTTGGTAGATATGACACATTGCTACAGGTATTCTTACTGCTTTTAATCAACCGAGTAGTGGCTCACATAATAGTTCTGATCTTCCAGTTAACTGTCATTATTGGTAACAGCATATAAGCATTGTGAATAGAAGGGATAACCGCTAATGTGCTCAGCCACTTTGCCTTCTGACCCCTCATCTTTTGAAAAGACACTTTTTCTTGAGTCTGCAACTATTATCTATGCAAAGTTACAGATATTCAGTCTAATATGAGTTTTGTTTGTGATACTTTTTTCAAACAATTGCCTATGCTGTACCTATTTACTGCCCTATATCTCAGACAATGCTTTGAAATGATGATGCATCTTATTGGTTTTATTGTGAGAAAAGCCAAATATTAGCGTATTTGATAGCAATACAGGGCTGTCATGCTCTACTGAGGTAAGCTGCAGTGCTATACTAAGGTAAGTGTTGAATTCTTGAGAAATATTTTTTCAGCAAATGCAAGTCTCAAATTCAGTCTGTTTTTCATGAGTACATCAGCTGTTGTATCAGACTGAAGAGGCTTTGCTTACAATTCCTATTTATTGGCAGATATTGTGATGCATAGTCTGATGGTGCAAAATAAGTAAATCCTGATGAATATGTATAATTATATTCAGCTCGATCATTCAGGATTGATACCACAAAGTGCTTTCTTGAATACGAAAATTCAGGAAGATGAGACACTCTTTGCAAAACTGTACACACCTTCTGAACATGGGCTGTTAGAGTTAAGGAGGACTGTGTGTGTGCGCCACATTTTTGAGCTGAGTAATATTACTCAGCAAAGAGTTTATTCACAAAGTAGGCATTGTGAAGCTAGGGGAGTTTGCAAAATTCTGCATAATGGGACCTGTATATTTGCCAACATTTCCACTCATTGGAATAGCAGCTTCAATTCTGGGAACATAAAACACTTTTTCATTGTGATTTATAGGGAGATGCTTCAAGTAATTCAGTTTGATAAGTAGGTCTTTCAGAAATGATTAAATGCTTCCTGTTCTCTAAAGAAGAAATAGATACATGTTTTAGGTTATTATATACAGGCTGGCAAATTGCTTCATAATGCTTTCTGTCTTCTTGCTTTTCAGAGCGTGGTATAGAAAGAACCCAATAGCTCCTTAGACATCAGCATAAATGATAAACAAATTTGAAAAGGAACTTTAATAAACAGAAGCCTTTACAAATCAGAGTATCTTCTTGGCCAGGCCCCATTGTCTTTAACATCTCTGTTAAAAGAAATTCATACCTGACAAAAGAGGCAATTAGTTTGCTGAATGACAATAAGAAATGTCACCACTGGTAGTAAACTGATGACTCTATTCTTTATTCTGTTGGCAGGTTGTATTATTATGAACATTAAAGTAATCAGTTCCCTGTCACTTAAAACCGGTACCTGCCTTTCTCTCCCCAAATTCAGTTGCTGGCTGTATTGTAGCATTTATGTACTGTTTTTACTAATCCTTGCTGGCCTGAAACATTACAATCAACTTGCAGTCTGAGTAGAAATTTGTCCTTTAATGGACATGAGGAAAAATGACAATGCTGGCATATAATCATTGTTGAAGTGCTGTTTATAGCTTTGTAATGACACAGGGGACTTCTACTGATTTAAAGATGAAAGGAAAGAGGATATAATTTTAAAATACAATATTAGGAAAAATTTATTTCCTAATGAAATGTAAATGAGGTAGATTTTTTTCCCCAGTTGTCTGCAGCAGCTCAGTCCCTTCTTTCATGAACTACTTTCTGTCACTGCATTATTTACCAAACTCCAAGCTTGACAATGGTTTTGCTTCTTGTTCCAGTTTACTCTCTGAGATTGCTTTTCTAGAAGCAGTAATTACAAAACTGTAATCAGATGACTTTAACTGATTTTAGATTAAAGGTCAGTTTACAATAAATTAGGAGATATTAAATAAAATAAATTAGACTGATGATCCTGAATTTGCCTGTTGGCTGGATGTAGAAGTTTAAGTTAGCATTTTTGTTGGGATGAAGTGGTCTCTAATCTACTGACCTTCATTTTGAAAAATGGTTTTGAAGTGTGCAAACTGGATTTAGTTTTAGTTGAAACTCTGCCCTTCACTTAAGAAGATACTTTCTGTGCTTCAGTTTAAAGTCACTGTTAACAGTGAGGCTGGACTAGAGCAAGGCAGAAACTGCTGAAACACACACAAGGCAAATATCCAATGTGGGCCCTGGACCACTTCCCTGTACAGATTTCACTCCACAGCAGACTCCAGTCTTCTGGGATTTGATCTTTCTCCTTGGCCTTGATATTGTGGTTTAAGCTCTATCTCTTCCAATTGTTACTTTGAAATATTACGCTCAGTTGAAATGCATCAACTTAAGTGTCAAGAATGATCTGTCTGGTCTTTCCTTATCTCTTGCTATGGATGTTGCACATTGTTTGCCCTCAGCCATTGAGTTGGATTGGAGCTGTAGTTGCCTCTGCTAATGCTTATTGAACTCTGAGCGTTTTCTCCCACTGTGAAATGTTAAGGCTGTGCTCTGGTTATCATTTTTAAGTAGGTTTGGGGATGGATGTAAAAATAAGCCAATATATAAAGAAATAAAGATTGATGGTTGCAAAAATTGTTTGCTGAACCTTTGAATTTAAAGAATGAAAACCCTGTATTTCACCTCTTGTTCTGTGGGAAGCACTTTAGAAGCTGTGCTGTTGCTCTGGCTCTTCTGCTGCAAGATACGTTAGTATGGAGAGAGAATCTTAAGTTAATGACATGATTCATGGCAGTTTCAATTTTGAAATTCATCACTGCTATAGCACACTAATGACTCACCATAACATCGCTTATCCAGTGAGCATGCAGTTCTGTTGTTGAGACTGTATATGCCTATGGCTGCTGGCCATATAAACAGTCTGCAGAGTGATCAGCTAAATACTTTGATAACTTTCAAAAAACAGTCACAAGGTAAATGGTGTAACTCGTTTTGGCAGTTGGTGATTTACAGGAACATTAACTTTCAAGCTCAATTGACAGCCTCGGAGCTATGTTTCATATAAAGTATGTGCAGTTTGGAAAGAAAGTCACAGAGGCAAAGAAGTCATCTATTCCATTAGAGGAAGTACACTTTGAAAAACTTCAGCATTATTAAAGGAGATATTAATGAGGTGTTATTCTTCTATCTTTTCCTTAATCTAAGTAAAAGCTAGGCTTGCTATTGTAGACACTGGCAAAATGATTGACAGTTTGGGAAATCTTTCACACAAGAATCAAATGCAAAAAGAGGGGAAAAAACCCACAACACAACAAAACACACCAAAAAGCATTGCAAGTCTTGGAAACTTTAGTAAAAATTAAAAATGGTCTTCAGAATAGAAGATGACCATTTTGAAAATGTGTATGTTACACAAAGATATTGAACAGTGGAAAACATTTTTCTGCGATTAAGCATCTCTTCACAAATACTTCAGAGACTTTCCAGCCTTCTAAATTAGATTTTTTTTTTTCATTAAGAGACTTTCACTTTTTTTTTCTGACTGGATTAACACTTCAAAGATAAGTACCTCATTGCATTTCCTTAGCTGATCCTGTTTGCTTTTTGCTTCTTTCTAGCTTGGTCTGTATTTCGTACTTCAAATGGAGGAGATGTATTGCCTAACTTCCTACTACTTTGGTGAAATCAAATGATCTTCAGCACATTGAATAATTCTTTGTGTCAAAAGAATATAACTGCAATTTTTGAAGTTTTCTCTTGAATGAGATAATATATGGTGTACATATTTGGCTTTTTGTCTATAATATCTAAAACTGGCATAAAAATCATGTAACAGTTCTTGCAATTAAAGTTATCTGAACTTCCTTTATGACTTTATGTATTTTTCAGATACATATCGATGCTAAAGCATGTGCTCTAGTAAAATGTATTCCTGTCTGAATAAAATAATTCATGGGCATGAACCACATAGTTTCATTCTACTGTTTGAATATCTGGCATTGTGTGACAGCTGGCTTTGTTGTCTTAAGAGGGGTCATTAGGACTTGTTACAATATTACTTATTGTCTGAAATGATGTTTTCCAGGAGGGCCATTGTATCTTTTATCTTGAGTATTTTTCAGCCTGCTAAACTAGCTGTAGGTTTTGATTCTAGAAGCTGCTTCTTCTGTTAAGTCTGTTTGTTTATTACTTGTTTACCACCTTGGACAACTCAATCCCTCAATTTTTCTTTTACCCTGTTTTTTTTTACAATGAGAAATAGTCTTTACATAGAGTAAGAATTATGTTTATCTGATATAGTCTTTGTATTATTCAAAGCACATTCAAAATGGCTACAAAATGTTGCCAAGCACATTTGTTCTTCAAAAAATTCATCTACCTGTAAGGAACCCCAAGGAAATCAGTAGATGTATCAGGACTGGTCAGTTAATATTGCAGATATATTCATTTTGCTCTGACTGAGCATAAAATACCTAAAGCTCAAATGTAAATAAGATTTGGAATGACAATTTTCTTTCAAGAAATAACAAAGATCAGGATGAGGCTAGCTTTTGTGACAGTATTACTTGATCTACATATCACATGCAAGGTTTTCTTGCCTTTCCTCATGGTGGTACTTGAAGATACTTGCATGGTGATATATAAGAACATTAGCAGAAATCTCTCTACTTCACATTCAGAATACCTGTTGACCCCCATAGTTAAAAAATACTCATATCAAATGAGTACTTACATGTGAAAACAAAATGCTGCCTTTTTCTATTATTTAATTCTGTTTAAACTAAAATAGTTATATGCACACACTCTTATTGCTCTAATTTGATCTCTTTGCTTTTTTTCCAAAGAAATCTTCCTGTGTTTAGAGGAGAAGCATACGTTATTCATCTACAAGGATGAATGAGCTCTGTAGCTAAAGTGTGTAAAGAGGAAAAAAAAAAAGATGAAAAAAGAGATTTCACATAAAAGCAGACCCATAAGGAAACCAGGCTGAGTCTGTCACTTCCACAGCATTGTGCTTCTAAGTCTATGCATTGTGCTTCTAAGTCTGTGAAGTCTTTGTGTTCTGGGGATATGAGCAGGGAAGACGAAGAGAGTATAAGACAAAGCTTTCAAGACAAAAGAGGAATGTATTTACTGGAGCAATTCATTCTGGTGCTCACTAAAAGTGTTTTCTGTAGGTTTCCGTTGCCTTGAAAGCTTTCAGGGTAGAACTGCTGTACTAGCTTAGTAATCATATGTTCTTAGTAATCGTGTGTTCTCTCCAGTAGAGTTTCAGAAGGCTGTAACTCACTGGTTACTCTATCCAAAGATCCAGGAGAATGTCACTTTATAATTCAATTGTGTTGTAAATTCTTCTCTCCTGTGTCTGATTCATGGGTTGGCTGAAATACAGCTCTGGGTCTCTGGGGAAGAATCTGGCTCTACATTTTCTGCCACCTGGAATGAAATGCCTGCAGGGAAGCAGTGATGGTGAGAGAAGTTCTGTGGTGCTCAGAGGGGGTGCCTGGAGCCATCCCTAGTGGGAGCTCTCGTAGAAAGGAATGAGGAGTGGTGCCAACATCTTTGTTTATTCTTCTGTGCATTAGTGTCCTGCTGGAGGGTGCTGTTTTATGGTTTATTTTGGAGTTTGGGATGAGCGTGTTCTCGGGTATCTAATCAGTAATTGTGAGTGGAGCCCACGTTCCTTACATCAAAAGATCAAAGTACGTAATAGCATTCACTGGTGTAATTATTTCAGTTTAGGCTATAAGTTACAGCTTTTGTATGTGGATGTTAAGAGTTTCACACTGTTGTAATTGTATATCTATGTAATTAGAAGTACAGTCTTTTCAAGATGCTGACTCCCATCTAACAGCAAAAAGCAATGGTTTTTTTTGGTAGTGGAAATCCAGATGGTTAGTTACAGATAACTAAAAACATAGAGGAACAAGCGAAATAAACATTTTATGTTCAATTCTTAGTGCAAGGTTTAGTTAAGTAATTAATAAGTTCAGTAGAGTTCCTGTACAAAACAACAAACCTGAAATGGTGAAGAAGTTTGTCAGCTTGGAAAAGAGAAAATCTGAAAGTACTTGAGCATGTCTTTTTAAAAAAAAAAAAAAAAAGCAAACAATCACAACTCTGTAATTTCTGAGGAAAAAAAACTAGAAAACACAGTCATAGAAAGCTTTTCATCCTTTCTTAAAGTACAGGTACTCCCACAAGGACTGATAGTGCCACGTCAACCCTAATGGTTTTTTTCAGTTAGTGACTTCTACAATTATATTGTATCTACAATGCTTTAAAATATTTTTGAGAGACCGGAGTGAGCTCTTTGATTGAAAAAGGTCTCTCCTCCAAAAAAAAACCCAACAACATGCCATCAAAACTAGTTACTTTGAGAGCTGTTAAAGTTCACAATGGTTGCATAATTGAAACAGATGAAGTGGTTATTGTATGCTTACATATTTTAGTAAATGATTTTAATTTGCTTATTTACTTTTAAGAGAGACTGCTCTATCTCAATAGATATGTATACATATATCCAAAAAGTACAAAAGTGAGATGAGTGTTAATTGTGACTAGTGTTTTTATTCATACACTAACTATAAAAATTGATAAAATACTTGTAAGTTGATATGCAGCAGACTATGCATCACATTATTTCCCCTAGGAAAATAGGCATACCCTATTAGTCTCTGTTAATATTTTATGGCGTGCTGAGAACTGGTGACAGTTAGCATAATATAAATAAATAGTAGCACAGACATCTATGGTCATTTGGTTCTTCATAAACACTGAGGGCACAAAAGACAAGCTTTTAGAGTTCATTGAAAAGGGGGATCTGAGCTCAATGTGTTTTGGTTTTATTCCAACATAAATAAAAATGGAGACTAGGGAATTTACATGAATTTCAGCTAGGTTTAAAGAATTGCTTTCTGACCACAGTTGTTATGAAGTACAGACAAATTAGGCTTATTCATACTGGTGGGACATTCCTACGCATACCAGTTTTTGGCAAGAAAATATATTCTAGTTAGGGCAAGTCTCTTGGTGATAGCTTCAATGCAATTTTCTGCCAGATACCACAGGGTTTGTTCCATGAAAATGGACACGTATTCCTGTTTTTCTGTAAAAACTGGGTATTTATGGGTATGGAACATCATTGGATTATTTTTCATTGGTAGGAATCTTAAAAATATTAATAACAATAAAAGCCTTTGTATGACCTTACTGGAAAAGTCCAGGAGACTCTCCATCACCTATGCTTTTTACCATGGAATGGTAACTTTAAATAGTCATCTTTAAATGAACGGAATCTAAGCACAAGTGCCTCTATGTGTGCATGTATATAAGCTATGACTTAGCAGATCTCCAGATTGTGAAGCCAAGGCCATCTCTGTGTGTTGGCAGCTGTGTGGGGTGATAACGAGAGGGATGTCTTAAGAATGCCAAGGGCATGCTTGGAAAGGACCTGTTGACATCTAAAAGCAGAGGAGTGCACGCTGAGCCTCTGGAAACTGTAAAACCTTTTTTTTTCTAGTGAGTGCTTACTGTGTATTCAGGAGCTGACCTTAATGGTCCACGAAATCTATTTATTTTTTATTTTAAAATCCCTGAAATACTCTTTAGAAAAACAGGACAAAACACAAATAACAGCAACAACAACAAAAACCCAAACAAATACTTCTCTGTGTTAAAACTATTCCAACCAATGTCTTGTTCTCCTAAAGCCTGTGCTTCAGAGATTTCTGTGAAAGTCAGAAAGCACGGGATTAGAAACCGACTGGCACAACACACTGGTAAATGCAGGGCGGCGTATCTCCCATGGATACCTTATGATTTTTTCCATAAAGAGAAAATAATCGTGATAAAAATAATTTTTATTATTGCTGAAGCTCCATTTAGCGCAGTGCATAACTAACTGAAAAGGTCCTTGAGCATGCCTTGTGGAAAAAGTTTACTCAGACTTTAAACTGGTTTATGAAATTCACAAATTTCCCATTTCTTCCTGCTCTTTTCTGTCTTGTATGACAAGTTACAATTTCTTAACTGTGCTTCTGTACTGAGGACTTCTCTTTTTCTAGCAAATTGATACAAATATTTTGATATTGCTTAAAACATTTACTTTCTAGGTGAATTACTGTGTGCCCTTTATTGGTACAGATATAACATTCTTTTGAACTCTCAAATTCAGTTAATTTAACAAAGCTTTCAGGAATATTCCAGGTTATGAATTTATCTAGTATACATTAGTATGTTTTTACTAATAAAAGAAAATAGTTTGCATGTTTTACAGACCACTGCAATAGGAACTGGGTATGTGGTTACAAAATCTGTTCTGTAGATATGTTTAGAGGCTGCTGATGTGTTGTGCTTGAAAATTTGAAATGCTCTTCTCTAAGACAAATATTCTTTGTACATATTGCTTGCTTCCTTAACCCTCTTATTCCCAGGTAGTAGCTTTTTATGATATAAACTGTGATTTATTTATTAAATTTATTAATATAATATAAAGTAGAGGTTTTTCTGGTACTGTGGTCTTGTGATCTATAGTGATTTTGAGGTGGGCTAGGATTAGAACTACGAAATGGGCAAGTTGTGTCCTCAGAGCTCTGACTTCTAGGTACTGAAATTAAGTCATCAGAGCACACACACAGTGACATCTTGGCATCGCCTGCTTGTCAGCAAGAGAGCTCGTGTTGTTCAGGGGGTTGTTTCACTCTGGAGACAAGCTGTGGTTTGCCAGCTTATATCAAATGTGTGTGGACAAATGCAAATCTGCAGAAACAGGAAACATTGTGTTGCTAAAACTGTAAAGCACATCAAAGTTAACAGGGGCAAATGTGAGTTACTTATGAAAAATGTGTTAGAAGTGCCAGAGGGTGGAATTATCACTTATAAAGATCTCACTCCCACGACTTAGAAAGGCATAGAGGTGCTGGAAAAGGAGGTTCTACACTGCACTCTGGTGATTGTGTCTGTTTTGTCTGCATTGTTGCAGCTCTGAATATTGCTACTCTTAAATGCCATGTTGTCATATCCATGGTCTTGCTGGTGATGTGCTCAGCACTCTAACCATAGATTAAACAAGATATTTTGTCTTATTCCCTCAAAATCCAATATATTCATTCAGTCTCTGCCCTTAAAACTACTGTTTTGTGAGCAGTCCCCATAGAATTTACTCAAACTGCAAATACGTACCTGTGCGTATCAGTACATATAGCCTGCTACAGCATGAGTTTTTTTCTTTTCTTTTTCTTTTTTAACTTGGAAGATGAAAAATGTCGTTTGTTTGAGTACTTCTGTAGGAGTGGTTTGTTTACCTTATCTGTATCCATTTTCTTCCTTCTTCACTGAACTATCTAATGTGTCGTTCTTTCCTAGATATCAAAATGTCATATATGGAAGTGAGTTATTACTACTTTCACTTTTAATTAAATTATTCCCAGACTGTAAAGCTGTAAAGGCATTATCCTAAGAGAAATTCTAACTTTCACGCATGTTTATGTATGTGACAGTGTGGAGAATTTTTAGTGGTTGAAACAGCATTTTTGTTAGTGGCAATGTATTTGCAGTGCTCCTGCCATCTTCCAGCACTGATGGATTCTAAGTCTGGGAGCAGTGACTGGTTCATTGGTTCTCTGAACTCAAGTGTGATGGCAAATGCTTAATATACAATGATAACATGCAATGAATCTTTCTCCAGTGACACAGAGTAATGCAGAAAAATAGAAGGATGATTCCAGTTTTCCTCTTGCAGTCAAGAGGTAAGCCTTCATAAAAACTGGAGGAGTCAAAGGATTGATTTGAGGGGAAGGACAGTTAGAGGAGGCAGCAAATCAAGTTACTGAAGTGAGAAGTTTGTGGGAGGGTCTGCTGGAACTGTGACTGAGGAGGACCAGGTTAAATGATGCCCTGAAGTAAAATGGTGTATATCTATTCTGAAGCAAATGGAAGGAATGTAGAATTAAATACTAATTTCAAAGCAGCCAAGAATGTGCTGTCGTGGTGGGGAATTTATGACAGAGGAAAATGAAAGAGGTCAATAATTGGCAGAAAAATGTTTGAAGAAGTTCTACGAATGAGAGACTTTCATAAAGTTTCAGATGACGATAGAAAGAAAACAAAAGTCAAATCCCAATATGTATCTAGGAGACAAATACCACAGTTTTTTTAAAGTGAGTCTAAGTTCTGGTTGCGATATATTATTAAGTTTTGTAAGGAAATGACTATTTAACAATTTACTTGAGCTGTGTAATTTCCTTCCCAGTCATTTTAGCTTTTCATGATGAGATTCTTCCACACTACATTTTGCCGAAACAAACTGGTTTTCTTAAAATGAATCATTGGTGTTTTATGCTCTGGTAGAATGTTTCTGTAGAGTCAGAGATAAAGCCTTGTAAACAAGGAAGTGGAAAAATGATTTCCACAGTGGATTTTTTACCGTAAATCTTGTGATTTTGAAGTAGTTGATGCATTTATAGCTATATTTTGATGGGAAGCTTCAATATTGATTCTGCATTATTTTCCCTATTGTCTTTTTCTAGAGGAATTCTAGATTTTAAGTTTTCTGTCTCTCTGGTGATGGGGTGGGACATGTAATAAGAGTGCATGATACTTTGCCATTTTATGTCTATCACTATTAATATTTGAGATTATTTAACAAGAGTCCAAAAATATATTATATAGTATAGTTCTTCGAAAATTTCCATGAAACAAAATTCTGAAGTCCCAAATTTCTTTCTTTCTTTTTGTCTCCTTCTTTGTCTCCCTCTTCCTCACTTTTCTACTTTTTCTAATTTGTTTCTATTTCTTTCTCAGTCCCCAGTTCTCCCAGTAATCAGAGATTTGTGAGGATG
The DNA here is from genome assembly GCF_016699485.2 of Gallus gallus. Classification (NCBI taxonomy): domain Eukaryota; kingdom Metazoa; phylum Chordata; class Aves; order Galliformes; family Phasianidae; genus Gallus; species Gallus gallus. The sequence goes on along the minus strand of NC_052535.1, from coordinate 6,779,665 downwards.
CACTTGTTAGTTGCCTTGTAGTTACTCTCTGTGGAAGGGGAGCAACAACCCCATGTGTGACAACTTAAAAAAACAGCTAGAATATGAAAGAAGGTGGTTAAATTGAAAGAGAAAGCATATTACAAACTTCAAAATAAGTTACAGGTATACCTACTGTGTATCTTATTTTCTTTCTGTAAAGAAAAGCTTCATTTATATTTTTATAATTTTGTTCAAGTTTAGCTAGTATGTTGTTATCATCTATTATTCGACTGTTAAATGATAAACTAATTGTATGGTTTTACCATCTACGATTTAGCTGAGATTGCTGCCTTACTTTATGCCTGTTTGTTCTCTTTACAGTTTTTTCCTAATCCCCTAGGAGAAACTGTTACTAACTTCAGTTTTTCAACTGCAGGGATGGGGCTGGCACTTCAGCTGGAAGTAAGCCAATATTACAGTTTTTTGTGACTTTCTTCAGTCTTTTTGAGTAGCTTAAAAATATGTGGCTTTTTTCAGTTTTTGAAAGAACTGTTTCGGAACACTGAACAGCACAAGCAGTAGCCCTCTGGCAGGTAATAGTGGACAAATGGGTCTGCTGAGGATTTAATGTATCTTTTGTTGATCTGTCAGCACAGAGCGTTCTGTTATTTAAACAAACTGAGAAATTGCTGTCACATGGCATGAACCCTTTGGCACTACTATATCACTACAGGAAGTGCATGAAGTGGCAGTTACTGATGATAAAAAGAAATGTAAGTGCTGAATAGTCATTCACAAGCTCACTATATTTGATTAGAAAGGATGAAAGCATAATCTGATTGTTATAAGGAACAAATTTTTAAAATAAATTTCCAACATTTAAAACTGATAATTTCTCTAAAACTTAATCATCAGAAGAATGTATTAATTTTAGTACGGCATTCTCATTTTGAGTTGTTTCTACCTTCTGTTATTTTTACATAACTTTCAATCAGTTGGGAACCATGCCTGTAACTGACCACAAGACTGCATTTAACATGTATATATCACTGGGAAAATAAATAAATAAAAAATAAAAATGCAGTATTGCTGTTTGATAAAGCTAAAGATAAAATAGTATCCAAATTTTGTACTCATTCACCGTCAAGAGAGGTCATATAAAATTCCTCACTCAGAGGATTCAGGACAATGCAGGATTAGGTCTGTTGTCCCAGGATTTATATTTATCATACATAGGAAACAGTTTTGTGGCTTTTTTATTTCGTTTTCAGCACTCCACACATCTTCCTCCATCCCTGTCCATATGTCTTCTGTCTAACATCAGTTGCATGACACCTGCTCATTTTACTATCTATCAAAAGCATCTTTGTTTGAGGGAACACTTTTAAGTTATTTTCTTTGTATGTCATTTATAATTTTTATTAATTATTTTATCTGTGATTTACATATTTCCAGCGGGTAAATTTTCTTTGTATAATCAGTATTTCTCTAAAATGAGAACAAATGCCTTTTCACTCCCTGCTTAAAAATATACATCTTTGGGGGCTTTTCAGTTCTTTAGTATTTTAATCTGCAGTGTCTCTTAGCATCCAGAGAATGAGCAGAAGTGACATTTTTGTTTTTCTTTTCATTTTTATTTGAACTTATTATTTGTTGAAGAAAGAGAAATGGATTATTGTTTCAAGATGTTGTCAGAACAGACTCTATGGGCTGACCGGTGTCATTCTGGTTGGGTGTACTGAGCAGCCTGAATTGCTCAGTACTGCTGCACCAGAATTGAACACAGACATTCTAAAGGATGTGAGAAGTTTGATGTTTGCTTTCCGACTTCCACTTCACTAATACTGAAATTCAGTGTTTGTTCTCAACTATATAGAGAAGGAAGGAAAAGAGAAGTTGGTGCATTTGTACAGTCAGCCTGTGTGTACTGTGTATTTTTGCCTGGAAAATTCTATTTGGTTCAGTCAACAAGTTTTAGGTGGCCTCTTCTTTCCTTCTTACTGCTCCCTTTGAGATAAGTCTAGTAATAAAGAAAAGAAAGATATATTTTACCTTGGCAAGCTTAAGCTGCCTATCTCTGTATATACAGATAGTAACAGCTTTGCATTCTTGTATTAAAGGTGTTGTATCTTTACTTAGGATACAATGGGAATAACAGAAATATTTAAAATATTGAGGGAGGAAGAGATTCTTATTTTTCTACTTCAGAAAAAGACCATTTAAATCATCTGGTCAATAGTGTTTTAATTAACACAGAATGCTAAGCTATATTTGTATTTATACAGTCAAATATTCTGTGAAAATATAGAACACTAGACCAAGATCTTTTGTTATTTTGTTTTGTCTTGTTTTTGTAGTAAGCCTCACACACTAAAATTGCAGTTGCAGTTAAACTACATAGGGTGCTGGAATCTGAATAGTAAAATGTGATCTGAAAAGTTCTAAGGGGCACTGTAATGTGAAAGTGTTTTTATAGTTAGGATTTTGAACTTACACCAGCAAGTCTACCACAGTAATCATGAGATAACTGAATGTTTTTTTCTGGAACACATAAATAATGTGTATTATGGAAGATCACAGAAGACTTGCATAACCTTTTAGAAAATTATCTCTGTCTTTATAAGTGAAATTATTTCCGGTCTGCTGTCTATAGACAAAGTGCATATATGCACTTTATAATACATTAATAAAAGTGGCTACTGTGTCTGATTTCACTGCCATATATTATTTTACCAAAAGTGGGCTTAGTGTAAGACAAATAGCAATTCAGCATAAAGAGTTCAGAAATCCAGTGATGGCAGTTTCCTATGTTTTTGCTTTTCCAAATGCTTATTTGCAAATCTCTTCTGTTAAGTGAGATAAGAAAACCCCTCAACTTCCATCAGAATGATGCTGAAATGATTCTTATCTTAATAAATTGAGCTTTTAGAAGTAGTTATTCCAGGAATACATCATGTAAAAGAATTAAAGCAATGCCCCTTAATAATCAATCTGCCACTTATTTAGTGTGTATAAGAGTTCTGTGTATAAAACAGTAGCTTCTCTGATCATGCTCTCCCTAATCCATTATGATGTACATTTTTCTAAAAAATAACAAAAAATATCCCAGTTTGTGCACTGTCTGCTAACACTATGTGGAGTTCAGGGGAAAAACTGAGTTCTGAATGTTGCAAAGCTTGCTGTATTTCCTTGTAGGCTGTTTCAAGCTGAAGTCTGCTATCATGTCTCTGCTATTTTTGCTGTTCAAACTACTGTTGGGAAGTCAGATGCAGAAAAAGAACTATTTACAATCATTCAGAAAAGAGCAGGACTTACGCAGTGTGTTGTCTAGTAAGAGTATCATCTGCAGTTTAAGGATCTATTTTATCAAAATGCATAACAAGAATATATTACAATTTCATGTAGCACATCCAAAATGTTTGAATTTTGGAACGGTTCTGGAACTCTGAGGTGTGTGAGAGAGAAAGACAGATGAAGCATGTATGAATATGTACCTGTTTGAAAGGTGTCCTTTGTCAAATTCTAGTATTCTGTATTATGAAATCTGCTTGCAGTGCAATAATGTATTACTACTTTATGACAGTAGTTTTCTTCCCAATCTTATCAAAGAGTGGGCATTTTGTATCTCATCTAGGCAAAATTGAGGGAGATAGGTTGTCTGCTACTTTAGAAATGACTTTTTGGCACTTTTAAAACAAGGATGATGATGCTTTCAGAGAAGTGATATTAATAACAGTTCTTTACGTGCTAATATAGAAGGTCTGTGTTTAAAAAATTTCCAGAACAAGGCTTATTAGCAGAAAGGAACCTGCATAAACTAAGTTGATCCTATAATTATGGAACATTTCATTTCATATGGAGTGTTCTGGATTTTCTTCTTCTTTTTCTTTTCTACCTGTCCTGCCTGAAGGGGAAAAACAATTTTTCCTCCAGTAATTCATGAACAACAGAGAGATGATTAAACACGGAAAGTGTCAGGAAAATTACTTGAGAAACTGTATGCATCAGAGTTGAACTTTAAACTAGAAGGTGAGAATGTACTCGGACCTAGGTACAACACCATAGGAGACATTCAGAAACTGATTTAACTTAATTCTGTGAGGTGTCTTCACTTAAGTTCAGACATCCTTAAAACCACCCTAGCACCCATCTGTCAGTGTTGTGCAGTGTTTCTGAAATACTGTTCCTGCCTTGCCCATTATTTAAAAGACTCAAATCATTTAAAAAAACTATGGAGAGCATGGCTTTTGTTTTTACTTGTGTTCATTATATTACCTTCTAAGCTTCAGCTAACCGTTTTCAATCAGAATAGCAATCACATTTTGCAGCAGCATGGGCAGCTGGTGCCACTCTTGCTCTGGGTGCAGAGGGAGGAGCTGGGCTCTGTCTCTGCTGTCTGCCCCACCTCAGAGCAGATTTCTGATCTGAGTATGGACAGGAAATAGCAGATGCACCACAGTGCTTCTCAGCTTTCCTGCTTTGCACTCTGCCACCGAAAGATCTACCATAAATACAGAGGCAGTTAAATATCAGGGAAGTTCTGATGGCATCATGCCACGGGCTTTTTTCCCTCCTTCCAGGAGGACAGTGTAGCAGGTGGAATTATATAGGTCAGCAAGAGAAGTAATTTCATACTGTCATTATTTATTATGTTTGGCTGAAAAAAAAAAGTAAAAATTTTAGAATTCTTCCTGAAGTAGAATGTTTATTCCCTTGACAGCAAACACTATTAGCACAGCTAAATGAATAATATCAAAATAGGTTTTTTCTTGTAACTTTTGGAGGGATTCCTGACATAGGGTGTGGGTAAGGTTTGTGTCTGTGGATAGTAGACTTGCCATTGGAAGAAGTAAATAAGTATTTTCCTGTGGCTTATCTTAATAGAAAGCTGATGTGCATAGTTGTCCAAGGGAAGGAGCTACAGAGGCAGACAGGCACCAGTTTATTTTGGTTGACAAGAGTGTAATAGAACTTTAAATTGATTTTACTATCATAATATTGAGATTTCAAACTCCCAACTAAATAACAAAGGACAGGAGAATGCGATTACAGAAGTTTATGCTTACAGAAAGACTAGTATCTATTTTTTCTGCTGGTATAGCCTGCAGGCATTCCTGACTTCAGCAGGGTGATGGATCCACCTTGCATCTATCTGCTGGAGAGGAAGATGGGTGTATGCTTGCCTGTACCTAGCCTCGGTGACTCCTATATGTGTTTCCCTTCTCTCTGTTTTAAAAGTTACACTGTGTATATTCAATCTGAATTCTGTGCCACGAGTTAGGAAACATGCTGAGTAATTTTCACAGACTAGATAAGAGAAAAAAATTATTTCCAAACACACACACAGACACACACATCTATACGTATGTACGTATATATTTCTTGAGGGATTATGCCCAGAACAGATACTTATACCATAAATACTTTGCCACCTGAAGTCTGACTGCTTATTTTAATTCATATACTAAGAACTACAATAGGCACTAGAAAAATCAAACACATTTTAGGAGACAAATAGTCGCAGCTGGGGATAAGGAATATAAATAGGATGACATCAAATGAAAAAAGCTGATGATCCAACAAGGCTTCTATAGATCATGTTGTCTCTAATGTCAAGAGAATTGCAGATTAGTCCTGCTGTTCTTCATGAGTAAGCCTATTTATCAACTTTCTGGAAAAATCTAATTTAAGGTGGCACATCTTCCTTAGTTCTGCCACACTTCAAAGCTTAAAGTGCAGAAGTTTGTCAGCCATTCTCTCTGGCTGTAATTGGCATGTGAGTCTCTCATTCAGGCCTTTCTCCACCCGCTAGGTCCGAGCCAGTCCTGACTGCCTGCGATAATGTAATTTTAGTTTGCTTGATTAGTAAAGTAAAAAACCTAGGAAGTCTTAGCATTTAACACCTTTATCCAATTCAGACTTAATGTTGAGAGAGAAAGCAATTTAAATTGCAAATGTTTGCTATAAGAAGCTGGATTTCTATAATGTTCAACTTAGTCACAGCATAGATCAAGAGGATGACAGGCCCAAGGAAAAAAAAAAAACATATTTGGACAAGGTGGATGCTGGCAGAGGTTATGCTGTATTTTCTGGATAACCCACAGAAAGAGAAACTCTTTTTCCAAAGGATATCACAGGAAATGTGAATTTTAACAACTCTGGAGAAAATATGCATGAACATAAAAATTCGTAGTTTTGCTGCTATGTATTACATTTTTAACTTGATGCTTTATATCTGAGTCACAAAATAGACTTGTGTACATTTATATTTATTCTTTAAAAGCTAAGTAGAGCCCAGGCAGCTAAAACAAGTTGTTTGATATTATGCTTTTTTTTTTCACATTTCACTTGACAACAGAATACCTTAACATATAATGTCACGTTAGTTTTGTATACGTAAATACTTTCAAGTCAAAACATGCAGTGTGAGCATATTTTATCAGCTATTTCCACTGAGATTTTTACATGTACGATCTAAAAATTTGTTCCATGTTGATAAAAATTTAAAGTAACTTTGCTCTGTTAGGATTATCTGCATTTGTGAGAACACATTTGTTCTTACAGTCAGCAGGAATTGCACCGATTAAGACATTTTTTATCTTTTCTGAAACTGGGGAAGTGTGTTTTGGAATGTTAGCAAAGAAGTGCAAGATAAAACAGATGTGAAAGAATATCTGATTGTTACTTAAATGTAACAAAATCGGTTGAACAACAAGTCTTGAGTAGTGTAATATCATAGATAGGAAATTTTCTTAGGCATTGCAGAATGCTGATGTTCTTACTGAGAGCTTTAGGATAAATCTGAATAATTCCTATGTGTGACATTTTGAAAAGCCCAGAGCTGTGAATATCACACCTGATTGCTTTTAAGTCAAAAGCTTTCATGTGCAGGAAATAATGCTTCAATTAAAAAGGGAGAGAAAGGGGAAGTAATTTGACATTACTCTATTGCATTCAAAATCATGTACAGAAAATGAAGGTGAGAGCAAATTCAATAGGCTACAGACTCAAAACGGAACAGACTAAAATATTTCTATCAGCTGTTCATAAGATTGTTAGGTCACAAGTGTAATGACATTACTGTGTCCAATCCTTAAACATTCATTTCAGTCTCTTGATTATTGAAGTTTTCCTGTCAGTAGTCACCCAATACTTGTATTTCTTCTCACTTCAACTTTGTCAGTGCTTAGTGCCTAAAATACCTAAATTCCCTCTCTAATTTGTAGCAGTACAATTGTGAAGATAGTGTATAAGGTTTCAAATACTGACAGCAGGTAGAAAGATTTTCTACCCCTTACTGTTCTGACATTGCTTTGTTCTTTTCCATATGGAGTGTATTTGATTTACAATTAAAAGTATATATGTGCACATGTAAGATTAGTGAGCATTTTAATTTTTAATACCACATACAGTATCTGACATTTCACAGAGGATTCAGAGGAAATCCTTTCTCCTTGCATAAAACCAATAAGGATGCATTTACCCTAAAATTGCCCTTGAAATAGATACTTTTTCTAGTAATGTTTGGAATAATTTCTCCCCAGTGACATCTTCTTTCCTGTAAGATGTTGAAATATAGATCTGGCTTTGGCTTATAGTTGGGTTTCTTGACAGAGCCACTAAGAAAAGGAATTTGCCATGTGAAAATTCCCTATGTATGGATTTGCTAGCTGTATAAAAAGCATTGTTCTTGTATGGATGACCTCCTTGTGCAGAATGATAGTTTTATCCTTCTCTACATCATTATGTTTGCTGTACAAAAATCCTGCTGTGCTACATCATAATAACATGTAATCTTCTTGCTCAGTTTAGCTGAGATTTAAGGAGCCGCTGCTCATGGAAGCAGTTTTCTAAAGTCTGATCTATAATTTACCAGAATCAACCAGGCAAAAGAGCAAGAGGCTTTATAAGAGGGATACAGCCCTTAAAACTCTTAAATGAAGATTAGTTTAAAGTTTTACAATCCGATACAGAACCATCTGGCAAATCTCATGTCAGGCTTTGTTAAACCTCTGAGCTCTCCTAGTAGCTGCACCACTCCTCCCCCTCCCCACAGCTGGCCCTGGTCTCCTGGCCCCCAACTCCCACCAGACACCTGCTGTGCCTGAAGGCACCTTGCAGCAAAAGGAGGTCAGATGTGCACGAGGAGCCGCCACTTCTAGAGTAGTAGTGGAACAGCTCTAAATGATGGAGGCTGTGCAGCACCTCTGGAAATCATGCCCTTGTAATTGCTGTCTGACTGTATATGCACTAGGTGATTTATTGCATCTTTGAAGAGGTAATTGCAAGATAAAGGTGCCTGTTGGCAGAACCATTACAGACTTGCTGGGTTAAATTGTTGCAGTTGAGGCCAAGGAATCACTGGAGGACATGCAGCAACATCACAAGGCATTCTGGTATTTCCAGCAAGGGAGTTGTGGTTGCTCCAGCCAAAGCAGTATTGTGTAAATGGTGATGCCAGGTGGCTGTTTGGCATGGATAGCTGGTTGTTCTCATCGTTCCTAAATCACATTTCAGGGGTCTAGACTGTGGGTTCCCTACTGACAGCTCCACAAAGGGTTTAATCTGTGAGCTCTAAATTGTCTTTTTGTTCTTTGGCAAAAGGCAGACCTGATGTGTTTCTCAAACAGAAAGCAAAAGCATTCCCATATGAATCTCTTCTAACGTCTTGATTTCAGCTATCCTATGGCTTTCCCATAGGAAAATTTACTTTATACAGATTTATTTTCATATTTATCTAAAGCTTGGAAGTATGGAACAAAATCTTTTTTTTTTTTTTCCAGCAGTCTGTTACATAAAATTAACCTTTTTTCACTCAAAGTGATCACCTTTCACCTGAGGGATTGCAGAAGCAGACTGCAGGAATCCAATTACCTGAAATCAACTTACAGGAAAGAAGGAGACATTGTTCATGGAGATAATCTCTTTCTCAGGCTATAGAGATTCTCTGGCTCAATGTGATGATAAAGATGTTCTCTCTGGACAGTGAAATTAGTACACATGATTTTGTAATTATAACGTGGGATAGAAAAACAGTGAGTGCTGCAGGTCTGAAAAGTGTAATTTTTTGGCTGCTTAAACATAACTGCAAAAGATAAAAGCAGCCCCAAACAAACAGATGCGATCCTGCCAGACTTTGTGCTAATATATTGCTTATAGAATGTCTTTTGCTGTTTGTTTCCTAAATCTCACTTCAAGCAATACAGTATTTCAGCTTGAAAGACAATTTCATAAAGTCCTTTTTCTTTTTTTTTCTCCTCCTTGTAAAGTGCCGGAGTGGAACACTTTCGAGTCAGACAATCTTAATGCTGCCATAGCAATTTTGTAAGGCACCAGAGAAAAATGCATCATATTATCTTTGGATTTCAGTCTGCTTTTGCTTCTCACAGCAATCAATAACCATTAGTATTATTGGTGGTAATATCCGTCTAGATAATTTTAGGGCTTTTCCAGAAATCAAAATACATAAAACAAAATTGTCACATCATAACTTTTTCTCTTCTTTTTAACTTTAATAAATTCAGATTTCCTTTGAGGAAAAGCAAAAACCAGCCTATAGGGAGGTGGGATGAAAAGGAGATGACTCTTAGCTGAACAAATCCAGTATTTAGTACTGGAACAGAAAGTTTAAGGGCCAGAACAAATTGCCTTTGTGGTCTAGAAAAGTGATAGTCATTGAAAAATTGGTCATACCCATGGGTCAAGTTACTGTGTATTTTTATGATTACTTTAATAGCCCAGCTCATGAAGCTGAGGCCAACCAGTTGAATATAATTTAACAAAAAGAGAGGAACTTTCCCACGGTTTCAGAGTATGAGTTCTGGGTTAGAGGCTGCTATAGCTCAGGAGCCTGGCCAGAGGAAGCCAAGGGCCAGCACTGTGGCTCAGCAGAGGCTGAGTGTGTGCAGCCACTGGCCTCCAGCAGCTCCCAGCACCGGCGCCAGCGCAGGTGGGCAGCTTGCTCTGTTGGCTGCTTCTGGTGAGATGCACTGTGGAGAGAGAGGCAAAAGGGAGAGCTTGACAGGTGGCTGTCAGACAGGGTCACAGGGAATGGGTATTGCTCTGCCTCAGTCAGCCATATCCCCTCTTCTTGACCTGCCTCTCCAAGGCACAGGGAGCCTTAGGGCAGAGAGCTGAGTCTGCTGCAAGAATGCAGGAAATAGGCTGAGCAAATGAGCAATGTTTTGTTATAGATCAGCCTAACCTGAACAGCTACCTGGAGCTGAGTAGTATTGGTACAGGATGCTCTCAGAAAGGAGATCTCTGCACATGCAATTGTTGTAAAATTAGTTTGAATAGTCTCAATTGCACAAGAGATTTCCCCCTCGTATTTCAGAATGGAGATAGCAGTGTGGCAACTTAAAGATAAAAATGAAGCCTGACTTAAAATGATGACTTTCATAACCATTAGAATCCATTTTACAATTTATTTTCTCTTGTAGATTTTGAAAGTGTGGGTATTACCTGCCAAACTGTCATAAGTAATTATATGTTTATTAACTCATTGTACCTAATAAACAACAGGAAATTTTCAGGATGAGTTTCATTTTTGCCTAAAAAAAAAGATTGATGACTACTGATTAAATACTAAAGCTTTGTTTTGCTGTTACAACTAGACAGAAAATTCTAAATATCAGCAAAATACTTTGCTCGCAGTAATTTCAGTATTTCAGGCCTTTGTGCTGGACTTTATTGATTGCTGACATAGTAGATCAGGGTAATTTCTAGGGGGTTGGGCAGAAGATGACAGATGTCACTTCTTAAATGAGAAAATACCTGAAAGCTGGACTTTCTGTAGGTGGGCAGGATTGCCTGGCCTTGGGGAATAACTGCTAGGAATAATGCATTTCCCAGTGGGATCTCTAAGAGAAAGGAAACTTTTAAAGTCAGTACAACCTCGGTGTTTTTTCTGCTTTGACCGGTGCCTGCACAGGGCAGCTGTATAAGACAGAACAGTGGGAACTGAATCAGTTGTCCAGAAATGCCCTGTGCTTGTGGGGTTGTTGGCTGTACCAGAACTGACAGACGTTTCATCAAAAATGGAGGGAACCTCATTTATTCTAGAAGTCTCACCTGCCTGCTAGAAAGAATCTAATCTGTGCATGTACAAGAGCTAAGGGAGCTTTAATGGCACTGCTGAAACCATAATATAATATCCAGGTTGAAATCATTCCATCTTTATCTCATTACGACTACAATTTTCTTCTATGTGTGAAACTTAAATGTCAAATTGAGGGAGTAGAGAGAACGTAAACAAAAGACTGTGGGCATGTTCCTATTGTTTCTTTAGAGAAATTGTACAAACTGCAGAAGCTTGTAGGATGATGCTCCAAGCAAAATGGGGGGATAAAGGCTTCCAAAAGCTCCGTGGGTTTAGTAAAGAGCTTTTTTATCTGTGCTGAAAGAGAGATGCTCATGGGAGTATTGTCTGTCATTATCACATTCTTCTTCTCTAAAAAAAAAAAAAGAGAACTTGTGGATAAGGACTGCTTATACGATCCATGAAGAATGTGAGTGTATCTCAGCATGCTGTAAGTAGGGAGTGTGTAGACTAGAAGTACAATTGTGAGTTCAGAACAGGTATTTGCACAATCTGAGTTTTGTAACATGCTGAGTTTGAAGTTGCAGCAGATGTGCTGTTTGTAAGCAGTCCAAGTGCTGGTATTTGAGAGCTACCTTGCGTACAGTCACAGCTCACAGAAATGTTTTGTGTCTTTTTTATTCTGCAATTAAAAAAAAATGTCAATGACTTCTAGGTTCTTCAGATCAGTACCTTTTTTTTTAAGCTTTCTTCCATGTGTTACAGGATGCCGAATAACTGGTAGTTGCCCCACGATCTGCTCTGTGTGTCACTCTTGCAGTGTTATGTCACTGATGCTCCCCTTTGGAGGGGGAAAGGGTATTCATGGTTTCTGGGTAGCGGGAAAAGTAGCTAGCAAGTGAGAAACCCAAGGTGCTAGTCAATGAGAAGCTCAGCATTAAGATGTGACTCAGTCATCGTACCTAAAATGCATTGTTTTAAAATGACACTCAAAAGTTTTGAGTGCTATCTCACCTAAATGTACTTTTGTGTCCTTTATGCTTTATGATCTCATACACATTTTTTTGCTTTTTTTCTTCTACTCTATAATTGTACTAATTGGACCAATGTTGTATAAAAAAATGATGCAAAATTCAAAGGAAAACTACTTGTAAAGAAATAGTCAGATTTTTAATGTCACTTCCTGGCAGGTTATCCCATATGGAATTATTACCGTATCTTAGTACCACAATTGATATGTTTAATAATTTTCAGTATGTGTTTGGGTCCTTTTGATGCTTGATTATTACGTTTAAAGAAAGATTACAAGGTAGAATACATTTGCTTTTGAACATATGGAAAACACAGCCTTCCCTTTCCAGATGCATTCATTTTAACTCTTTTTAGCATTCACTGCATCTGTGGTTATTTCTTTTTTCTTTTGAAATGCATTTATTGTTCTATTTCAAGAATGAATCATATTCAGTTGCTACCCCAAAATATAGCAACAAAAGTGGTACAAATGATTGTCTGTAATCTATTATTACAGGCAATCTAACCTGCCAAAACAAAATTTCTATTTAATAAGGTGTTTTTTTGAAATGAGCCTTGTGAATGTTCCATACTAACTGAAGTTGCCCACAAGTTGTGTATTTCAAAAAATTGTTTTCTTTCAAGAGATCATATTTTACTGCATATGACAGAAAAGCCAATGGCATATGACTCTCACTTTGACAATCCTTGCAGTCTCCATTGGCATTTAATCCCTCAGATGTGATATCTGGATAAGATTATATTTCTATTGCGTATTGTCAAAGGCCTTGTCCAAAAAGTAGCATGATAGAGGTACTGTATCTCAGGAGTAGGAAGATTCTGGCACCTAAATACAATATATATCAGCAGAAGATCTGTTTTGTGAAAACCATTGTTTCCATTTTACAGCCTAAAGGAATTAGGCTGAAAAAAAATAAAGGAGACTTGTTTGTATCTATGCACCAATGTGCAGTTTTTTCCTTTGGAAATTCATATGGAGATAATTAAAAGGAACTGGCATCCTATTCAGTGCTTAGTCCCAGTGCTTACTACTCTCACGTATTTATTACTGAAGCAGAGCAATTACAGACAATAACAACTATTTGCAGAATGTTTCAATAACATTAAAAAATGGGAGTGGAAGTGTGAAGGTCCAGCAAATCTAATTCTCTTAAGACTATTTTAATCTCTTTGATTATACAGACACTTGCTTTGGGGCAGTCAATCTTGAAAAATTCCAAGGTAGTGAAAAGCTGGAGAACACAAGCGATTCTCTTGAAAATTCTGCTGCTGGACCTCACTGTTGGCAGATACTTTCAGGCTTTTGTTTGAGGCTGTTCACTTGCACACAGAGATGGAGGTGTGCACCCCCACACTTGGAAGGTTAAAGCCGCTCTATGAAAATTAGATTACTTGGCTGCAAAAATATCAGACCTGCAGTCTACTCTAAATGCATGCAGTCATCATATATTTTGATTATTTTGTGTGAATCTTGAGCATGAGTATTGTTTTATTCCCTGAAGGGAAATTAATGCTGAATACTGATAGAGTGGTTGAACGCATAACCTGAAGCATACTTTTCTCTCCTTAAAGCACACAAAAGAAATGGGAAGGCCACAAACTCCTTTAAAAGAATCAACACTGGAGCCGTGGACTCAGCCACAGGTAGGCTGGAATGACTTTTCTCATAATGCTTTTTTCTAATGGTGGTTTTTCTCAGTCTTAATAGAATCAATCTAGGGCTATAAAGAAACATTGCTTTTAGGGTAGCTCTGTGGTTCTTACCATCATATGTCAAAATGATTTGTTTTGTTGTTTGGCTATCTGGATGATTGTTAGTGTTTTTTAGTTAAACTCTCAGGATCTGATTCAGCTTTTTTCTAGTGTAGAAATGCCGCAATTATCTTTCCTTCAGCTTGTGTTCCTGACATGCTTGAAAGACTGCAAAACCTTACAAAGCCAAACCACTTTCTGAATGGCGTGTCAAGAAACTGCGAGCATCTTCTGGTGTAGAAATGGTGTTTGTGGAGTTATTTTGAAAGGAAGGTTTGAGAGATCAGCCTATGGTGTAACAGGATTTATCTGAAAAGGAAGCAATACTTATTTACACAAAAAAAGATAAAAGAAATGGAGAGATTAATGTGCAGCACTTATGTTTCTTTACATAAAGGGGTTTGGATTTTTTGGTCTTTGCGTTTCTGTGTTTTCTTTAACAAATCAGTGTAAATTTCTGACATGCACAAGTTCAGATCCATTTTTGCTGTTTATTCCCTGTGTATCAGTGCACTGTACTGCATTTTGAAATATGCGGCTTCTGAGTGATGGGAGGGAAGGAAAGAGATGGTTCACTGTGTAGGTGAAACTAGATATTGCTGTTCTGGGCATAAGGATTGGGTCCTACAAGAGAAGGAGATGGAACAGGGGTAGAGGTGAAGTGGGGAGCAGGGAGGCCCCACCTGGAAAACCAAACTGCTTCTGTAAATTGCCAGGGGAAGGGAGCTGTTGCTTTTTAAGGATGTGGGGGCATTTCTTCCTTCAGCAGCAGATTTGTAATTTGTTTGGTACAGTGCTTCTTCCTGACACAAGAACCTTCCTCAACTCTGCAGTGTTCACTTGTTGCTAAAGGTAGCAGTGAATCTATATGTGTAATGTCAAAGTTGAGAATTTGTTGGCAGAGATTGAGAGGACCAGGAAGAGGTAGCAACCTTTGCTCTATAATTACAGCACTACTGTAGTCTAGAGCGGACTCTGCCTTGTATTTTCAGGCTGTAAGCAATCTACCCAAACAAAAATTCTCCTGTTTAGATTTAAAAACTAAAGAATCATAGAATCACCAAGGTTGGAAAAGACCTCTATGATCATCCAATCCAACAGTCCACCTACCACCAATTGTTCCCCAGTAAAAAATGTCCCTTAGTACAACATCTAAATGTTTCTCGAACAGCTCCAGGAATGGTGACTCAACCACCTCCCTGGGCAGTCCATTCCAGTGCCTCACCACTCTTTGGGAGAATAATTTTTTCCTAATATCCAACCTGAACTTCCCCCGGCACAACTTGAGGCTATTCACTCTCATCCTATCGCTAGTTATGCAGAAGAGGCTGACTGCTACATCACCACAACCTCCCTTCAGGCAGCTGTAGAAAGTGATAAGATTTCTCCTTAGTTCCCCTTCTCCAAGCTGAACAATCCCAGTTCCCTCAGCTGCTCCATATAAGATCCCTCACCATCCTCATTGCCCTTCTCTGGATACATTCCAGGGCCTTGATGTCTTTCTTGTAGTGAGAGGCCTACAACTGAACACAATACTCAAGATGCGGCTGCACCAGAGCAGAGTAGGGGAGAAAGATCACCTCTTGCTCCTGCTGGCAACACTGTTTCTGCTGCAAGCCAGGATGCCCTTGGGCTTTTTGGCTTCTAGGGCTCACTGGCGGCTCATGGTGGTTTAGCCAAGAGTCGATCAACAGCCTCAGGTCCATTTCTTCCATATTTTATTAAAATATGTGATCCTAGAGCTTAGGCTTGTTTTAGAGGCTTGTTTACTCCAAAAGCATGTGGCAAACAGTGTAGGGTTTTGGAAATAGAAAGAACCACACATCTCCACTATTGCTTACTTTGTTCATGCTTTAGTGTGCTTGCTTTAAGATTAATTGTGATGCTAGCTGTGCAGGCTTTTGTGGGACGATCTATACAGCTGATTCCAATTTGGTAACATTGCTGGTAGTTCATTATAGGTAAGTTCTTCACTGTAGTCACGCGAGGTATTTGTGCCCCCCCTGCATACAGAAAGAAGGCTGTTATTTGCAGTCATAGAAACTTTGTACTGCAGGAAATCCCTCAGCTGTTACTCTCCTCTACTACTTCCTTACTATGGAAGTTGTTACTATGCCCATATGCAGCATGCATCGGACCTGTTTCTAGGTATTGCATGGCCAAAACTCCAAGCGCCTCTATCCAGACAGTTGCTAATCACAATCATTAGGAGTGCATTGATCTGCGTCTGCAATCAATAATGTTTATGCACAAGACCGCAGGAGCTTGCAGTGGTCTATAGTTACTAATAGACAGTAACTTCTTATGTGCAGGCACGAAAATATTGAGGAAAGTGTTTTGTTAAAGCAGTTACTGCTGAACAGCTAATGAATCGTTATGGAAGGATAGCAGACTCCTCAGGCTCCCTTGCTTGCAGAAAGTGCTGCAGGGAGGCAAAGATCCTGTTGGGGCTGAATTTCAGCTTGTTGGCACTCAAGGGAGAAGCTGAGTTTCTGAGCTGTGAGAGGAGGTTGGAAGCAGCGTGATGCAATGATCACAGTGTGGTGTGGTCTGGTGCAAGAATGTGGGTGAGAGAGGTGATCTTTTGCAGCCAGTTCTCTGGTGGTTTGTGCAGCTGCTGCCTGTATTGGTGAAGAAATATTCTGTTGGACTGTTGCAGTGCTAAAAAAAAAAAAAAATCTTTGTTTTTCCATGTTCTCTCACTGTGTTACATGATCACTTCTGAAAGCTGTGTTTGCCACTGCTCCGTTTAATAGGTACGTGGATTAAAACATGTAAACTGCTTTTGTCATTCCTATTCATTTTTGGAAAAAAAAAATCCTGCCTTTTGAAAAAGTACACAGAAAGAAGCTAACACCCGTATGCCTTTTTGTTTCATGGAGAGAAGAAATGTAATCAACAAAATCAAAAACTGCTGGAGCCATTATTGTTGCACAAAATTAAATTAGTTGTTAATTCTTTCACGGATGTAATTCTGGCCCCTGCAAATCCCTCCTTAGATATTTTGTATAAAGTGAGTAAAAATTCATGGCATGAATAAAAGCTTTGTCTATTTTATGAGCAACAGGCAAATGTTCCAAATGGTACTCATAAAGCAAATGGTTCCCAGCTCTAAAAGGAGGAGGAATATATTTAAAAGCCACCAGAATGAGTCGTGAGTAAAACCAACTCCTATTTACAAGACGGTATTATTTACATGAAAGTTTTTTGATCTTTATATTTTTCCCCCCTGAGGGAAAGACTCACTACTTTTGTCTACTTAATAATAACAATAAAAAATCATTACATTTTCTTGGGCTATTTACTGCAGTTTCCATGTTCAGAGTTGCTGTGGGATACGTTTTATCAACAGAGTGAGTGGAAAAAAAAGAAATAGCTGAGAGCACAGCGTTGGTGTTCAGGGCCAAACAGTCAGTGAAGCAGAAAGCACCACATCTGTCCCCTAATACCAGGAGGTGAGAAGCTGATCCATATTAGTGGTTGGACAATTTCACAGAGTCTGACGGAAACAAACACAGCACTTTCTGCGTGGAAGGAGGGAAGGCTGCGTGTTTCGTGCTCTGTCATGCTTCTGATTTTCCTTATTTGCTCAAGGATTCACCTCAGATGTAGCTGCTTACTTGAGAAAATTTGGAAGTGAACTGCTCAATTACGCAAAAAATAAAGAACTATGGTGCTTTGTCAGGTTGACTTCTTCAGGGTAGGGGTTTTTTGTTTGTTTATGTTTTGGGTTTGGTTTCTTTCTTTTTATTAAATTCCTAGAGCAATATGACATTGCTGAAATGGCAGTTCTTTTTCATGGCCATGCTATTTAACTTGTGTTTTTCTGCATCTTTCTCTGTGAACTCAATGAATGGAAACTGATGTCTGCACCTGGAAAGTGTGAGACTCATTCTGATAAATGTGGGACAAACCCTTTGCAGATAAAGAATGTGTGCTAGTAGTTGACCAAAAAGACTTGTCATTGGATTACAAGCTTTATTTAAATGCAAAGTACCATGTATTCCTCTGGTTATATTTTTGCCACTTTTGTCTGATTAAACGTTTAGCTGATAAACACTGCCAAGGCTGTTTAGAGCTACTGCAGTTGAGAATACCTGCTTTATAGACTCTATGATTATGGTCAGTTATACAAAGGGCAATTCAATATCAAACCAATCTGTGAAGTTTTTGAACTCTGCAGATACTATTTTAAAATCGGAATTTTGTATGGTAAAGCTACAGAATACAGTGATTGGGATTATTCAAATTCAGAAGTGGTTTTATTCTGACAAATTACTAGTTGGATAAAACCAAAATAGAGAAAAAGAGCAATGATTAAGATTACTTGGCTTAAAGCTGTTCAGTATCTGAGTATTTTGATTTAAACTTTGTTGTTGTTGTTAGATTCTTGCATGACTGTCTGTTATGCATCTAGGTAAAGTAATGTCTGCAAGTGATTCCTGGAGGTGTTTCACACAGTACAATATGAGAAGGCAGTGTTACCAGTGCTGGAGCTTTTCTTTACTAATTCTAACAGCTCCAGTTGCTCTTACTAAAAAGCCAGGGTGAAGTTGCATTAATTTTGCTGGCCTAAATGTAGTGTAATTACCTTAATGAACACTTTTGTCCTTTTTCCTCATGCTCTTCCTTTTCTACAGCGCTGCATGAAAATGCAATCCATGAAGGTTTATAGTTCCCCCAGGAGTTCTCAGGTAGGGCTGAATATCCAGGGATTAAAGATCTGTCAGTCTCAGGTAGCATACATCCACATGTGTCTCATAAATAAGCACCATCCGGTACCAACATGGCTTTATTACCACCTGGTGTCTTACTGCAGCAGTGAGTGTGACCAGCAGGAGCAATAAGGTACAGGCTCAGGGAAGCATTTGTCTCTCAAAAGCAAAAGGGGAAAGTGACTTGCAACTCCGGCTTTCTAGTTTTGCTTTATCTCTCTTGGTGTGCAGTGCACATTCTTTTTTTTTCTTTTTTTTCTTTTTTGAAACAATTACTTTTTGTGGAAAGGCAAAAACCCCTCAGACTGAAATCTAATTACAAATGATAGAGTGCAGTATTTTTCTGCTCAATTTTAAAGAATCACTTTATAATCTCGGAACAGTGGATAACAACATCACTAATCCAATATTTTAACAGTAAATACGTTTGATGATGGGAATTGCTACACTAATCTTATATCCCTCCACAGTATAGTTAAGAAATCCACAGGGGGTTTTACTAATCAGTTTTTGTGGAGTAAATCAAGTCATGTAATTCTCGTTCACTCTAAATGCCCTGCAACTGCCAGCAGAGCTATGTGCATTATTTTTTGTTCTTTTCCCAGCTTTGTACTCCCATTTGCAGCCAGGCTTTCCCTTTCAATATGCAGAAAAGAGACTTTGGGAGAGAGGTCTCCAAGCACCCTCTGTAAGACAAGGTTTGTCTCACAGACAGTTGGCCATGCACAATGCTACCCTTCCTGCTGGGGTGGAAGGGAGCCCTGAGATGGAAGAGTTCCCCACAGTCACCACAGTCTGACCATGAGCACTGCTGCACTTTTGAGGCATACAGTTTTGGTTACTTAGATCCTCATTTTACTGAGCAGTTTTTTGCAATATGACATCTTGTGCTCCTGTACAAAGAGACTGTCAAAACTAAATCAAAAGTTTTTTCTACATTTTACAAACAATAGAGCATTTTACATTAGGGAGAAATATTAACTATTATGGTTAAATATTTGAAGAGGAGCAACCAATGAGAATTCTATGCCTACTTTCTCCCACAGTTCATGGGAACAGAATTATTCTCCATAACGTCCCGGTGTGCTGTTTGCCTGGCTCACAGCTTCAGCCTTTAGCATTTTAAATCAGCAAAAAATCAGAATTAAAGCAAAGCTTATTTCTGACTCAGTGTCTTTAGTCTAGATAGAAATCAGTCACCTAAATATATCTACACAGCCTAGCCATACCCAAGCTATACTTGGTATTTAGGAGCTGTGTGCTTAAAATAATCCCATTTTATTTGATGCCTTAATAAATTTACATACGCCTCAACTACATTTTTTGTCTGAATGGAACTTCAATTAGAATCCTTGATTCTGACACAAAAGACTTAGTAATTAAAAAACAGAGAGAGGAAGATCAGTGCAGAAAGTGTTAGACTTCTAAATGCAATTAGAATTGCCCACAAAGCTGTTTTCGAGCACTACAAACCTGCTTTTTTGTCACTTAAAATGGAGGCTTCACAAACTAGAAGCTAACTGATAGCAGCCAGTTGTTTTGATCTGACTGGAGTACCAATAGGTTTGAAATAGTATTTTATTATGAAACTTGAGAGAAAAACACACTAATTTCTGCACTTTAAAAGTAATTATAGAGGGTATCCTAATAAACACTGAATCTTTCTGGGATGGGCTGGTGCAATACCTGGCTACCCAAAAGTACAAAGCTAACTTCTTGCAGCTAACAATACTATTTCATTTTAGCTGTGATTCTAGGCTATGTTTTATGTAGTATTCCTGACATTCTATGGAAACAATGCAGCCAGAAATCAGGCTGTGGTTCTGAAAGGCAGTTCATTAATTGGAAATGAGCAGTAACCATTCCTTGTCTAGTGAGCATTTTCCCTGGCTGTTGCATTTAATATGGAATAGAAGAATACGAACATGCCATATATAAAACATTATATCGATATAATGATGTGTGGTTGAATTAGGCCACTAGGGCTATTCAACTGCAAATGTAAGTAAGCTGATATATTTTTAAAGTGTTTATCAAAAGTAACAAAAGCAGTTATTTCTAGAATTATAAATGATCGGAATTCTTCTTAGTTTTTCTGATTCGTATATTGTTTCTTTGCAAAAGACCCAGGAGATTGTTGATTACATTGGTTACCCCATAGCTGAAGGGACACTGAAGTTTATCAGAAAAACTGTTCAAGATTAATGTATTTCTGAGAGCTAGTGAGAGTAATATAGCTTGGAAGAGAGTTAGCTTTGAATTTGTTTTGATTTCTTGAAGGTTGAAAACATTTTTTTGTGACAATAAATAAAGAATAATAGTGTTCCTTAAAGTGGTGCCTCAAAGCATGATAGGTGATGTAAATATTGTGGAGCTCTGTATTTTTTATATGCTATTATAAATCAAAACTAAGAAGATGGGAAAATTGCAATTGTATTTTGTTTTGCTCTGTGTGAAGATTAATTTAGAGATGAATGCAAATGCAAATAAAATCTAGTTTATTTGAAAAACTTCAAAATCTAAATAAGCGCTTCTTCTGCCATGGAGCAGAGTTGCTTAGATAACCTGGGCAACAATAATTCTCTTTTTAATTAATCTAGTAGGATTAATTTGATGTGCTTTCTGTGTATGTACTTACACAATTTATATATATGTAAGTATGAATATATGTATATGCACAATTTTTTCAAGATCTACTTTTTGCCATAGTATTGGATTGTTGGAATTTATTAGCTGATGTCACTAGAAAGTCTCTCAGAGAAAATAAGAAAAAAACCCACAAGATATCGTAGCGTTGTGAGCACTGGATTTGCATTGATTTCAGCAGGGGACACCATTATAAAGGCAGAAAAAATTCCCATTTCATTTTTAAGTTTACCTGTTTTTCACACCAGTGTATCATTCTGTGATTAAAAACCGTTGGTTTGATGTAAGCTGCTGTTCTCTTATGAGTTAATTAAAATAAAGGGAAACTCAATAGACAGTTTCCATAGTTGCCTTGTTGTAGTTTCAGACGTTAAGATCTGTAGAAGTGGAAAGCCTGTCACTTTATGGTTTGTCTCTCTGAGGACAGACACTTGCATGTTTGTCTGTGTCAGATTTTTCCATGTTCTTTCAGTTCCCAAATGTCAAAGCTGCTGAGTGGAAAACTGAGGGGTAATGAAGGTTTCAGGTCCTTACTACCTTTAAATATTTAAATCTTTTCTAATTCATTCACTCAGACACTGAAGAACATCTTTTCCTTTTTCACCCACAGCAGCAGTGATGTTCTGTGTCTAGTTTCTTTGGCTCACACTGCTAAATCTTTCCCTTCCTCTTGCTTGTCACATGTCTGAGTTGTTGTTACAGACTTGAACAGTGGTGGAAATGGGGAAAGAGTTGTTAACAAGGGAAGGGAGCTCAGCTGCAGAGCATTACCCACAAATGCAGTCCACTGTGCATGAAAACAGGTAACCCAGAAAGCATGCTGCCAACCCGCTTCTCACTGGAGCTGTAGGAGGGAAGAAGACTGCTTATAACAGGCAGCTGATTTATTCTCCTTTGCTGTATGCTGAGGTGGATGAGATGGGGCACTCAGTAGTGAAATATCCAGTGACAGTGTTTAAAAAGGGTGGGTAGACAGCTACTCCTTCATCTTGTAAGGTGCTGGAAAGCCCTGTCAGTGCTTAAGTAAATCACCTCAGAGCGGCTTTCAGAAAATGTAGATGAGATCTTCAAGGTGCTTAGTTATCTATTGGGACTGTCAGAACGGCTTTCCTCCCCACAGTATTTCTTCTGGCATCTCTCCTTTTTGGCAAGAAAGCAGAGACGGCCCCATTATGCAGGCGAAAGCATTAAGAGAATCATTAAGTTGCATTGGACTGTAACTTACATGCTCTGAGCTGTGTTCAGTGTGCATAAATCTTAAAACAGAAAACATAAACTGGGCATATTCACAGAGGTGTCAGTTTTTCCGGTGTCCGGTTCAATGTACCTCACAGAGCAGTCAGTGGTACCATGAGACTGAGTTGTACTCAGGAACAAAAACATCCCCCTGACTGCTGCTGCTGATGGGTGTCCTGATGCATCTCAGAATGGAGGGAGATGGCTCCTTGGAAAAGCTTTAGGAAAGCATGAGCATAATAACAGCATTCTTGTGTTGTGTTTTAGACCTTAAAATTGGCATCAGCTTCAGAGAGGACCTTTGCATGGCTGAGTGTGTGAGGGAATGACTTTGGACTTGTTGGGCTTTTGACTTTCAACTTCCTGAGGTTTTTTTCTCTCTCTGTTTTGGGAAACTTAACTATGTTTTCTTGGTGGTGGCTTTATTTTTATTTTTATTTTTTAAATTATGATTTATTGTTTTTTTACTAGGTTTAATAAGAATTTTAAGCCTGCCCTCCTGCTGTATTAGCTATGCAAATTTTATTTTCAAGGATAGAAAACACAAACTGCCATAAAATTTTATCACATGAGGTAGAGGAAGTAGATACTAGATTTGTGGTGTCATAGAATCATAGAATGGCCTGAGTTGAAAAGGACCACAATGATCATCTAGTTTCAACTTCCCTGCTATGTGCAGGGTCGCCAACCCCCAGGCCAGCCTGCCCAGAGCCACATCCAGCCTGGCCTTGAAGTGCATCCAGGAACGGGGCATCCACAGCCTCCTTGGGCAATCCGTTCCAGTGCTTCACCACCCTCTGATGTGATGCACACTCGTACAGATCCTGTAATGCTGAACATTTTTCTATTGATCATAATGAAAGAAGAACAAAGCCCGATACGAGAATTCATTTAAAATGCAAATACTGACAGTTATTCACAAACTCAGTGAGGGCCCTCTCTGTGCATAGATCAAACTTTAGTTTGTGCATCTTCAGTGCTGAAAATTGGCTTTTAACTGAATTTTGTGAGATGAAATAAGGTACTTCTTCAGTCCGTTAACTTATATTATTATTGTCGTGCATCCCTTGTGTAGTTTGTGCCTCTCCTGATTGCTGTTGCCGGGTCACTTCCCCTCACAGTCATTTTCTCGGCTACAAAATCAGTTGTTTTTCTTGAAGGATGTTTTATGGACTGATTAATTTTTTGGCTGCAAATTATTGTGTATAGAGCAGATACACTCCAACTTGGTTCGCCGGTGGCTATCCAGTAATGGATATTACATATCCATTGAAAGCCCAAATGAGATTAACACCACTGCTCTCTCCATCTGCCTTTGAGAAAGAATCCAATAAATAATGAGTTATATAAGGGAAGATTATCACATTGTATTCAGCATTTACAGTAGCGTAATTGTAAGTTGTATAAATTAGTATAGTTTGTGCATTAATTCTGGTAAGGAGACAGGAGCCCACTCAGAGTGGGCAGGCACTGTACCTGTACTGAGCTCCTTGCCCAGCCTTGTGGGTGGCCATTGTCACTCGTCTCAGTTCCTCAGGCTGGCCCTTGTGAGCTTGCAGAAAGCAAAGCAGCAGGTGAGTTTTGCCTGCTTCTTCACAACATCCTGTGCTGCAGAGCCTGGACTCAAAAGCTCATGTTAAGTTTTTATTGGTTGTCTTGATCTGCAGGGGACTGCAATGTAGGGAGAGGATTAAAAAAAAAAAAAATCATTATGGAGATATTGCCTGTTCTGATTGCTTTGGGCTGCAGATTCTCAGATTCTGATGCTGTGCTGGGAGTGCAGACTCCAGCCTGACCACATGGCTGCCTTACAGGTGCCCCCTAATCTACAGCCAAGTGCCTGTGCAATGTGCATAGAGGATGCATATCCTCTCAGAATTTAAGAAATAAGACCTTCTTGCATCTCTCTTTCATCTGTGTCATGTTATCCCATTGCACCTCAGCAGCAACTACTGATTTTCATGGAGGTCATCAAAATGAGTAGCTGTAATACATACTCAGGAAGACTTATATCTGAAAAGGGAGGTTGCTCTGGCAGTAGCTGGAAGATGTTTTCAAGCCATTTCTGTCCATCTGTCTGAGCCCACCTCTGTCTTCCAGCATCACAGCTTTTTGTACAAGTATTTGTCTTCTCTTAGAAACTAAAATATTTTTATTTAGTAACCAACCAGGAGATGCATGCAAAAAAATTAATTCCAGAATCTATCATTGCAGTCATTTTTTTTTTTCCTGAAGAATTGAATGAGTTGCATTCTAATATAATTTATAGCTTTTCATGAGGTTTTAGCTAAGTAGAATCTTCAAATTTTTCTTAGCAATTCAAAATCTGTAGTTATTTACAAGACAAAAAATTACCATAAAGAGTGAAAGCTCCATAAAGAAGACTGTAATCAGGGAAATACTTTGGGTGTACATGGATAACATTGATAATAGAAATGCAAATTTTACTTTGAATATACTAATAAAATTTGCTTTGAGAAGAGATATTTCCCATTAAATATAACTTGCATCTGAACAACATGTTTTTCACACCGTTA
This sequence comes from Gallus gallus, assembly GCF_016699485.2. NCBI lineage: Eukaryota > Metazoa > Chordata > Aves > Galliformes > Phasianidae > Gallus > Gallus gallus. Next base: position 6,754,745 of record NC_052535.1, on the reverse strand, counting down.
TAAGGTAACTAAATTCTCCCGGCCATCTGTTGTATTCCATCTAGGAGCCATGAACTCTGCTTTGATGACTGGAGGTAGCTTTTCAGTATATATCATTCTTCTCATGTGTGAACTGTTATTTTCAAGGCTCACGCAACCTTCAATACTATTATGTATAGGAATTTTACTAGGTAATTCTAATTGATTTGTTTATTGATTATTTATTTGTAGATTAAAGAAAATGCCATTAGAAAAGCATGCCACATTCCAGCTAGTAGATTCTGGTGGTGTAGACCAAGACCATAGTTTGGAAAATGATGACCACAACAGTTTTCTGTTTTGAATTTATTTTTACATGCCTCTATGCTTTCCCAAATACCACATAAGGATAGTAAATATATTTGTTGTGCATTACTCTGTTGTTTTTTCTAATTCTAATCCATTTTAGAAGTAGATCAGACACAGAAAGGAATTAATGTTTCAAACACTGACAGCCATTGGTGTTTGTAGTAGAATCCATCATCCCTGAAAAGATGCATATTCTACTGCATTGTTTTTAAATCCATAAATTTTCACTAGTGACAGAGTACTTGGTAATGTGATGAATCTCACTGTATGATAGCAGTATGTATGGTGTAAGCCACGAAACAAAGGAGAAATTGTACCTTATTTGTCATGATGCCGTGACTTGTGGAAACTTTCTTTCTTGAGGTGCCCACTATTAGTTACTATGATGGGCAAGATTTGTTTTACGCTTTGAGGTTTTCAGGGCTGTATCTTCTTAAAACTGAAGTACTAACATTTCCAAAAGTGTCTGCAATTTGGGGACATTTTTAGTACTGGATTGTTTATCTGATAATATTCTGCACTTAAATTTGTTGGGTTTTTGTTTGTTTGTTTTCTCAGAATTTACCCTCCAGATTGCTGTAGTTTTATTCTACAGTGTACATCTGTTCCAAGATGTATGATAAATTTCTTCCTTGTCTATACTCATGTTTTTTCCTTTGCTGTGCCTTGCTCATTTCTGCATGTGTGAGTTGTGATAGTCTCCTGGATTTTGTTTTTGAATGGTGTTGATCATTTTTCAATATCCATACAACTTCTACTTTTCAAATAGAAACTTATGATTTGTATCTGCTGATTTTACTTTTGTCTTCAGCAGCTTGAGTATGAAGTGATAGGACAAAGCAGTCTGGTCTCAGTGAGAACAAAGCTCTTGGTCCTTCTGAATTCAGATCTCTTTTTTCTTTAACTGTTTTATATCTCAGACACAGATCTTCGTGGAAATAAAAGTAATGATGCTTTGTAATCCATTCTCTCCATTTCAGGATTTACTGTGTTGCAACTCAAGAAACAACTTTCTTCTAAACAGGAGAAACAAGAGGGGCCAGGTTGCTTTATTTATTTATTTTTCAGAACATTGCTATACTGGTAGGTTTCTAGGCTTGGCAGTTTCACAACAACTCGATAAAATAAAAATAAGCACGCCATCACTATTTTATCTTGCTTCTTTCAGATGTGCTTCCTTCAGAATTGCTTCTTTCTTTCATAAATGTGGAACTCTGCTCGTCAGAGTCGCAGTCTGTTCACAAGCTCTGCCAAGTTGAGGATTTGAGAGAAAGTAAACAACTCAGTTGGAAACATGGATAGCAAGCACTGCACATACTCTAAGAAGCAGAGAGATGCTGCTGTATTATACAAGAGTTCACTTAATGGAAAAATACTGTTTTCCTCGTAGAAGGAATGAATAATTCTTGCTAACCATTGTAAAGTAAGCCAATCATGCTTGACAGCTGCACTCTGCTTAGGCAACTTATCTATGAAGTTTTTTATAGTATCTTTGTTGAATAAGAAAGAGATTTTTGGCCCTCAGTTGCAATATAAACCAATATTTATATGAAATAAATCATGCTAGAACTACCTACGAAAAAGAGAAAGAGCTTGGAGATGGGTAATTATTGAAGTCTTTCTCTACATATGAACTTGTTGCTCTTCGTATATCCCTAGAATATTAGTTTATTTGCTTGTTCTAACCTCCCTGGCATGGGCAGGGAAACATCCCACTAGGTCAGCTGGCCCAAAGCCCCATCCTGGCCTTCAGCACCTCCAGGGATTAGACAATCACAGCTTCTCTGGGCAGTCTGTGCCAGGGCATCACCACGCTCTGAGTAAAGAATTTCTCCCTAATGTCCAATCTAAATCTCCCCTTCTAGTTTAAAGCTGTTGTCCCGTGTCCTATCACTACACTCCCTGCCAGAGTCACTTTCTAGCTTTCCTGCAGGTCCCTTTTTAGTACCAGAAGGTTTACTCAGAGCCTTCTTTTCTCCAGGCTGAACAACGCCCAGTTCTCCCAGCGTACCCCCATGAGAGAGGTGCTGCAGCCCTGTGAGCATCCTAATGGCCTCCTCTGCACCCACTCCAATAGCTCCTCCTCCTTCCTGTGCTGGGGCCCCACAGCTGAACACACTGCTCCAGGTGGGGTCTCACTAGAGAAGAGCGGAGGGAAAGAATGACCTCCTTACCCTCCGGTTATGCAGACATCTTGCAAAATAGTGCTCAGACTCTGACAGATTTTGGTTTCTGCAAACAGGTGTTATTTAACTCATGCTTCTCAAGTAATTGCTTATTGCTCCTGTCTTCACCAAACTAACAGACAGCAGTAAGTTGAAAGGCAATTCATAATTATCTTCCTAAAGAGGAGGTGGGACTTCACTTTAAGAAGCACCTTAAAAACACTGCCTAAACCTGTTTTCCTGAAGTAGAATTGCTGTTAGATTGCTGTTCCTCCTTCTGCCTTGTTCCTGGGCAGACTTACTCTCCCACTTTTGTGTATTTCCACACTTAGAGACAGCTGAAGATCAGAGCAGAACCCAAAATTACTGTTTTCTTTCACATCAGTCCCATAGGTTTGTGAAGCTTTCTGACATCGATATCAGTTTAAGAGACTGTGCTGTATATTTTACTGAATTACCTCACTCCTCACAACAGCAGACTTCAGGGCTTAAGGGATATATTTTAGCTACAGTAGAAGTTGCCCTTATTAAGCTTCTTTCTGTCATATAGCTTTTCTTTAGAAACCTTGGAATGGCAGTGGCACAATACATTTAAAATATTTTGACTGCACTCAAATTAGAATTATCAGAGGGCATAATTTAAGCTGTTGGGAAATATAACAGGTTCTTTTTTATACAGTAAAATTCCCTTTCCGCTTAAGTAGCGTCTTGCTGGAGGTGACGTCATATTTTCAAATGAAGCGAGCATAGGAATATTTGAAATATTTTTTAGTGACTGCTGAAACTCTTATAGTGCTCCTTGTGTGGTGATCATTCTCCGTACAAACCAAGCTCCCTTACAAGGCACTGGGAACAGGAGTGGTGATATAGAGAAATATACAGAATGAGGAGGAGGCACGAAACAGGATAGCTCATACTGTAAACAGAAGCAAGGTAAGCTTTTGTTCCTTAGGAGGGAACAAAAACCCAACCTATATAGCAGAAGACCAAGCAAATATAGCTTTAGAAAATAAATGCTTCTGAATAAGATTGTTTGGGTATGATAGATGCATTGTCAACCTGCTGCAGCTAAAAGCTAAATACCTGAGTTGAGGAGGAAAAAAAACCCCCACAATTGAACAAAATCAATCATTGGGGTGTAGGCTATTAAATGTTGACAAGTGGTAAAGGCAGGTTATACTGCTCTAAAACTTTGGGGGATAGCAAAGCACCTTTGAGTAAACTTACACTCTTTAAATCAAAAATGAAAGTTCATTGTTTTCTTTCATGGCATTATATGTCAGGGGCCAGTATTCTCAGAGACTGTTTCACAGCATGAAATTACTGTTTTACTTGGTTCTTTATATTTTTGACCTTGAGATCTTGATCATTACAGTCTATCTACCTGACAACTGCAGAGTTCAGAAAAAGTTTAGATTCTGAAACAAAGATTTCTTTTTTTTTCTTTTTAGTCAAATAACGAGCAATGCTGGTTATGCAAAGTGAAGGTCAAAAAAGCGTATTCATTACTTTCCGTAGAGAACATTACAGAGAAAACCCACACAAATCATTCGTTTTTCTTCTACAGCCAAAGAATTCACCACAGAACTGCAAGAAAATGCAAACTGAAGTCTTAAGGAGGCAATGTTTCAGAGTAGTTAGAATTGCTTTCTTAAAATAACAAAGCTTCCATTGATTTCTACTCCTTTAATATACTTTAGACTGCAAGATTTAGATAGTTCAAATTTATGTAGAAATTAGGGGGAATAGATAGAATGTGCTAACGTTATGGAGACAGTCACAGGATTTCACTTGCATATGCAATGATCTCACTTTGGTATTTTGTGATTTCTTCCACTTTCTAAGGACTGTGCACCAATTACTAAAGCTGTGAGACAATGAAGGGGAGCTAGTAATCAGATTTAATGGTGACATCCTGCTGTCCTCTCCTCTTACTAATGGCTAGGAAATTCACTTCTTGTTATGCCAGTTCGTGCAAGAGTAAAATGAGGAATACTGATGTGAGGAATGGAGGAATGGAGTGATGGATGGAGGAATACTGACTGATGAATGGTAGTCCTGACTTGAAGGTTTAGTTTTGTAGATCTACAAGGAAGATACGGTAAAACTAAGAATAAAAAAAAAGTCTCATCTGCTAGTAGCATTGGTGATTTTTTCAAAAAGATAATTTAATCTCCCTTGTAGTTTGTGTCCTATTACTCTTTTTCTCAGAGATTTAATGTGTGATGCATACATTATTTCTGACACACACTTGTGTCAGACTGTACTGAACGAAATGTCAGGTCTAGAATCCTGAAGGAAAGCAGCCTTTGGTCACTTCTTAGCATTTTTCTGATATTTCAGTCAGCTGTTATAGGGGACAGTAGGTGGAGAAAGATTACTTGCTTAAAATCATTATATTACATCATTATGTTTGCATTCTTCTGAATATTCTTCTGTAGGGGTGGCTAACTATCCAACTAAAAGTTAGCTACTCTTTCCTAACACAAAGAAAAGATTGCCTGAGAAGAAGAGCATTCTGGAAATTATAAATCTTCCATAGAGACAGTAAGATATTGGAATAGAAAGGAAAAAGTAATATTGTGTGTTATATGGCCTATTACTGACTTCTAGGCATTATTACATAGCAATCAAGGCTTCTCTGCAGAGTGGAAGGAATTGAATGTATAACTGCTAATTAAGCCTAGGTAAAATAAATGTTATGTGCTGTTTCCTATAGGTAACATCGTATGAATGTGGAGGACTTTACAGTGAAATAAATGCCAACGGAAGAAACTGCTCTGCTGTTGTGCATGTATTAGTTTTCCTTAGAAACAAATATCAATAAATATTCTCTGATGACCTTATCTGCTGCAGTGGGGTGTGAAGCTAGAAGGAATTTTTCAAGCGCTACTTGTGTCACCTAAGAGAGTGGTAGCAGCCTATTTTATGTCGTATTTGCAAGTCCTGTGTGTTGAATGGAACCCAGGATACTTTACAAGATTACTTAGAAAATCTTTATTTTAGATCACTTCATTGGATTTTGTATTTATTTGAATTGTTTTCATCTGATAATTCTTTGTTAACACAAGTACTTTTTCTTATAGTAACTTTCTTTCAAAAATGCCGCATTATTTTGTCCTCCTACAGTGAGTTTGGACACTCAAAAAGAGTAAGGAGACATTTGCTGCTCTGAAGTTCCCAGAAGGCAAAGACGGCAATAGGAACTCTACAGGTTCCTTAAGTTCCTCAGAAATTTTTAGGCCGCCGCCTTTAAATTATGGGAAATGTGGAAGTTTAAGAGTTTGTTTTACTGGTAAAATCTTTACTTTAAAGTAGTCCCTTGATGTAATGCATAAGATAAATCATTGCTCTAGTTGTTTTGACACTCTGGAGTGTAGTTATATTATGCACTGGTTTCCCAAGAGATCTTAAAATTTAACAAGCAGAGGCCAGCGTGAGTGATGAAATGAGGCAGCAGCAGAGCCATTTCAATTATACTTTTATTACACGGCCATTCTTTGTGGAGCACTTCATACTTTTTGTAATGCTTACTAGAGTATGAAGTGCTTCATGTGAAGGAGAGGTAGCTCTGATTTTATGAGTAAGTGGGCAGTGTGATTTCAACTTGCTCTGACAGCAGTGCTGTGGTTGTAGCAGCAGGAGTAACACAGAGAGAGCAGGGAAAAAAGGCTGCTCCGTTCAGCTGTAATGGCTGAGGCTCTCTATGGAGAATTGTAAGTTTTCAAAATTTAGAAATAATCTAGTGAACTGAGATACGTGTTTCTTATATTTTTTTTTCACAGCTTGTTGCATAGTTATCTTCTTGTACAGTGAGTTTTTTCTGAACATTTATTTTTAATGTAGGTTGTCATTTAGAAAGCCTGTTAAATATTTTGAAAGTGTTAGAAGTGTAACTTATGCATTAGATTCTTACTGTAAGTTCCCTTTTTATGTGAAAACAATAATGGGTATGTTACACTGGATTACATGTGTAAATATCTAGAGATCTGGAAGTTTAAACCACCTTTCTCACTTGCTACGTTTTAAGGAGCAATTTACAGTAATCATAAGGGATTCATATTAAAGTAACTTCCCATTCAAGACTGCAGTAATGGCACCAGGCAGTGGAAATCCTGTTTGGTTACACGACTTTTCTTTCTATTGTAAATTTATCATGTGCTTTCTACTTGCTATAGGGTATATAACTTTTTCTGTTATTTCATGTGCCCCTTGAACCCTCAGCATGGTCAAATTCACTGCACTGAATGCACAACCGGTGCAGATGTAACCCAGGCAGAGAGATTCACTAGGCATTTGTAGGACAGCAGTTCAGGGGAGAGACAGAAATCACGGCTCATTCTTTTGTGATCAAACTACTGTACGTATTCTGGTCAGGCTACAGTTGATGGTGGTTGTTAGATTCCCATCAGAATATACTAACTTCCATTCTAATGCAGCGTTATTAGAAATCTCCCTCAATGTCTAACGTAATTGTTAATTTAGACCACTTGTGTCTTTCTGAGATGAGTGAGAAGGGAATCTTTTTTCTCTCCCTTTACAAGCAGACCTGTTAAATCCTTTGGCTGAATGGATAACGATTACAAGTCTCAACTGACAAGCTGCAATTTTTTCAATTCCTGAAAGGTCGTTTATAATAACAGAAATGACTAGTGTAGCACACCTACAATATCTGTGTTGTGAGGGAACTCTGATTAGAATTTCATCTGGAACCAAGGGATACGCTTTTTGTATGCAGAGGGAGGCTGTTAGACTGCTATTCGTGTCCACAGCTACTCTGGCCAGCAACAAATGCTCACACTCCTTTCTTATAAATGATAATAAGAAAAAAAAGTGATGGTATAAATGCAAACTGCCTTGATTGTTGGAATGGTGTGAAGTTCTGATTAGAAACAGATGTGCAACTTTTCCAATTACAGAAAGAATTGTGTAATAGGGGCTGTAATGCTACAGTGCTATATGAGCATATAGAAAAATAAGGAAAACTCAATTTAAGCATGAGCAAAGGAAAACGATTTTTTTTTTCTTCTGTGTTCTATTTCTGCTCTAAATAACAGACTAGTACTTGAGAACAGAGCTGTACCTCTTTGCCAGTGTTTGGAGAAGGTCTTTCTTTTGTGGCTTCCTTTTTTACTCCTGCTACAAAACTCTTAAATGTTTCGGATGTGGATGGAATTTGTGGGGTAGGTTGAAAGGGTCTGATATAGTTGTAACTTTCTCTAAAATTCAGGAAGTTTGTGAACACCATCACTGAATATAAGACTATGAAGTGTCTACTGTTGTGCTTTAGTATTTCTTCTCAGGTTCTTGTGAAATTCACACTGTTCATGTTTTCGCGCTCCTTCTCTTGAACCTTCAGCTCCAAAATTCAAATTTTCTAATCCAAGTGTTCTATTACTTACTTGTTCCTTCACGTATTCTAGTATCTATTATCAATTCTTATTTTTACTTGTAATATCTGTGATCTGAAGTTAGCCACTTATTATTCACTCGTTTTACTTTGCTTCTGAGGTGAAATAGAAGCACTTTGTTGGAGAAAATGAAGTGAATATCTTGATGCAAAGACGTTCAATCAAAATTGCTTCTCAGCAATTTAGCCATCTATTTTGTTCAATTTTGGATGAATGATGTACTTCTCTGTTTCATTTTACTTTTTTTTTTAATCCTTCCCATATAATAGACTGGTGCAGTATAAAGAATGCTCCATCTCACAATATGCGCACATATTTTCCAGGAATAAATTAGAACATTTCCCAGTGCTCCAGCACATCACTGTTTAATATAGGCCAATAGATCAAAGACAACTGCTGTAGTTTCCCTCCTGGGTCTGTTAAAGCCATTATAAATGTGACCCTTTATAACATGTGCTGTATTATTTAGAAAGCTACTGTTTCCCTAGAGTTAATCTATTCAAGAAGTTATTGAATTTGGGCTTCTTTTTAAGTATATCTTTCTATGGCACATCCACTTACATATCTAGTTAGCTAGCTAGCTTACGTTATGTATCTGTTGTACCAACCATGCCATGTTGCACTGAACCAGTGGCTGCGAATGTGTTCTCCAACTAGCGACTTCTCATTTCTTAACGATACAGACAATTACCAATTTGTTAAGGAATCCAGAGAGGAGTATTTTGAGGTGATCTTCAATTCTTATTTTTTCATATGTGATTAACCTATGCAAAATAAGTTCTACCTGTTAAGATTAAAATACATCGTATGAAATCTGTGAAATAATTCTGCTATTCTTGTGAACTAAATCAAAGTGATTTCCTTCTCAATATCAAACAAGTAAAAGTGCTGTGTGCATGTGAGAGAGATAAAGAGTGCAGCATATGTATGTGATGTATGTGAAATGTTCATATGACTGAACTATATACACTTGTCTTTGAGAGATTCCTGTTTAATATGTTACTTAGCACATTAAACAATAATGGCATCATTTCAGGAGTGAGAATATTTGTGGACTTTACTAGAAAAGAAATTCTTTAAAATGCTGCATCATTGAGCTAAATATTAGCAGAAAGAAATGTCATCTCAACAATAGAAATGAGTGATCACAACCTTAAAATGACTTTAAAATCTTTCCTAGTGTTTAGGTGATGCTGTATTACTTTACTGTGAAATGACTATTAAACCACAGCTATGGAAAAAAGGAACAGAATATTTTGTTCTCCTGTGGAAATCGGAATGAAGAATAAAAAAAGCTTGTCAGTTTTTTTAACAGAACTCTAGGATTAAAAAGACAAAATCATTCTAGCATCTACTCAGTATTTAGTTATCAGATTGCAAAATGATGAAAGGCAACTTTTTTATAATTTGCAAGAGGGGAAATCCACTGTCAAAAAGATGCCAAATTTTTAGGTACCAAATCTGTAACCCAATTTATAGACATGTTACCTAGTTTCCAGATAGAAATTAGAGATGTTAGGATTCAAACTCCTGATCAGACTTTGTAATAGTATGTAGGAAATAGTGCTAATAACATGAATAGAGTTTACCCCTGGTTTATACAGAGTAAATGGAGTAAGATGACTGTCGTATTGCTTATTTCTGTAAATTTCTGAGATGTTTTTGTTTTTATCCTCACCCAGCTGAGGAACCGTGAGTCCCTCGGGGTGCACGTTGCTGGATGTCCCGACAGCTGACAAGATTGATGTCCCAGCCTTGAGCTCATGCATTAACTGACCCAACTGTCTGATTGAGCAGTGCAGTACAACTCTGCGGTGCTTTATTCCCACTCTGTCATGCACTGTAGTTATTTATTATCCTCTCTTATACAATTTGGCACACTTTGGCATATGCTCAGATGAATTACATCAAAGATTGGTAAGGTCTTTTTATTTTCCCTGGGAGCCTGCAACTTAATATGAAAATTAATGAGCATTATTTTCACCACCCAGCCCAACTCACAGGATGAAAGTTGAGAATTATTTGCTTAAATTGACGCTGAAAAAAGGTACATGCATTTGGAATTTCAGATATATTAAAAAATGGCTGATCTTAGAAATCATTGCTTTCTGCAGGTAGACACAGTAAGTAGTTTATATGCTTTGGATGTTAATACAGAGAGGGCATACGTGGCAGACTTGCTTTTTCTGAATTAGTGAGACATGGTCTTACAAGTGATTTGTTATTTAATGAAATTTCAAGTAGCTGAGATAAAGCATCAAGTTCGCTATAAACAAATCTTTTATTATATAAACAAATGAGATTTAAATTACAGTGATTTTTCACCTGATATAGATCATTGCAAAGTAAATAGTCATTTACATTACACCTTGTAGCTGTGGTGTATGAATATGTATTGCAGTGCTGATGAGCAGAGGCTGTTCAGGAGGGAGGACTGCAGCCCGGTGCCTTCCTCTGTCTGGGTTCTGTCTGGGGCACCGGATTGGACAGGGCTGGTGCAGCCAGGCAGCCTCATTTCTCCTCCTGCAGTCTGTGTGGGCGGGTGGTGGCAGTTGAGCCCTTAGATATTAAAGAGCATTTTGTGTCAAGGGAGATAAAGGGGCCTCAGTTGTTATCTTCAGTCCCATTTCCTTTCCTTTTCTTGTGCAGGATTTTGATCTATGAAAAACAAATTATTCTTTCTGTAAAATCTGATCAGTCAAGAAGGCAAAAACCATCTTGGATCTGACCTTTCCTTACATTAATGCTACAGGGCTAAAACAGTTTGAATTACTATTTTTTTTAACAACTGTATTTTATAGACAAGATAATTACTCATTTAACTCCTAAGTGTTGGAACCATGTAGAACACTTTGAGCTGTCTTTGGGAAATGCTGGAAAACATGGTGCAGAAAAACATGGCTGGTGTGGGCTATGGATATGTGGTGTAGGGGGAACGTGTCCACCATGCAAGACTGGTTGCAAGCAGACATGCATGAACTATGGATATGGTTTTAATATTTCATTTCTTTTTAGATGAAAAAATCTTAACACCCAGGAGAGAATTCTGTTATTGGGTTTGATTGTTACATTAATTGACTGGGTAGCTACAAACAAATTTTTCTACCTTCTTGGCCAAACAGTCTTTATCTCTCAAGTGCAGAGTGAGGTGGTACCTGAGGTTGTCATCCAGCAGAAAACTGATTCCTACTAGTAAGTTTACCTTCATTTGAACTGTCAGTACAGTTGAGTTGTTGGTAATACACATTCGCTCCAGCCTGGTGCATTGAAGAACATTTTCCTGACCCATTTATGCTTCTCTCATGTACCCACAGCATACTGCTTGTATATTATTTTCCTTTCTTTCATGCTTTCAGCCTAATGATTAATAGTAAACCTAGTGATGAATGTGAACCAAAGGGTAGCAATTATAATTTCATTAATCACCTAATAATTGGGGTCTAGGGCTCAACTGTGACTTCAGACTTTTACATCCTAAGGAATTAAAGAGAAATTTCTATTAATCACTGTCCTAGTCACTGGCAAGGCCTGCTCTAACAATAGATCTAATCACTTTAAGATAGGCTACAATTAGAGTGAAGATGATAAAGGAGTTCATCGTATGATCCAGGGAGGTAACAGGAAGGAGCCTCTCTATTACACCAGTGATTTGACTTTAAATGCTAGGTATTAAAGTCATGTTTCCCTGGTGATTTATAAATGTCTAAAGCTTTTAATAAACTTAACCTGACTTCAGGAGTATATTCAAAGCCAGATGGTTTGTTATAGTTCGATCTCTGTGTGATGATTTGGCATCCCAGTTGCTGGATCATGAGCCCACACCCCAGCCTCCTCCATGGAAAAAAAGTTATTGAAATTAAGGATATGTTTATTTATTTTTTCATGGAAAAATGGCCGGATGCAATTTCCTCATTGTGCCCCAGTTTATTCATGAAGTTTGAACCAATGTGTGATAAAATGATAAACTGGAAAGCAGTGGCGTACCTGATTCTGTATAACCAAATAGAAACTTTTCTGTAGCATGAAAAGCAAGTATGTCAGTCTACTGAAAATAGAGAATGTATTCTATGCTGTGTATTTCAGACCTCCAGCTGTGAAGCCCATATTTTGTATAAATCTTCTGGAGAAATTCTTCAGGTTCACTGGCTCTCTGTTATCTGATCAAACTATAGAATTAAATGAAGCCACCAATGTGCAAGCATCATTCAAAAAGTAAACACTCCACGCATAGAGAGATGAAGAATTTTCTAAAATCTGTATGTACAGATAAGCTACAGGTATCTGTATGTGAGGTGCTGAAATGATGTAACTAAAGCAACTGGAATAATAATTTGACATCACAAGGAAACTGGTATAAATGGGATATAAATGGCAAAAGTAGCATGTCAGAAACATGAAAATATGGTGGAATTATCAACACTTTTATCAATCATGAATGCTTGTGGTAAATCTGCATTTTTTTGTTTTAGTCAAACACAAGTAATTTTCTAAAAATAAGTATAAGTTTTAAAGTATTTTCAAATTAAACCTTCTAAGGCACAAATAGTACAAGATTTTGTAAGTCTTTCCTAGGTAGAGTATTCTTAGGATATCACTTAGCCATTGCAAGTGCCAAGGTATAAAGCAGCCTTTCCCACACACAGAAGAACTCAGCTAAGACCTGTCTGGTGGCAATATTATTGGAAGTATTATTAAAAGCAAATGAATTCTGGATGCTAATTTGAATTTTGAAGCATAATCATACATGCGATAATTCATCTTGTAGAATAATATATCTATTTTCCATGTACATAAAGAACTGCTTGGATCAAATTGTTCGTTTCAAGGCAGTATAGGAGCTGTACTCTTTCTAAATCGCACCATTGTTCTAAAGAGTGGATGGCTTCCCGTTCCTAGCAGCCACCTAACAGAAATGTAGGAAGTAACCTGAGATGGAACCAGCCTAATCAAATGCTTTGCTATCGAAATCAAGCTTTGCAAATAATCAGATTGTAATTTTCTTAGTGAATTTATCTTCCTTTTCAACTCAAAGTTTGTTTGAAACAAGTTTTGTTTCCTCTGTGATGTTTGCTGCTCCTTTTCAGTTATTTGTCTTGGTTATTTGCTTCATCACTATCACATCTGAGCCGTTCAGCTCAGTTGGTGTTGCTTCCTGCGCTGTTTGGTGAAGCATGTGACTCAAAGTGAGGATTTGATACAACTTAGGAAGCTTTAGTTGCTTAGCCTAAACTAACAGAGGATCTAAGTTCACTAGAGCTAAAAGGAGCTATACCTCTCTGTGGGGCTCAGTTACATCCCTGCTTCTCCTGGATGGGTTTTAAGACCTTTTCCCTTCTCGTTTGTAAAAGCATATTCCTTCTCCTTCAATTATGCTTGCACTGAAAGGAGACTTTGGAGATAGATAGATAGTTTTCCGTGAGAATTTGTACACAAAGAAGTCACTGCTTGTCAATGTGGAGAGAGGAACATGTTTGAAGACCAGAGTATTTTAAATTCAGGTGAATTGGAGTTCATGTGGCATTAGCTCATTTTTTCCATAAAAAATTTTTAGCAATAGAGGGAAAATTGAGAATCTTTCATGAGCAAAGGAACTGAACTGCAAAGCAATTTGGTGGTGTAATACTAATGGACTGAGTTATATGACTTTACTATTATATGGAGGAAAGGTGACTAGTACCCTTTTAAAAACATGCATATTAGATGTAGCAATGGAAATAATTTGGAGATCATAAATTTAAACCTCGACTGCTGTTACTACATTCCCTTTCTCCTTTCTTTATGAGGTTTCAGATCTGTCAGCTATGTTATGTTGAGCTACACAGCAGTAATGTAAGGAAAAATTATAAATGTGAAGGAATGCTGATGTTGACTGAAGTTTTTTTTGCTTCACTAACTAAAAAAGGTCTTTTGCATTCTTGCTATTCATCAACATTCACCATAAAGTGATTGCACACAGAATTTTGAGAATTTTAAGTGGAGTTCAAAATTAGTAGTCTGAGAAGAGTACACTCTGGGACTATGTGCTCATTTTAAATGATAGTGTAAACAATGGAAGCCTCAGCACAGACCAAATGAATAAAGTAATATGAATTTATATAACAGCGTGGAAACAGAACATGAGGAACAGAAATGCTGAGATGAAATGTTTACAGAAAAGAAATTACTTTTTAAAGTCTTTGCTAACTATTACTATTACTGTTTGTTAGATTTTTGACAGTGCTGCACGTTCGTAAGAGGCTTATATAATACTTTTTTATGGATACTTTTCTGTATCCTTTTCCACAGTGTTGATAGCACTTTGCTGCACAGGAGGAACTAACAACAGCAAGTAGTTTAGGATTGAAAATAATCATCATCTTCACACTTGCTACCAAATTGCCATCTTTTATGTTTGAATAGTTAAACTTTATCATCTTCTGTCTAAAGTTTGCCACAAGTTTTGTCTGTACATGTTTGGATGCAGTCCCAGTTTGTTAGAATGGAATTGAAAAGGCATATTGTATTTTCTGTTACTAAGGGCTTATATTATGTAGTAGCTGAAGGTGTGGGCTTTATATATCCTCATTTAATACTCAAGACTATGATCTTTTGTATATGTATACTCTGTTATTGTATTTTGATATATAAATAATTCATAATATTGTATGAAACAAATCTCAAAACAGTGATCTCACTTTGCTGATCACATTGAGAAGCAGAGCGTGAACAGTAAAGAAATGAAAAGAGCTGTTCAGAATAAGTGATTTCTTCCCTCTCCTATTACGATTTTCTTCATTCTTTCCTTCATACTTGCACAGATTTTTATATATGCATTATAAGTAGTAAAATAGTGAGATGCTACAAATTCAGATGAGAATATTGAATATTAACATACTTGAAAACTACTCTGGAATGAAGTTTCTCTATGGGCAATACTCTGTACTGTAGTGAACATTTGTGTATGTGTTTTTTTCGGTGTGCATGTGAGATGGAACATCTCAGGGCAGCCAATTTCTACTATTTCATGGGTTATGAAAAAAGACATCTTGTGGTCTCTTCCATGAGAGAAGAGGTCTCTTCTTATTTGTGCCCTTGCAAGGACTGAGAATACCAGCAGCAGCCTTACTAGGACGAGTATAGCCACTTGGGATTCTGCTGCCATATAATATAGTGTAGCAAAAAGGTGTCATTATGATGACTCATTTCACTCAGATTGTGAAAGGCTGTGATTCATTAATGACAAATATATGCTCCAGATCATGATATCTACTGCAGACTGAAATCTTACGATAATGGAAAGACAAGAACAATGAGGAAGAGGGGAAAAGGAAATCCCTCTGCCATCAGCTGAACATATTCATTTTCACTTGGCATTGATAAAATGAATAAGCAATAAAAATAGAAAATAAAAGCAGTAAAAAAAAAAAGTGGTGAGACAGAATCTATGTAAAATCACAATGTGGAAGAATATTAGCAACAGGCAAGATTCACACACTCTTGCATTCAATTTTTATGTCCTTCATTATTATTCTTTATCTTCCCAGGCACAGGAATCTTGGTTTAGAAAAAGATATGATGTACAGTTTATTTGACATATTTAAGATTCTCAAAAGATCTATATGTTGTTCTATATTTTTTGCGTGAGAATACTTTGCTTTAAGACTTGTGCCTTGAAAACAGTTACTGATGATTTAACTGGATTCTATAAAACCACTATCGTAAGTCTTGTTGCAAAATTAGGGTGTTAAGCTTTTCGTATAAAATTCTGTGAGGAAACTTTCTTCAACTTTACATCAATCCTCTTTAAATCCCTGAAACTTTTCTTAACAAAGGGCAGAAGAATAATAATTACTTCTTAAACTGAGTTTTTGTTTAAACAGAGTACGTTTTTTCTACCCCATATCTTAGATTTAATTTAACTTCAGAGCTTTCTCAGTTTTTCAGCATATTTAATTTGTTCTCTCAGTAAATTTTGTTGACACTGTTTGCCTCCTGTAACTTACAGCTTTAAATTCACCTTGAACTAGAGCTACATACTATCTGAGGAAATCTTTCCATTTCTTTGTTTTAATTTTTGGCTAAAGGCTTATTTGCGAATATGTGTAGTGTGCTTGTGTATGATATCAGCTCTACAGCATTGCACATGAAGTGTTTTGTTCAATGATTTTTAGCAATAAATGTTTCCTTTTTCATTTTTCCCTCATGGTACTTTGCTCTATTGTTGAAGTTGTCTTATATTTGCTAGGGTTTGTTTTCATTATAGGTGCCATCTGTAGAACTTGGCTTCAAACTATGTTGGAGAATATATAACCATTTCAATAAAAGTAATTCTTATGTCAAGACATGGGCATGTTATGGATTGTAAATTTTGTTTTTACTGCCAACCTCTACCAGATTTTACTTGTTGCTCTGTACAATTCTGTGTTGAGCAAAATATTTCCATTGTTATTTTCTAAGCAGTTAAGGGGTCAGAAAGGAAAAGGTTTCTCAGTGTTGTTTCCTTCTTGGGTTTTTTGGCTTGTTCAGCTTGGTGGTGGTTTTTACTCACTGTGGAACAAAGGAGGCATGGTAACATATTCCTAGTCTCACTAGGATTCTTTTTTTTAATGTGTTTTGGAATTCAAGTATCAGAGGAAGAACCTCTCATAATCACTGCTAACCTGCATGCAATTCGGATTTGAAGTGTTTTGTATATAAGGTCTGTTCAGGTGTGTGTTTGAATCTGAGCATCTTGTACCGAAGCGTTTGCATGGGCAAAAGTGTATGTCATGTACCTGTGAAACTGAAGGTGAAGAGTTAGGAGTTGTTCACAGGCAGAGGTCTGCGTCTGTTCCCACACAGATGGACTTGAGCTGCACTATATATCTGTCCCATAGCCAAGCAACAAGGGCAGAGTCTTTTCACTCAAATTTTCCTGCGTTTATTTGCAGATTTGTGTTCCAGCAGCACCATGCTACAGCATTGGAGCCACACTTGAAGCATCTGAAGCATGAGGGAATATTGGCCACTCTTAGTGTGTTATTTTCTTAGATGCTCTTGCATCCTCCTTCATGTCCTAGTGGTAACAGAAGAGATGTGGCCAGATGGTAATGCTTTATTGGTGTACTGCTGCACTGTGAAGTGATGGTTAGGTGACCTCTACTGCACAGTGAATGCTTCAGCTGCCTGAAGTCTGCTCTAACTTAGCGAGGTGACAGAAATCTATTTTCTAACTTTCTTCACTATGTTCCTGTAGCCTTATATATAGAACAGTGTAAAGATGATTCTGCTATTTTTTTGCTTCATTTAATCTTATGCTGAGTGACAGCAAAGGTGAATGACAAGCTCGATGCCTTGAGTTCCTTGCATAGGGATAGATAGCAATGTCGCTTGCAGTCTTACTGTTTACGGGAAAGTATTTTCATTGCCTGACTGTTGATCAACTTTGTAAATCTTTGAAGAGCAAAGATTTTGAAGATGTGTTTCCAATTTTACTGCTGAAATGGTACTATAAATGCATTGCGAGTACCTGTTTTACTGAATTATGGTAGTAAGTGGAAATATTTAAACTCTGAATTGTTAACGTATTATTGACTAGAAGGTATTGAGAATTACTTACTTGTATTCATTTGTCACATTAGCTTTCTGAACAGAAATATATGTGCTACATGATTACAATAAATGACCCAGCCTTTGTGGTGCTTATGTTTCAAATGGTCCCATACTGCATATTTACTGAATGTGGTACTTTGGATTAAGTGCCAGGACTCTGAGATTTTTCTGCTGGTCATCCTTCATGTTGTAATTGCGGTTGAATTGCTAAGTAAGCAAATATTTTCAACGGTGTCTGCAAGAAATTTTGATGCTCAATTGTTTATTTTTGATGAATCAGACTGATCAACCCACGTTTCTGTTCTATATTTTGTTTTTTAAGCCATAATTATGACAAAGTTCAAACAACCTTTTTTTTTCCCCCCTAGTAATTCTCTCTGTAGATTTTCAAAATTAAAATACCATCAAAAGCTACTCAGATGGAGAACTTACGAGGCCTTACTTTAGATATTTGACATAATATCTAAAGTATTAGATATTATGCACCTCTGTGCTTTGATTTTCAATTTCCTTACATTTAGGAATAGCACAGTTCAAGAAAGGGTAGAATGATACTATGTTTGTACAAAAAACTGTACAGATACATTGGAGTTTTCTTGCTAGGCTTAACTAGCTGGTATTGTTAAGTAAAATGTTACAGCATTATGATGATAACAATGAACAGCATTTCTTGAGAACATAAATACACAGTAGGCAGCGTAAAAGATCCCAGTGTGAATTAGTCTGTAACTCTGTATGCCAGTGAACACAGGGCATGTGTAAATAAATGCAAATGGTTGACAAACTTCTTTGGTATAAAAGGGTGTTACTTAGGGAAATCCTAAGGATTGCAGTTTTTCTCCCAAGCATGAAACCTGTTTGGTCTGTTTCAGATGACAGTTCTGTCATCTTGCAAAACATTAAAAACAGTTCTTCAGTGATTTTAAAATGGCTTAGGATGGCTGTGTAGAAACTGTGTGAAGAGTATCAAATCATCGGTTTATATTTTTAAAATTAATAGCTTAATGCAGTCGGTTGCACATGAAACTGTGCTTAACTTTGGCATTCACTGGAGACTCTGTTAGGCAAAGTGCAAAGGATTATGAGAGGAGAAGGTTGAACTTTCCTCTTACCCACCGGCCTGCAACAATGCTGTAAATATGCATTACAAGTAAAGTATTATTGAAGCCAAGAAGGTGAACTAGATGTTCAAACCAGAATGTCAGTCAGTGTGATCGCTGCGACTCATCATGCTTCACTCCCAGCAGATGGTCTGGTAGCACACTTTTAATTTATTAGCTAATGTGAGACACCGCATTGATTTAATACTTCGTTATACTGGCTTACTGCTATGTGGTGCAATTTTGTTTTGGAGCATGACCTCAATGAAATCAGCTTTACGTCTATAACAGCACTAAAATAAATCATGTGTTTCATCAAAATACTCCTAAATGTTGACTAGTAAAATTTGCATGGAGATGAGTATATATGTGTATCTAGTCATTGACATGAACTGTATTTCATAGCTTTTTATGTTTTGGATATATGCATTAATTAAATTTCAAGCTCTTTGTCTATATTTGTAAGGATGCATGCAGTCTTCATTTGAATGCATAAGAATCCATATTTCAGGCATATTTTCAGAATTATTTGGCTCCTATTCTTAACTGGTTTCATCAGAGATGTAAATATCCACATACCTTTCAGGATCTGAGAAGATTTTATATTTTTATTTTTGCTGAAAGGGTTTTATTGCTTTTATGAAAATTCAAAACTTGCTTGAATTTTTCTCTTGAGCTAAGAAAGTCTCAAGATATTTTTTTAAATTGAAGGAAAAGTTAGGAAGGCACTTTTTCCATTACCTTAGAATTAATATTTTATTTATATTACTTGCATGAAGTGTATCTCCATCAGTCTGAGCTATGTGGTCAAGTGTATTCTTTTCATTCAACTGCAAGTTTTCAAGGTTCTCTGGGGATGTGGTATCCAATATTTCTATTAAAAGAGAGCGCACAGAATACAGTTTGACTTCCCTAAGGGAAACAGAATGAAGTTGGCACAGATTGCTCTATAGATTCATAAGCAAAAAGGGCAAGAGGACGAAGATGTGAGATCTGTGTTCAGTTAGCAGCATGACTTGGTTGCATTGGTGACATTCAGCTCTGGGTCACCAGTCTTAGGAAGGTCATTGGTACAGGTGAACTATTTCACAACTTTTAACAACAAAGAGTCATGTAGGTCCTTGGATTTCCAGCCTACATAGACTGGGAATTTTATGACTGTGCTTTGGCTTTTGCTCTTCATCATACTCTTGTAGAGACATAGTGCTTCTTCTTAACTACACATTTATTTCCATGTGTGTAGATATAACATTGTAGTTTGTCTCTCAGTGATTCATCTGATAGATATCTGCCTTTGAGTTATGCTGCATGTTAAAGCTATGTAAAATTTCAAAGACATAAAGACAGGTCTTCTGTTTAAAATCTAATAATAGATACTAAATAGTAACTCCCCTCAACGTTTAAACTAATGTGTATCTTTGTACTGCATCAGAATTTTACTAAGATGTGGGGAAGTATATATTTGTAACTGCAGCTTCCAGTTAGTCTCTCCAGTACTTAAGTTTCTGGCCTTTAGATGGGAGTAAGCAGTATGTATATGAATAGCATTCTGTTATTTCTTATGCTGATCAGGCAGTTATGATTATCTCTTTGTTTGAATTGGAGATTTTCTTCTGAAACTGGGATCTTGCAAAAGGTATAGAAGCTTTTCAAGATGAAACTCATTTGAAATAGAAAATTAAGCATTAGCTGCATATCGCTGAAGATGGGAATTTTTTCCTGAAATCCTTTTGCTTCATATAGAAATGTTGATTTCTGTGAAAGCAGTATTTTAAAATACTAATGTCTGATAGTCATCTTGTAAGCAATTTTCAGCCTGACTTTATTTTCCCACCAATAATGTATTTCCTGCTGTTTGGGAACTACGTGCATCTAGCAACATCACTCTGAAATATTCTTATATTAAAATGTAACACACTATGATAAAGTGAACTACACTGATGTTAATTTTCAGTATAACTGTGCCAAAAAATTAGTGACTAGGAGCTGTAAGGTAATGAGAGGGATTCTGAAACACATGTGATAAAATGGTGATGAGGTTGGCCTTTGCTGTAAGGGTAGCTGGAATATCTGTGTTGACATTGCCACTGAAAAGACTTGATCAGTCCTAAATTAATTTTGTCTTGAATAGGTCCACAGGCTGTTGCCCTTATTTTTTTTTTTTTATGAAGAACAAAGGTTTTACAATGTAGGCAGTTTTTCAAATCCATGACAAATAGCATGTCACTAGCACATGTTCCTTAACTGGGGAACTGAGAGAAAATTTCAAGTAAAATGTCACTGTAAGATTTTAATACAAAGCAATCTACTTTTCACATTTGTTTCAGTAATGGGTTAAGTTGACGTGGCCATAAAGAAGATCAAATAGAGCTGTTAACATCTGGCGATGTCTTTATAAACAAATATAGAGAAGGGATAACCCAGAAACTGTTAGGCAACATCAGTAATTACCAGCCTGACCAGCGCACCTTGCTTCAGCTCTCTTGGAATTATCTATAGACAAAAGAAGCAGATCAAAATGTGCCTGACATTATCACAGCCTCAGGTGTGCCTTTGCAAGTAAAATGAAGATGTTTGGTAAAGACCCAATAGTCAAAACCTGAGCTTAAAATAAATGAACTCATCTGGCTGACAGTGATTAAGGAACACACAGATCTGAAGGGGGTTTATCAGTGGGGACTGGGCTAATTTGGTGGAAAGACAACTTCAGCAGGCAGTGATGGAGTCAGTAGAGGGCACAGCCTAATGCTTCCAAATTAATAAAGTCTGAAAAAATTTGAAATCCCAGGTGGTTTCTTATATCGGTCTTTTGCTTAAATATTGTAAAATAATGTATTTTTATGTGACAGCTGACCATTACAGAATTACAGTAAAGAAAAATACTTCCAAAATGATTCTTAAGCATGTCTGTATTGAAAAATATTTTTTTTAAATTGCTACACAGGGAGATAAATTGTGACTTGATTTCAGAATGCTGATTAATTTGGTCCTCAGTGTACTTTTCCCAAAAAAGGTTAATGAATCTGTTGAACTAATGAACTTTTCTTAATTAATACAAGTTTCAATTTTCTCAGAGCAAGGGCATTAGAGAAGAGAGCAATGAATACCACGTAAATAAACACATATTCACTGTGCTTTTGTCAATTCTGTATACTACCCATGCATAGATGATGAGTTGTTTTGCTGCCTTTGTAGAAAACACCCAAGGAATGAATCTGTGCATGCATATGTAAATATAAGTAGATAATTCAGGGCTCTGTCTGGAATATATTTATAGGTAGAGGTTTTGTCCCTTGGAGACTCTTTTTCTTTGTTTAGCTGTTTCAAAGAGATGAAATTCCTACAAGCAAAAATCAGTTCTTGTAGTTAAACTGCCCTATAGATCCTAAGGTGGAAAGGCTTCTGCTCAATGTGGCGGCATTTTTTCCTTACTAATGTCTAAAATTAAATCGCCCTGAGGCCCTGAGCAAATGGCCAGCCTTGTAAAGGAGTGTGTTCACCAAAGTGCTAAACGAGAGGTGGCAGGAGCTGAACTGATGGGGATTCTCGGCGGAGCACATTACGTACTGCTGTGTGCTTGCCTGAGGTGAAGTTACAAAGTGGTTTCCATCCGTTGAGGCAGGCAGGTAGCTGAAATAGGAGCTTGGGAGCTGGCAATGTAAAAGTCGCTGCCTGCCCCTGGCCACTTACCTTTAAAGCAGCTGTCACCACACAGTCAGTGTGTTCGGACCGACATGAAGGTGTGCAGAACTGTTGGAGGGTTTGGGAGAACATATGTTCCAACACCAACTTCCCTGTTTGCCTGCAAGCATCACACTGTGCGTTTTCATCCTGAGGTAGCCAACTAGCCTCTTTGTATCTCTATATAGCAACCATACACTATTTCCCACACTGATCTCCTTCAGTTTTTGATGGAGTTTCTCCTGTCACTCTGTGCCTTGGATGGCACTGCTCTCATTTGCTCTTTGGGCTAAGAACCTTTGTGTTCTCCTCAGCTGGAGACTGGTCAGAAGCCGGTGGTCAGTGGAGCAGATCCCTCAGGCCCAGTGTGGTGCTGGCAGAGAAAGAGAAGCCAGATTTTCCAATGTGCAGGCTGCATGGCTGTCTTCAAATTAGGGAAATTTTATTTCCTCTATAATTACATTAAATACCTTAATAAAGGAAAAGTTATTAAATAGATCATTCCTATTTATAAAAGTAATATTTATGCTGTTATTCTGCTAAGTAGCTATTAAGGATTGTCAAAGATGATTTGTAAAATAGGAAGTTAGGTCTTAATTATGTAGACTTTTGTGGTTAGCAAGGCTCCCTGTTACATCCTTTCTGTAGCGGTGATATTTATTGAGCTAATATGCTGAAGTGAGGTAACTAGGTGTGAGGGAAAGGAAGGAGACACAGCAGTTGTGAAGGGCCTTTCAGCTGCATGTTTTTCTGAGAAATACCCCAAGATGCCCTGTGTTTGTGTAACACTGCTATTTCAGGCCCTTAGAGCCAGTTTCAGTAGTCCCTCTTTATTTTAGATCATGGATGTAGCAGCTGAAAGATCCCTCTCAGTTTTTCTATCCTTAAATTACCTTCCAGTGTTTCGGAAAGAGCTCTGAAGGAAGTCAGTGATGCTTTGCATTGCTCCTGTATCCATATGCGGTCCTACAAAGGAGTTACCCTTACTGATGTGTAGGGTTATGCTGAATATGAAAATAAATCCCTGTCTCTTTGTACTTGCTTGCTTGTCTGGTCAGAACCAATCAGTTCTGGCAAGAGAGGAAGTAAACTACTGTCAGTGCAGGGCTCAAAAAGAACTTGCAAGGAGGAATGGAGCCGTGAAACTACATCTGCTTCAATTCCAAGGGTAGGCAGGCTCCTGTGATTTGGTTCAAACTGAAATGATTTTAAATAGTCTTTTAAATCCTGAATTTGTTTTGGGATAGAAGGTGCCCTCTTGCTTCTAGTATACTGCATATAAATGTTTTATAATTGCTTCTATATGTTTTAGTATTTTAGTACTCAAAAAACAATTTACTATTTAATGTTAATTAATTGTTTTGTAATTAAAATGAATTACTATTTTACAAATATAACATTCAGCAGTTCTTCAACTTATGTAAAAACCATTAACCAAACACACTTCTGTGAGTTCTTACTGTGTTGTCTCTTATATTTTCTTTCAAACTAGTTTTATTATTACTCTCTAAAGTACTGATGGACCTGCTGTATGAATTAAACTCTTCAATTAAGAAACAATTTAAAATATATCTTCTGTGCTTTTCTGTAACTCCCAGTATTTACACATGGCTTTTAAAACCCCCTTTAGTTTAAAAGTTAAAATAACTTCGGAGAAAGGAAATTCAAATTGTAGGTATGGTCTAAAAGGCAAAGTATAAGACTGTCCTTTCTGAAAAATCACAGCCTTTAGATTTCATATGTATATTTAAAATCTCAAATGATATTTCAGCAAGATAATACTAGTTAACAGTGTGCCTGTGACAAAGTATAGAAAATGGAATTGACTTCTTTGCTTTTCATTCATCAGCAGTGTTGTTCTTCTATTACCAGTTCCAGGAATTATATTGATGATGTTACATGACTCAGTTTAACCTTACAAAGGTATGCAGAACAGGGACACAGAAACATTAGATTTGTGTATTTTTAATAATTTACACCTCAAAGGTTTTAATGTATGTTGCTTTAGTGTACAGCCATTTGTGTAATCACTATCCCTTTGAAAGTGCTAACAGCATAGATCCATCTATGTTGATATTCACTTAGCAGTATAGACTGAACAGCTGCTAGATGAGCAATATAGACATGCAAACAATAATCAAATGCTTCCTTTGAGATGGAAGCTGTAAAAGAAAGCATCTTTAGAGTAAGAATGCTTTAAAAAAGGGATTTGTGTTTATAACATGAACAATGAAAATAAGTAAGATCGATGCCAGGAAACAGGTTTATGCCCCCAGATCCTTTCATACTTCATTCAAGATACGTAGGTGGATACTTGGTAGTAAAAAGATAAAATGTTTTCTGCTCCTCGGGAGGCCCGAGTATCTTAAGATGTTAAAAAACACAGCATCTGGGAGGGCTGAAAGGGGTCTTCTTACAAGTCCCTGTTCTTCTCCCTAGCATTTACAGGAAATCAGTCATACGAGTATGATGATTAATCCTTGTGTTACACTGATTGAACTGTTTGTATAAAACCAGCTCTGTTAATATACATCTCCATCTGTAGATAATACAGAAAGCTCAGATACTATAATGGAACAATTAAGTAAACAGTTCACATTCTTCCTGGGAGAGTGCTAAGATAATACAATACAAAAAAAAAAAAAAAAAAAAAAAGGAGAGAGAGAAAAAAACAAATGAAGATATTACCTAAATATTGAATGACAGCTTTCCTTTAGTGTTTATATAAGACTTTGTTTCAAAATCTGTTCTCTTAGCAAGCTTATCTGTGTTTTGAAAATAAAATTTGGTTTGCTACACTCATTCTTAACTTGTATAAATATTTGCTTGTATTTTCATATTTAACATCATTGTGTTTCTTTTTTTTTCACTGTCACAGATGTAGGCAATTTTCTATCCCTTCCCCCCAGCATTCTTTTGGCAGCTAATGAATGTAGCCCTTTGGATCTCATCTGATCTTTGGCAGGATATCTGGAACTGATGTCCTAGGATGTGCATAGCTAGCTCAGTAATGATGTTACAGGAAAGCTAAACACTCCAAGCTACAAAGCTCTATTCAGAAATTTTATCTCTGATCCAGAGGCAAATTCAAAAATGTTGTAGTCCCGTGAATCACAAAATGAATATTCAATAATACACTCAGATAACCAAGGAAATTAAAGGGTAATCCTCTAAGGAAAGCGTAATACTAGCAAATCAGTGTGCTTGGACTCCTTGTAAGAGTTATGTGATGTATTCTTGAGCAAATTGCTTAATTGTTTCTCCATTGTCTTCGGAAAGAAATTTAATGATGCAGTACAAACTATTGTTAGTATATGGTTTTCTACCCATATTCAGTATGAAGATTCTTCCTTGAGGGACGCTAAAGTCAGTAAGCATTTCACGAGCTTGAAACTAATTCCCAGTTCTATGGAAGTAGCTGAGCAATCCCATCTAGGATTTGTTCAGGATGCTAACAGGTGAGAATAGCTATCAAAAGGTACCTGAGCTGATGTGAGACAGGTGGAGTACTCTGTCACTCTTCTCATCTATTCGGAATAATTCATTAAATACTTCTACCTGTGTCAGTTGCAGGTAAAACCCATAGTGGAATTACTTGTCTCTGTTCTTGTTAATCCCTTGGCTGTCAGCTCTCATCAGGCATTACATTCTGCCTGTCGTAGCAATTTCTAACATGCAAATTCTGTGGCTGTTGAAATGCTGCTAGATCGCCTCATATAGGTATATAGTATGGATTTGGGTGTCATATATTAATCTTATATTAATATTTCTCTTTGTAGTTTGAATACTTTCTAGCTTAGTTTTTAAGAGCAAATAATTGAAATCCTTTAAAAATTTTCTTGCAAGTAGACATTTCTTTTATTTATTGGCTTCCCCTGAAACATCAAACAGACAGAGTTCCAGGTTCAGTGGGTGAAAATGTACACCAGTACATCTTGTTAGACATATAATGCTCTAATAAATTTTACATGATGGTGATTACATTGACAATAGCAGTCCTAATGCTTAATTGAAATCTAGCTATCTGGAGACTGGGCACAAGCAGTCATTTAAATGTTAAATCTTTGGGTAGAATAGCACATCAACAGATGAAGTTTTATGTATTTTGGTATAACTTCTGAAAGAGGATTCAGAGATTTTAGTTATGTCTTTAAATTTCAGAAAGGGTACATTAACTTTTCAAGAAGCATCTTGATCAAGATCCTGTTTGAATGTTTGAAAGCTTACACAATATTTGGCTACTGCAGTGGGTCTCAGTGCACTGTATGGCCTAAGAAAAAGGCCAACTCATCAGCTTAATTTTCTTGTGTCTTAACTACTGTAAAATACTGCCAAGAAATACCTTGTATATATTAAATATAGAATCATAGGGTGGCCTGGGTTGAAAAGCATGATAATGATCATCTAGTAGCCACGCACAGATCTTAATGTAATTAAAGTAACTTTTCCATCTTGAGTAATGAAAGAAAGGAAGGTTTTGACCAGACTGAAGTGAACTGTGCTTCACTTCACTGTAAAGAAACATTTTGCTGTGAAGTAGTGTTTACCAGAGAGCTTCAGAGAACTGAAGTGTGCTCTAGTAACACAGTTGCTAGAATGAAGGTGGTGGAGAAGAGCCAGTAAATGCTGTCCTTCCACCTTGGCTCTGATCATTCATAGATTTAACAGTGGAATAAATTGAAAGTATGGTATTGTATCAAGAAATTTAACCTGGGGAGGGAGACAGAGAAAAATGTAGTGTGAAGCTTGGTGGACAGAATAGGAAATGAACAGAATACTGTAAGTAATCATACAGAAAAATCCTCTCCTTTGTCAAAAAACAAAACAAAACAAAACAAAAAAACCCTCACACAAGTTCAACAGCTACCTCACCTCCAGCAAACAGCAAATTATTCACTGCTGAAGAAGGATGCAATATATTTCTGAGTGGAATAACTAGTTCTGAAGCTTTCAGTTTGTTCCTGTACTTTTAAGTGCTATTACCCAAAGTAGTTTTGTTCACTTTATTTGGCTTTTAATGTAAAAGTGGATCTTTGTAGATTTTTTTTCTTTTTTAGGACTACAAATGTGTACGGACATTGCTTTGATAATCCTGAATGAGGAGTGGCATATGCTTTGTGTAATATCAATAGGCTGGAACCAGTGTTACAGAGAGCCTATGTAACTTGCTTTCCAGCAACCTCTTTTGGCAGCTCTTTGGGTATTGGGGTATCATTGCCAAATAAATGAATAAAACTTGTCAGTCCTCTCACACCATTCACTGACTTCATCTTTTTTTTTTTTTTTTCTTATTTGAGGATAATTTTTTTTCATTATTTTGATTTATTCATACTTCCTGTGCATTGAGTAGAGCCCTTTTAAATGTTTTTATGTGCATGTGTGTGCTTACTTAAAGTTAGAATACTCTTTCTTTTGTTGTTGTTATTTTTGGAGTATAGAATTCCCTACAATTCTGAGAGTTGCCCATAACCAGTACCTCATTTGGACCCTTCCTGTGTTGCATATTGATTATTCCTCTTTAAGTTTCCTTCTTCTAGTTCAAGTTAGAAGTTTTTCTTTGGTATTTGCCTCTATAAAACCTATTCTTTTTTCATACTTGAATATATTTATATCTGTAAAATTAAGAAGATGTGATATCACTTAGATCTCATAGATTGCAGAGTGGAAAATGAGGAATTATGGTCTTTCTTAAGAAGCCACTAGATCTGTCTGTGAATGGAGAATGCATATCCCTGTATACTTTGCACGGTAACAAAAGCATACCTTTTTTCTGGGTGTATGAATGTGAACACAACACAAAGAAGAAAAACAGCTGGTTAAGACAATTTTATTACCAGAGAATATGCATTTTTTTTCTAGTGTGCTTGTAGGTATCTGGTGTGACTGAGTGTGTTTGCTAAGACCACCACTTACAACCTCTCTTCTTGAGAGTGGTTGAGAAACAGTAAGCAATAAATGGGATTATTGACCCAATTTAAAAAATTGGCCTGTTGAAATAGTTTATGTGTGTATAGTAGCCTATGATACTTAAAATCTCTGATGTGGGCTTGACAGATTCGTTCAAAGAAAATATTTATTATATGTTGAACTACATAGCGTGTCTTGATTATTGATGTTTGCTGTTTTCTGACAGAGAAAGACTTCGTTACAGTTAAAATATGTATATATATTTTCTGGTGTTATTCTTAACATCAAAGAACCAACCAGGAATTCTGCATCCTTATTACGGTGCTTCACATGCCATACTGTCTGATGTGTGTGTCCATTATAACCTATTGAATACTGACTGTTATTCTTCTCAATACACCCAAAACTGCAATGTGCTTTCTTCTTCTTTTTCTTCTCTTTGTTTTTTTTAAGGATAAAAAAAAAAAAAAAAGAAAAGAATTTGTGTCTTAAATGAGTCTTTTATTATTATAGTTTATATGGAGTTTAGACAGCTTAACAACATTCTTGGGGGTCAACTGGATGATGCTGAGGCAGCATAATAACACTCTTCTGCGGCAGTTACCTTAATTAATGGGGATCTCAAGTGCTTTCTGTGAAGTCCTGTACTAAATTCAGAGAAAGTTCCCCGATTCTTTAACCTTTCTCATCAGAGGGGTATTACTGGAAGAAAACAACAACTTAAAATGAAAGACACGATGGGTTAACCCACCCAAAATCGAGCTTTTTGGACAGTTAGAATATGAATCAATATGTTATTTTAGAACTGGAAATACAGGGAGAAAAAGAAGCTCAATATACAGTCTGTTCTGCTTAGGCGTCTAAACTTAAACAGGAACAAGTTGATTCAACATTTTCTTGTATTCTTGTAAGAAACAAATATATCTCTTGTCTGTGTCATTGTCTGTTAAGAAAATGCTACTGAGAGTAATATTTGATGCAGTATATTCGTATTTGTTTATATCTGTATGACATTTTGTTAAACATAAAAGCAAATAGGAAAATAAGGTGCATCAGGGGGATGTTATGGCTGAGAGGGAAGTTTATCACTGAGCTGTCATTGACGAATGAAAGAATTCAAAGACCCAAGTGTCAAAAGATAACTTGATTGCTAACAGCAACTTATTTAAGAATGTTATTCTGAATTTAATCTATGTGTTACCTTCAAGGTTAGTAGCTAGAGGATACTCGGGATCAAAGAAGACAGAGTATGAAAGAATCTATTACAGTCTAAACCAAGTGCTCAACTTATTAGATGTTAAAATGGATTTATCACCTGAATCCAGATCAATGAATGTGCCTTTCACACTGAGTCAGTTGTAGTGTTTTGGTTGTCTAGAAAATGATTTTGTCCTTGAGGACAAGACATCATGTGTAGCCTGATCTTCAGCAAAATGATACATGAAGTCAGCTGAGTTTTGTCTTCAAGAACAATGTGATAGTCTGTGATAGTTCACACCACAATGCTAGATTGGACATTTTAGGGAGAAATGAATTTCTAACAAGTTGAAGCTGAGTTTTGGTGTTGAAAATTTAATGAAAAGAACAAAATGGAGATGCTTCCATTGCAGAGGACATGTAGCTTAATGTTGTACATAAAATGTGCATCCACTTCTTACTAGCTTTATATTTTTCTTTTATCTGGAGGAATTGGATAGTTCAGATAGATAAACTTTGCTCCATTTCTTTCTCTTTAGCTGTCTGCTGAATGCAGTGTTTACTTAACCACAAATTTTGGAGGTTCTTGGTCCATGAACAGGTCCCTATTGACATTGTAATTTATTAACATTCTCCATCAATTTAGCTTTGCAAGTCTGTAGTAACTGGATAGATTTCAAAGAGAACCATACAGGTACAGTTGCACATGTGCTTGAAAATATAGGGCTGCTGAATATGTCTGTACAAGGTCTCTTCTAGAGATAGAACCTCAGTTAACATTGCTTTAAATTAATGATTTTGTTCATTCTAAGTTCCAAATGTTTGCAAAATAAATATCTAGATCTTCTCTCGACATGGAGAAACAAGCTCAATACTGTATGGATACTAAACTGTAAAACACCTATTTCAGCAAGCAACAGAGTTTATAGAATTATGAAAAAAAAAAACATAAAAAAAAAAAAAACCTGCCCATCAGAGAAACTTTATTTACTCCCTTATAAGAACCTTGCTGAAAAAGAAAAAAACACACAGGCCGTGATGCCAGGTGCGAGTTACAATGTGCTCCGTGGTCAGAGAATGTCTCTAAAGAGCAGTGTTTATAAGAGTTTCATGAAGTGTCCAGGAAGGAGCAGCAAGGGATGTGGAAGAACCTGAGGGAAAGATTGTGTTTGTATGCTGAGTTGTGATTTGCAGAAATCCATGTGCATTAGGAGCTTGAAATGATTGGGATAATTAAACTAGTTAGTTGATTCTTAGTCGAAGGTCAGTGTGTGGTGTGGAGAGAGTTCTCTGCAGGAGAGAAAAGGTGCTAATGGCAGATCGCTATCACAGTGAGCAGACATTGTTGTCCTGTGACTTCCAGTAATCCTGTCTTTATTTTGAGTGGACTTCTAGCTGTCTCTCCTGAAATAAAGACATCTAAGTTGAAAGGCTGGTGTCAAAAGCATGGAGTCACTCAGTTAACATGCTGCCTCTCACCTGAAACAAGGTACCCTTACTCTGGGACCTGTTTCATATTACCACCCAGCAAGATGGAATCTGTGCTTCCAAATACATTTTTCGCCATTTACAGCTTTTGATGCAGTGCCTACAGCTTGATTTGTCGCTTCAGGATGATTCCATATCAAGTGCCATGAATCAAATTATTTTCTAACACAATGGGGTTAGCACCTCTCCTGCTGTGACGAATGGTTTTGTAGAGATACCAAAATAAATGCTTCTCAGCAGTGAGGTTTATCCCATATTTCGAATGAAATCTGCCCACTTGTCCACTCTTCAGTTAGTAAGAGAGCAGTACAGGAAATTGTTTTCCTTTGAGATAAATGCACATCAGTATACATCATGGCCTCTTTGGAATTAATTGTTCCTCGTAGACAAATTTCCCTGAACATGTGCAGCAGCAGCCAGCTACAGAAAAGTACTTGTAAGCTGTGATTGCATTGCAGTACCCCAGCAATGTGAAAGAAAACAAAACTACAAAAACTGAAAATTCTTGGTCTAAGTCTATGTGCACTATGTGCTTTTTAAACTTATTTAAATGGGAAACAATGTGTATGGCATTTTTTATAGCCCTTGCAAACTAGTACTATTTTTTGAGGAAGAACGCAAGTTAATTTCAAGCATCTTTGGTGATGTGAGCATTCTGGCTCTTCAGTGAAAGATAGATAACCTACCTATGTTTTTGGGTTTTTTTTTTCTTTGCCTATTTAAAGATTGAAAAAATAAGAACACATCAGCTTTCTTCAAAACTTTCTAGTTAAGTACCTTCAAGCATACAATAAAATACATATTATTTTATTTATCTATTCATTATATGCTAGCAAAACATTATAATTTCCTTTTGTTCATGGAAATACCAAGTCACATTGCAATATTAAGGAGAATTTAGATCATGATGGTGAGAAAAAAAGCAAAACATGATGGTGACATATAGGGACAAAGAGACATTATATATTTTATTGAATATGAACACACATATTCAATAAAATATGAACACACACACGAAGGCACCCACGTGTATAAGCAGATTTTTAAATAACAGTACATGTATTAGCTTTCAGAATGTTTTATAGTCTTATCCCCAGTATAATACTTTGACATCCAAATGGTGTTTTCATCATTGTAAAATGTTAGAATTTAAAACCCAGGGCTATATTGGCATTAAACTATGCTTGCTTTTTAAGCACTTCTTTGACTGCAGCAAATGCTAGCATATTATTGACAGAACAGTTTTACTTCAGGTGCAGATACACCTTCATCTGAAACTGCACAGCAAATAGTTTTGTAACTGCTATTTTAGTGCATCAGAAATGTTTTAATTCTCTGAATTGCAAGTTCTAATGAAATTGCTGCACAGAAAAAAATGATACCTCTTTTTAATTAACTTCAGATTCTTCATATACCTTGGATATCCACATTATAAAGTCATTTAACATGAATCAGAGATTGTAGTCTATATGTCTGTAAATATCCATAACTGTATATATGGAAAGAATAATTATATTAGTGCTCACTGTTTCTGACGTAGAGGTATTTGCATCATTGGTAGACTAGTTCTTCTTAATGCATTGTACTCTGATTAACTGAGGGAGGCTTAAAGACAGATTTTTGGTAATTATATTATTATTTTTGGGTAATTATAGGGTATATAGTCTTCCCTGATCTTCACAGAGAGAGGAGAAGGATATTAGTTTTGGTCCACAGTACAAACTATTTTTTTAAATGTGAAATTGGATTATCTGTAGCTGATATGATTTTAAGTAACTTCAGAGTTCTTTTACATCTGATACCTCTTCAGGAACGTACATCTTTTTAACCTTTCTGCCAGACTTTTTATTTAGTTAATGATCTTTCTTTTAAATATGTTTTTAAAGTGCTTAAACCACAGATAATCTCAATCTAATGTGACTTTTAACTTCTTGAAATTTCATTATTTTAGAGCTTCTTTCTTTTATGTCATTAAATAATACACAAGAACACATACATTCTATTAGTACATTCTATTAGCTGTGTTATTAGGTTGATATCATGGCAGAAATGGCTCCGTAGTGAGCTAGGGAACTAATTGATGTTAGAGCATGAAAATGTGGTTTAGATAACAGAAACACAGATGGATGCTAATGTGTAATATGTAGGAATTAAATATAATATTGTATCATCATAGGATTTCTGATATCACTGAATAAAATGTGGCAGCTTAAGTGTGACTAGCCTTGGAGCTATCTAAGGTCGAAGTAGGATCAACCAGAAAACACAGTGAGTTAGTCTGTTTTAAGTGTTGTCTGAACCATGTAAATATGCAGTGGAAAAATAGCTAAAGCAAAGTCAGAATTTTGATTTAATCTAAATAGAAATTAAAACATTGTTTAGTGTTGCAATAAATTTTGTTTGTATTAATTCCATGTTGCTGTTGTCCTTAGGAAAGGACTACACACATGCATGCACACATTTTCTGAAAAAAATACTACAACAAAAATTTCAAAATGAATAAATGTCTGAGATAGAAATATTGTACTCACTTCATCATGTAGCATTTATATTAGTACAGCTGTTTTGCTGGAAACAAATTAAGGGGATGACTCATTAAGAAAAAATTACTTGGGCGCACTGTAAAAGCAATAGTTTAAGAATCCATAAGTGCTCTGTCAAATAATGGACAGAAAAAATGATTATTTAACCTCATGAACTGTTGTCTGTTATTTGGTTTTGGTACCTGTGTCAGGCTTTTTGATCAACTGTTATCAAAATGCTATCAAAATCTTTTTAAGTGTGTGGAAACATCTAAAAACAGTGAAACAAGAATTTAAAACTTTTTTTAATATTAATTTTGGTATCTGCCAATTCATTGTTGCCCAGAGAAAGTCATGCATACTGTTTGCAATCCATTTTAGGAGACATATTAAGAGATGATGCATTTTGAGGTGACCTACATGACTTCCCTGTACAGAGCTGAATTTCTCACTTATTGTAACTATTGTACTGTAACTACTCTGTAATTGTGAAATTTAAATAGACCTGAAGTCTCCATCTTCTATGATTTAAAATGTGTTTGACTATAAACAAACACCTCTATTTAGTTAAAAAAAAAAAAAAACACAAAACTTTGGATTATAATCTGGAAATTCTAATTCATCAGTAGGGCTTTTTTTTAGCTTGGTTGGTTCAGTTGGTTCTTTTGGTGGGTTTTTCTAACCTCAATCACAAACACTAATGTGGGATTTGATTTTATTTCCAGCAAAATAATACCAATATTGATTTAACAAGGTAGATTCCATATCATATAGCTCAATGCATAGACAAGTAAAAGTATGTTCCATGGAGGTGATTTTTTGAGTATTTTTTTAACAGTGATTCCACTTTCAAAACACTAATTCTATATTCTCTATAAACATGAGCAACAACTGAGAGGAGAGACTGTTAACCCCTATGAAAGCAATAGAATGTAACTATATTAATAAAGTCCTTAAAATGATGACAATTATGGTAATGAGCAAAATTCTTCTATGTTCATTAGTTGCAGAAGAGTATATTTTTATTACGGAACTAATTTCTGTAGAAGACACGGTGTGATTGAAGTCTGAAGGATCATTTGTATTAAATATGACAAAATTATTTATAAAACAGGTACATGAGTCATGATTCAAAGTTTTACAGCTTTTTGACTTCCAATCAAAACTGTATTGTTGCTGATAAATTACTGTAACTGACTTTTTTGTGGTAGCAACTTTAGCAATGTGGCACTGTGCTTTTCTGACTGTTAGTGAGTGAGAGTATGATTATATTTCAGTCAGGAAATAAAACCAACATTGATGTAATTTCAGTAAATGAAGTAGGAACATATTAACGATGAAAAGAAAATCAAAGGCACTTCACTTTTGTGAGCAGAATTCTGAGCCTGAAAGCATAGTTTAAAAAAAAATTGGCAAATAAAAATCTATGCTCTGAATAAGAGGACAAAGTCAGACTCAATGGGCGAAAAATGTCAGATTAGTCCTTGTTTGACAAGTAGACCTTTGTACTTTAAAAAATTACTTTTCTGTATTTGCAATTACTTTATTTTCATTTCCATTTCATTTTTCTTGTTTCAACATGAGACTATGCATGCCTCTATTTGTATTCATTGGTTCTGCAAGTGGATGGGGAGTTCTTACCAGAAAAGATTAAAACTACGTTTCCTCATTTTTAAGTTCTTTGGTCTCATTATCATCACTTGAGGAAGACTCTGCTAAAAGCCATACACAGGCCTTTTATATTGGACTCATCTTTGGAACCAAATCAGTTTAATACTTATAAAGTATTAGGGATGCTTATCATTAAAGGTTCTGGTGCTTTGCTTTTTCCACTAGGAGATGTTCCTAATAGGGAAGAATTTCTTGTGTTACCCATATGAGTGAGGACTTGAAGCCAGAAGGTACAGTATGACAAACAAATAAGAAGAGCTTCAGCACTGCAGTAGGTGTGAGTAGAGACCCTAAATAGCAGTCTGTGTGTACTGAGACTTCCTAGGCAGCTGGAATCCTCTGGAAAGAGCTGAAGTGGCAAATCATCCAATTTTCCTCTTTTCTAGCTAACATAAATTTGCCTGGACGACTTGACTCTCTGCTTGTGAATGAGAGCTTTCAATTTAAATATATCACTCCTGATAAGAAAAAGAAGATTAGGAGACAATGACATCTGCTGGTTTTGGAAAGAGAAGACATGAAACTGGCATATCCAGACTAGACAAGGACTTTGCTTTTTAGAAATCCTTCATTTTACTTTTTTTCTGAAGCTGCGAACCTATAATACAGTGTGGAACAGGATACACAGACAATCGTGCCATCAAGAACTGGCACCTTGTGATGGAAACTGGCTGCTGGCTCTACTGTGGTCCTGAGCCTGTGTAGGAGGGCACTTCAGGGAGAAGTAATGTTCTGATCATAAACTGAATGACAGTAGTTGCTTCTTTAGGACACCCTTGTAAACCTTCTGGAGGGACACTTCTGGTGTACTTATTTTTTGCTTCAGATATGAAGAATCATAGCTAAGTATCCTTCAAGGAAGGTACTGTCTTAGAAAATGAGCAAAAAAGAAAAGATGTGAGGAGAAATATTTGTTTTATTTCTTCTTTGGGGTGTTCTCAGAGATACTTTGCCAGATTTTTGTGCTAGAATTCTTAATTAGTACTGTGCTACATGAAGTATATAACCTATCTCATCTGTTTATGTCAGAAGTCCTAAAAAAATAAGTTAAAAAGAGGTGCATATTCTTTTTGTAAAGTTAGGAACTTTTTATCCAACATTTCCAGTCTCATTTGTTTGGGGATCATAAGATTGTATTGGAAGTCATAAAATTTGCATTGAATATTTTAGGGAGGTTTTTCTACATTTGCCTTACAGCTTTGTTTGATTAAGGTTCATATACTAAATCCTTCTGCAGTCTCTTAAATCTCTGAGTATCATATAATCACATCTCTCCTGAAGCAGAGCTCTGTGTGGGTTTTGATTTGGTCACTCAAACTCAATACAAAGGGAAAAGCTGATTGCAATACAGACAGGGGGTCAAAGTACTTACTATTTACACTATGTTGTCCATTTTCTGTTCATTTTTATTATAGCATCTCTCTTGCCTTCTAGCACATACCCTCAAACTCATGAATTGGACTTACTAGCTGAAGCTACTAAAAGTCAGTCTAGTGGCATTTTGTTCACTTTTCTAAGTAGACTTTGAATATCTTTGTCAAACTGCTTTTCCAGTACTAAACTGTGCACTGAAAGTGCATCTGTTTTCAACGGGATATGATACTACAGATTTAAAGTCAAATGGATATATAACAATTATGGAAACAATTTTCCTGTGTCATCATGATGGTTTTGAATGTGAAATACAATTTACTTATTTGAGGGAGGGAGGTGTGAAAGTATTTCTGGGATTCTCTGTATACCAGCTGTCATTCACTTCCTTCTGCAATGGTGAACTATTAGTTTTTTGTTGTTGTTTTTGCTCTTTCTGTTTCGTTTTGTTTTGTTTCTGCTTTTTTTTTTTTTTTTTTTTTTTTGCTTTAAATCAAGCCTGATCATCTAGTTGGCTCACTATAGCTGGATTTGTACAAGAAATGTGTCTAAGTATCACAGAAAGAAATTAAAAGAGGTGAATTCTCTGTGCCCAAACAGGTATGTATAAAAACTCCTCTGTATACGAGAAAAAAAATGTTGGCATTCACAACACACCTCATAGAAATACGTTATGTATTGTTACCATGTCAGCTTGTAATATTGGTACATGGCTTCAGTGCCTTGCTTGTATTTGTAATCACTTAAATAATTTAACTCCCTTATAGTACAACGTCTAGTAGAAATGCATGATTCTTTAGGAATACATTTCCTTTCAGACTGATTT
Source organism: Gallus gallus (assembly GCF_016699485.2). NCBI lineage: Eukaryota > Metazoa > Chordata > Aves > Galliformes > Phasianidae > Gallus > Gallus gallus. The sequence continues at coordinate 6,717,509 of NC_052535.1, read as the reverse complement.
AATGACTCCAGAAAATGTCACCATTATTATGGGTTCTTAACTATTGATATGCAAAAGTAAAATTATAAGTGCAGTAGAAGACATTAACAAATATGCTCACTGTTGAAAAAAATTCTCTTCTTGAGTTACTTCTTTATTTATTATTTGATTTGGGTTCTGTGTCAGATATCCTTAATAGCCTGACTAGTTATGTTTTGCAGATCATCAATAGACTTTATCAAAATCAAGCTAACAGTATTCCAGTGGTTGAGTGATTGAAGTATTTTCTTATAATACAATAATTATTTTAGCATAATGCAATACCCAGCTAAATTCTTGGCTGGCATTAAGATTCCTTGGACTGCAACTTTTTATTAATTGTCCATCAGTGGATTTTTGTGGGGAACCCAAACGTTCATCTCAGATTTGGAATGTTCAAGGCATGTGATGTGTTTTGGCACTGTGGCAGCAGCTTTCCACTGTAGCCCAGTGCCAGAAGAGAATCAGATTTGTGTAAATACAGAAAAAAAGGGAAGCATCTGGATCAAGTTTTCCAGCCCATTTATCATAAAATAGGTTTCCTTCTTAAAAGGCTACTACAGCGTGAGAAAAATCAGACATACATGAACCTAAGTGGAAAAGATCTGAATGAAATGTCAACAGTCCTTTATTTTCCAAATGTTGTTGTTTTTTTGTTTTTTTTTTCTAGCTTTGCCACCAGTGATAAAATTAATGGATAAATGTAAGCTTTTCTGCGTGCTAATGTCCATGGCTGAAACATCCTAAAGGATGTTTTTTGAGCATACAGTTTTAAATGTCTTTGTGTGACTACCTTTTTGTTTTGTTGTTTTTAAGCTAAATGACAATCATCTGAATTACTGACCTTGTATTTTCATACTGAACTAAGTGCTTTGATCTGTCTTAATGTAATCAAGTACAGAATGAAACTCTGATTTACGAAAAACAGATAAGTGTTTTTGTAAAATAGGGACAAATAGCCATCTCTTGCTCTTGTCAAACACATTTCTTTTTGCTTGAGAGTACAGATATTTTCATTGTACATTGACTGCGCTCCTTAATGAAATGGACTTATTGTTGCAGCTCAAAACTATATATAAATTACATATTGTTATAGTTGCTATAGCAAATAATTACCATTATTTAATAGTGGCTTATGAAACCATTGAATAAAAAGGGGATTGTAGTTCTGAAATTCAAAATGCTACTTCTCTGGGGAATGTATTCAATCTCAGATCTGAATTTATATTCTTTTAATATTATCTGGCCTCATAGTTATTTTGAATTGTGTACCACTTAAGCAGGTACACAAAGAAGGCAGTTTGACTTTGGACATGCAATACTGTCAAATGTACTCTGCAATTCTATTTGTTGTACTTCTGGTTTTAAGGATGTCTCTCACTCGTTCTCCAACCTTTTCTCTTTCTCATCCAGTGTTAAGAAACATAACCATCTCATAAATTAGTCGTAGACCACTTTTCTATCTGTGGCTCACCTCAGAAAGATATTACCTTTTAATATCATGGGGATTTGGATATTTGTCATAAATGACATTCTGAATTACAGCCAAGAAGATATTAATATAAGTGCTTGATTCTGGGCTCTTCAAAGAATTAGATTTTCTATCATGCATGAATCTTATGGGATTGTTCATGAAAATCAACAAACATTCCTCTGCAGAAATCTTCTAACTAGAAAGTGAATCATTGTGATTTACTCAGGAGAGGAACAGATGCAATCACACGAGTAACTAAGGAGAAATTCTGAAAGCTCAACATATTCCAAAGGCAAAGATAGAAACAAATCCTGTGTGAACATTATAATGTCAAACTCAGCAGTAATTTTAATATGTGTTTGCCTCCCCGTTACTGATATGTGCCAGGTGTATAATTCATAAAGAGTTGTGGATCTGGATCTATTAAGATCCACAATTTGTATACAAGTAAACAATATTGGGAATGCAGAATTTGCACAGCTCTAAAAGATCTATGGCAATTAAAATAAAAATCTAGATCTGTTTGTGAGTATTGGGCAATGTCATTCCTTCTTCATGATGAGCGATTTACAGTATCTCACTCTGGTAAAGCTCGATCAAGCTCGATCATTGCTGTGTTTTTCAGGTACTGCTTGTTACACTTAGATTTTTTTGAAAGAGTAGGTATTGCTGCTGGGTAAAGTCATAATGAAAAAAGATGACGCAAACTTAGAGATTCTCTGAGCACCAACTGACTTTAAGTTCAGATTCTGTCACATATAGTGTGGATGGTCTGGCTTTTCCAGGTTGACTTCTCTTTTTAATGGGCTAGACAGAAATGATGGATATGGTTTTAATTTTGGAGAAGTGGCTTTGGCTCATATCTCATTAGTGCACTTTGTTCATATCTCAAATACCAGAAGGGAAGAAAAATGAAAACTATATTATGAAATGTAACATTTAACACAACATAACTTCATTGATTAAATAGCTTAGATTTGGAAAGGATTTACAGCGTGTAAATAAAATTATTAATTACAAAAGATATTGTTTACTACGATTCTTAATCTTCCTGCTTCAGGGTGTAAACTAATTAGTAAGCAGTGCTGTAAAAATGTATCACTTCATGGTGTGAGTTCATGAAAATCTGTGGAGGAACAAAATGAAAACCACCACATGGTCTTAATAGACCAGCAGAGATATTGTTGGCTTCTGACAGGAGGTTGTAAACACAGAATGCTGGGAGAAGCAGTCTTTGCTAGATGGAGAGCTGAAGTGGGGATGGCAGGAACCCTTCAAGAGGAAGGAAAGCTTGAAATAACTTATTCAACTTTATTTGAAAACAGTATCTGAATGAATGGGCAATAATTAGATTTATATCTGAAGTAGACCTTTCTCAGCAGAGACCACACCATGACTGTTTTAAGCACAAGAGGTGCATTAATCTTTCTGAAATGTGGAAATCTTTCTTAGTTTTTTAGCCACCAGAATAACAGCTTACAAGAGCCTAGTTCAATGGTGCAGTTAAATCAGCGCTGTCTCAGTTTGTGGCAGGGCTGTTAGCCTGTGGTCCAGCAGCACTTTGGCAGGCTTTGTGCTCCTGTCGGTAATGAGGGTTAGGAATGGGCACTAGCTAACAGAGGTCAGACCCCTCTAACAATTCACCTTCTTCCTAGAAACCTATAAAAGGAAAAATAAACCAACATGTTACACTTTGAGCACTACAGATTTCTCCAGCCTACACAGAACCCTGTGCATCTTTGAGCTGCTGTAGATCCTTTCTCTTACTTGTCTGTAGCACAAAAAATTCACTAATAGTTTCATGAGAAGTCTAGAGTCCTGACCCCAGCACACTTATCTTCTCTGTCCTATTCACAGAAATGCGTAACAGAGAGAAGCTCTGTTCTTGCACAGTTCTGCACTGGGAGCACACTGGAGAGCCTCTATAGTTATCCTTCTTCCCACAGCTTAATTAGGAACCCATGGATGGAATGGTGGTGTAGGGAAAGATTTGCCAGTGTTAAACTAATTAAAAAGAATATCTGCGTACTTTTGTTGTTGTTGAGTGGACAATGCCTGTGGACTTGCATACATTTGCATAGATGTTTGTGGAGGTTTGTGTGTGAATTCAGAGTGAGTGTGCATATGCACTGATCCTAGTCAGAAGAATGGATTTTGCAGAAACAGAAAACAATATTTTCTAATTGTTTTGTTATTTTGTTAAATAACTGGTGTAATAAGGCTTTCCAAGGCTTTCGAGATAACTAAGAAGCATTCAATGACATATTTCAATTCCACAGTATCATTTTTGAAAGTTCCTGGGCCAGAATTTCAACAAATTTTTATTTTCTAAATAGTGAGTTTATGAACACAGTCTTGAATTCAGAACTGCACATTCATCTGTTTATGTAATTTACTCTTAATTGGAATTGCCTGCCTTGTCAGTAGGCTGTTAGACCTTCAGCTCGTGGAACATTGGCTTGGATTCTGTTGCCACTCTCTCTTTCTGCTGTTGGTTCTGACTGAGTCTTTCATTTGGCAAATTGCTTGGAGCCAAGCAGTGACTTTTTTTCTTTTTTATATGAGTTTTAAGTCTGACTGGCCTTTTTTAAATTTTAGTTTGTTTATTTATTTATTTATTTTTGCATGGCTGAGACTTGTGCAAGAAGTAGTGAAAAGGTAATGGAAGAGAACTGTTAGTCATAATTGCAATTGACTGTGATTCCTGAACCCTTAAGGATAGGCTGCTGTTAAACCCCAGCACATCTTCAGTCAGCAAATAAAATCCTAATGAGAAATTAGCAGTGTTGAAATGATTTTGAATTTGGCATTCCCATGAAACTTCAAACTGCTGCTTCTCTGATATCCAGATGAAGATACCAAGATGAGAAATTAGAAGTGTTAACTATGTTAGTCTAACTTAGCACTTAAATACACAGTTTTAGTTAAGTGGATACTTTAGTTTCAGCTACTCAGGTACTTTAAGTCTTTCCAAGTGATTAAGTCCAAGTGCTTTATTTAGATCTGAATGTTATTTTTTTCATATACCATTACGTTCTCGTCAAGCAGAATATTGAATATACCTTGATAAGTTACAGCAGATTTTACAGCCTTTACTTTCTACTGAAGGAAATTGGAGGGAAGCAGAGTTATTGCCTTCCTGTGCCTTCCCATGCTAACAGTATGAATTATCTTGTGTTTGCTGATTATTACAATAATCTTACTGTAATTCATTCTTTTTTTTTTTTTTTTGCGTAACTTTTCATTTTTCAAATTTTTCTATTGTTACAGAATCGTTGTGTTTTTGTGTGTATAATTAAAACTTAAAGCTCATGGGGGGAATCATGAGTAACATGTAGAAGAGGAATTATATTTCATTCCCAGAAAGACTAGAGAGAGATATGACTTCAGTCTGTATAGATGAATTAAGATAGAAAGCATTTTAATATTCTTTAGGGCTTGCAAAGTGCTTTGTATTTGCAGAAGGCTGTGCTAATGTTGCTGAACGGTTGCCTGTGGACTCCTGAGTGCCTGTGTCCCCTTTGATTTATCCCATAGACTGGAGTTCTTTAAAGGTAACACAGCAGTTGGAAAGAACTGTTACGAAGTGTGACAAACCCAGTTTCTTTTGAAGAGTTCAGCTGCCATGATGCATATTTTACATCTTTCTCTGATGTAATGAAAGGTGTGAGTTCCTTTCTGATGTTACGTTTTGGAGCTGGCAATAACAGATTTAGACTTGCCTGGAGCCAGAAGATGTCCATCAATATAAAATACTTTGTTTCGGGTGAAGGGGTAACAAATCTTTTGCAACTGGAAAGGAGCGAGTTTTCCAATAAGCTCTACCTTGACTCAGGAACTTAGGGAAGGTTCGGTGCATATGCTGCTAATTTTGCAACATCCCATGTAGGTTGATAAATATTCTGACTTAAAGTATTATAATGAAGTCAATTAATAGTTTCAGGAAATATTTCAGTAATGTAGTAGAAAATAGAAAATGAGCTGGAAGTGTCTGCAGAAGTAGAATTAAATCCAATGAAAGCATGCCTCCCAGGAAGCTTAACTAAACTGAGAAATAGTTAGGAAATGAAGTGGTGATACAAAATTAAGAATTTTTGTAGGATAAAGCAGAAAGGATACAGAAAAGTGGAAGGACAACAAATCTGTCAATGTAGAGAAGCAATTTGGTGTGAAGATTTTTTATTATTATTATTTTTTTACTTAATCCTGCTGTATATTAAATCAAGAGTCAAATCTTCAAGATTTCAGTGTCATCAAGTTCTCTGCCAACCCTTGGGCTATTTTTATATTTAGCAATGTGTCTTTTTAACTTTAAAAACAACAAACAAATCAAAACCTATCCGCGTGGCCCATCAAGAGGCTGTTTGGATTTCAGAATGAAACAGAGAAAAGCTACAAAATGTCCCCCTTGGACTAAATCAGCCAAAAAATAAAAAGGATACTGTTGATCTTTTGGGGGCATATCTAGTCCGTTCTTTGTGTTGAAGAGTACATCTGTTCTTTATTTCAGTAAAGCTGGCATCAATTATAGACTGAGGGACAAATGTACATAAGCTCCCAAATGTAGATGAAAGAACAGAAATATGAGATTGCCTATTTAGGTTTTGTTATTTTTCTTTTTACTTTTTAAGTGGTAAAATAAATACACTTTTTCAAATAATCCCACAAGGACATCATTTGGAGAGAAGAAAGTAAGCAAAATATTATTCCTTTGCACAATGGAATACAGCTAGCTGAAATTTCTTCAGTTGTGAAATTTGATTGTAATAACAAAGAAGGACCACTTTGAAAAGCTCTTGTGATATAAGATTGTGAGGATCTGGCAGTGCTAAACTACATACCTGAAAGATGTTTATGTACATAAAGCCTGAAGAGAAATTATTATAATCAATTGTATTGTTTTTCTTCACATTTCAGAATGGGATACAACATCCATAATACTGCAGAAATAAAGTGAGGAAAAAGGGATGTCATTTGAATTCATCTAACTAAATTCTAATTTTCAGGCCCTTTGTTTGACTGGGGAATAGCACTGGCAGGATAGTCATTGCTGGCAGAGAAGTTCATTTCTTTCCCAGAAGAAAAGAAATCAAAACAGCTTTACACTGATCAGCTGGCACAGACTGCTGGATCAATGGTTGGCAATTTGCAAGGCTGTGCTGTAGATAAGGCTGTCACATTTTGGCAGTCTCATCACTACCAGTCAGCCACATAATAGCTGATAGGTCCCTTTCAGATAAAGATGAGAAGACGACAGAAAACTGAAGAGAAAGGGGAGTGAAAGGGGGATAGAGGAGGAAGGGAGGATGACAAATCAGTGTTTTCAACCTCTCATTGTATGTGTATTCCTTTGGTCTCCAGTCCATTTAATTATATGTTACTATTACTGTTAATTCTTACTGCTTTCTATTAATAGACAGTGACCCTCATCAGTTTAATTTTTGAGTGTGTTTTATCCTTCTGAGAATGGGCAGATGTCTCCTGAAAGTTTGAGTTCAGCACTCCCCTCCTCTAACCCCTAAATCAAAAGCATCAGTTGAAGGTGTGTGCTTGAGATGCCAAAAATCTACCTGTTTTATGTCTTAAGATTATTCTCTTTCACTTTCTTTAGTGTTAGTATGACATACACTGTGGTTATCTAGATCTGCTGCTGGTCTGTTATTTATTGCAGCTTAGCTCTTGATGGTCTTGTGGTTTCTTTCCACAGCACTTGTGTCCTGGGGAAGGCAAGCTTGTTCAGAAGTGAAAAGAAGGGGAAAAAAAGATACTGAAGCAGCAGCTGAATTACTTTCAGATCTTTTTGCTTTTTAGAAGATTCTGAAAAATAGCAGCTTCCTCTGAATTCTGCTTCTTTATATTTTCCTAGCAGTTCATTGCAGGTCATAAGGAAATCTGCTAGTGAGTGGATGACAGCACAGTGAAAAGAGGTGTAGGAATCATTACATTAATACTGATAAAGATTCTAAATATGCTTAGGGAGATTCAGACATTTCCAGAAGCCTGAGAACACACAGAGTAAAGGATTCATTAGTTAAAAGTGCCCTGGCTGCTCCTAATCATCTTGAATCTGAGCTTATATTAGATACTCTGAACTACAGAGAATGTTCTCTAATTCCAATGTCTTGTGCAGCCTTCCAAAATCAGTTACCCTAAGCATAGGGAATGAGTAACATACTTTTCTCTTTCTTTCAAGTTTCCTGACTGAGGGAGAAATGTTTATTTTATTTGTAAAGGAAATGTATTTAGACTTTATTTATTTATTTATTCCCCTGTCGAAACAGTTTTTAAGTGTTTTTTATCAAAGCAATTTAATATAACTCAGTGTGAAAACCTCCGTACTAATTATCTTTCATGTTAGTTTTTCATTTTCATCCTTGCAAACAGAGAAAAAGAACAATTTTGATCCATTGCAGAGAAGCTGATGATACTGCATGTTTCTGCAGTTAGGTAGAAGAACTCTCCCTAAAGTCCAAAAGGATTTGCAATGTAGTCAGCCAAGTCTTTCAGACTATTTTCCAACTTGATTTAGTCAATTCTTGTGGTGCATTGCACCACTTTGTTGTGATTTGATGTCAGAAATGCTAAATAAAAAAAAAAAAAGAGGGAAAAAATCCCTTTCCTTATTGGCATTCTGGGGAATTAAAGACCAGGAATGAGAGAACGACAGTGGCAGGCTGACATGGATTGTTTATTTAATTCTACCAATTTGTTCACCTTAATGAAACACCAGAAGATTTGAGTGAGCGGTGATTAACAAGAGAGAGCTTGCCTAATGAAACCAGTACAGGATGATATTTGTTTCAAGGATCAATAAAAGACTGTGAGTGAAGATCATACCAGCATCATTCAGGAAAACAAATCACCTCCTGCCAATCAATTGTCACGCTACACACGCATGAATCTGTGTGAAGCATTTTAAATATGCATCAATAGAAAGACAGGAAAGGGGAAAGTTGGTAAATTTGGAGGTATCTAGTACTTAATTTGTTGGTCTGTCAGGTAGTATAATTATAGCTGTAGCATTCTTCTTCTGTGCCTTCAATAGTCATTACTAAGCAATTCTAGCGACATAATCAAATTAAAGTGTGCTTCTCTTAGAGTGCAGAGTCCATTGCACAGAGTTTCTTTGTATTCTATCACTGCTTACATGTTTTCAAGGAAACAACACAGGCTGCATTCCCAGGAAGAAAGAAAGGAAGAGAAAAAAGCAGCTGATAAAGAAGATACTTCCCTGACAATCCTTTTGTTCCTCCAGAGACAGCAGTTGCATTCCCTGTTGCCACTAGTTGACTTAGCAATTAATAATGCAGCAATTAGCAGTGAGCTTCCAGATCTCAGTGCAGAAGGCATGATTTTGTTTCTACAGTAAAGTTCCTGACAAAAACAGTGTAAAATGGAAACGGTGGAAAATTTGTATCTCAAAATACGTAATCAACCTGATTATGGAAGATGTGGAGTTAGGTAAAGCAAGGTAAATATGTGCTACACAAGATTATTCAAACAATATTGAAGCCAGTGTGAAATCTGTTCACAAGAACATGCATACAGTTGAAATTACATTCCTGAAATAACATAATTCAGAATGGTTTTCTCTGCATGGGAATATACAGATTATAGATAAATGTTTAAGAATTGCATTTTACAGCTATCTTTAATTTTGAACAGAACTGATGAAGAGAAAATAAAATCTTAGTTTGAAAAATGGCTGAAAGAAATTCAAAGAGTTCTTAAAAGGTTAATAATAATAATGATTTTTAAAAAGGTTAAAAAATGTGTAGAGACACAGTTCTCTGAAAAACAGAACATTAAACTTAAGCTCAGTCTTGAGTTAGGACAAGGAAGAGTCATAGAACTAACGCACTGCTGAGACTAAAATAGCTGTCTTAATGAAAATGAGTAGACTCAAGATGCACATAGTGTGGTGATGTAAGGTTCATTTACTTGGCTGGAGGACATTCAAAAGCTTTACATTTATTTATATATATATATATATATAAATGTATACATCTCCATCAATGTATACTTTGTTAGGTATTCAGACAAACTCATTTGGATTACTGGAATGCATTTTTAACACACATCCAGCTATTAGGTATACAAAAATCTATAAATTGTAAAATTTGAAAGTGAACTTTTGTCTATCTGTCTAATCCAGTGAGTTATATTTGCAGTGGACTTTTGGTCTACTCATAATTTTAGACTACAGTTTTACCCTTCTGTTTTTCACCTCAATTTTCTTAACTTTCCCAAAGACATATGGTTAGCATAGGATTTATGGGTAATTTATGCATTTGATTAGTGCAGTAATTCCATATATAACATTAGAACAATTGAGAATAATGTCTTGTCCTACGATTCATAGTTATTAGAAATATTATATCATTTGAAGCTGTGAATTTTACTTGTCTGCTGCCAAAGTCTATACATATGTATGGGCATATATAATTCTGTTTTCATAAAAGTTTTTGATTGACTAGAATTGGAACCAGGAAGCTTGGGAGCTTGAAATTTGTACAGTTGACTAGAAATTTAAACCCTCATGTAAATTTTATGAGCCTCATTGAATCCTACAAGAATCATATTCAGAATTACCTTTGCAAGTGACAATCAGGTGGAGCTGTATTTCTGGAAATTCTCAATTCCTATAAAGTGGCAAGTAGCTCTTCATTCTTAGGGTCACATAGAGTCCAATGGAGAAAATACCTTTAGGAAGTGGAATTTGTGTCGATGAATCAGCCACCAGCCGCCTCAAACAGGAGAGAAGGCAGCTGGAAGACAGTAACTATGCTTTTTGTCAAAGTACCAAAGACAAGATGATCCACAAGTTGCACAAGATGACAAGAATTATAGACCAGAAGCTGCAGCAGATTAACAAGAGGAAATTGTCTTTAGGCGTTAAAAACATTTGTTTTATTTATAGGGATACAATCCTGTCAAACTATTGGAAGATACATGGGATAACATGAGCAACTGGCAATTGATTCAGTGACTACTCAGAAACATTATTTCTTATTATTTCCTCCATGACTATGTATGTTGATGGCGTGTGTCTAAACAATATGTGTAAATATGTGATGGCATGATCAATTTTAATCAACTTATCATTGATTAAAACCATATAACAGATTTCAGCTATTACAACAAAACTGTGTCTTCCTACAACCACCAATTTGGAAGCAACAAAAATATTACAAAAAATAATTTTAAAAAGTCTATTTGTGAATATTCCAAAAATCTAGATTTTTTTAATCAAAATGAGATGCAGGATATAACAGCCATTGAGCTGTAGAAGAGGTAAATTAACACAGCTATTGAGGATCCAAACTAGGCTCCTCTACATTATTGACTCCTTTGGGCTGCATGTCATTTAAATGCATCAGTTATTGTGAGTTCTTAAAATTCTCAAGCGTAACAATTGGAAAACATGAGTTGTACAAGGCTTGACTGGTAAAAATTGCAATTTATTTTTTCAGTAGCCAGAATGTGAATCATGAGAAAGAAATGCTGCTGACAGGAAGATAATTGAAATCTTTGAGGTGCAGTGCTGGCAAAATTTCAGAAAAGCAGACAAAGGCTTACGTTAGAAAAATTTACTATGAGGACTTTTTTCCAAAATAGACTCCAACAAATTTATCTGTTTGATCACAGCTGCCACTGGAATGACTACAATCTTAAAGGTTTAATTACATGGAAAGAGTGCTGGAAGGTCACAGTAATGAAGGGCAGCCATGGTCACATGGATAGAAGGACTCTACACACCAGGTTAGGCCCAAAGCTTTCAGCAGCTCAGGATAGCTGAAAACAAATTCTGTTTGAATAGAAAAGATATGCACGATTTATACTTTTCTTAGCTGTTTTGCTTTTATCGTGTTTATTCTAACACCATAAATCTGATAATGTTGTTAGGTTACTTCTGGAAGAGGAGTTGATCCTCCTGCACATTTTACAAGTGGTAGAGTTAGGAGCTATAGAGTTGGGAACAGGTATTACCCATGCAGTAGTCTAGTAGTCTATTGTTAAAACTGTGACTCTGATTGGGGAAAAAAAAAAAAAAAAAAAAAAAAGGAGAAAAAAAAGGGCAAAATACAAATAGGTATACATTAATGAACAACAAGAAAAGGGAAAGGAAGCGTGCTCACAGTCCTGGCAGCTTAAGTTCTGCTTCAGTGTGCATCAGTGCCAATCTTGTGTTATGCATGTGTCTGAAAGTTTTCAAAGTCACATGTTGGGAAATAATGTCACATTGGCTTGACACTTGTGGATATGCCTGGAATTTTTCCTAAAGAAGTCAGGTACATAAATAGCTATGAAGTATTTTCTTTTCAAATGCTGAAAGGACAGATTTTTATCTTCCATTCTCTGTAATCTCTGTCTTTCTCTCTCTCTCTGTTTCTCTGTCTCTGTCTCTCTCTCTCTGTCTCTCTCATGTATGTCTCATGTATTATTTTTATTCTGAGAGTCTGTCTTTATTGTTGTGGACATTTTATGTTTGACATTTCAGCCATCTCATTTGCAGCCTTATCATTCATGTTGGTGAAATTTGTTGTTCAAAAATATCTGCATGTCTATAAGATATTTAGAAGCAACATGAGGAAAAAGTGATTAGTTCTTATGTTGTATCAGTATTCATTGCACTTGTAATTGCTGCTGCAGCTGTAAAGAGAAAAAGGGGAACCTACTATACAGATAAAAATATCATGTGTCTGAATTGTGAAAATTATGTGTTTAGCACCTAGTTCTGCTGCTGTTGGAAAGGCTTAGGACTATTTCATTCTAAATTTTTTCAAATGGTTAATGTTACTCATATTTATTTATTTAGAGCAAATTGGATTTCTTTGTTTTGAAGGATACAGGCAATTAAATTTGTGTTCTTTCTTTTCTTTTTGATAAATAGGAAGGAATAGATGTCAGCACAAACTATTGTATCACACAGACTGGAGGATTTGCCAGTGACTTGCTTTCCTCTTTGATACTTTGAAATTGTTTCTCACTGTTATATGGATTGAGTATATGACAGGTAGAGCAACATCTACTCGTTTAGGATAGAAAAATACAACTGTAAAGTTTCCAGGTGTTTGGTTTGATTTAAACACATTTGCAGTTGTGTAAGGGAGAGAATAAACCCTAAGGAAAGCTATAGTACAGTGATGTATTGTGCTACAAGGACTGCATTAGAGCCCCTGTCTGGTTGTGTAAATAAAGACTTTTATATTTTCATTTATTGATTGTAACTCTAAGAAAGCTTCACATTGTCCACAGTGGCTGAAAAATAATGTATGGAAAATCTATAGGAGACATAGAGGCATTTTAGAAAGTAGAAAACAATTAGCTTCATCATCAGAGACAAAGGCATTGTTACATACCTGCTGCTTTGAATCTCTAAGAAGCTATTGGTATTTCCTCTTGTGTTGAACTGTCAACAACACTTTCAGTAGAAAAGGCAAAATCTGTTTCTACTTAAAGGGAGGTGGTGCTTTTTAGTCCGCTTATATTTTCTTGAATGCCAGTATTTCATGAAAAGATTGGATCCAATCCATCTGTCATTGGTGTTATTGGATTTTTCTCTTTCACTACCTTCAGTTTGACCACAGCTCTGGGTTCTGTGGAAATACAGGAGTACTGACTGTAATGTGTGGAGGGGGAGAAGACACTGATAGTGAAACAGGCTCAACCTGGAATCTCCAGCTTAGCTCCATTTTTAACAAAGGTATGAGAAAACTGAACAGCAAAGACTGAAAATAATTACGCATTCCATTACTGCTGTATTCATATTTCTTTTTATAGGCTTTTGTATCACTGAATGTATAGGGGTTATGACATAGCATGTACTATCTTCAGTATTTTAATAGAAATGACTGATTAATGATTTCCAAAGCATTAAAATTCACTAGCCACTTAATTAGCTTGTGAAAATTAGTTCTTTTCAACAGAGCATATATACATTGTGCTGCTTTTCTGCTTTCTCTCTGAAATAAGTATATTTAATAAATACAGCAGTGAGAATCCCCCTCAAGGTTTTTAACCATCAAAATATAAATGCTTCAGTAGGCTGCAAGCACTGGCCTGAATTGTGCCCCTTTCATGATTCTTGAAGTCATGAATCATTCTTTGTGTCTCAGATACCATTATTAATGAAAATGCATGTTAACAGAGAAAAGATATGGAAGAGATCACAGCTCACATTAGTCAATCTAAAGCCGACTTTGTAAAGTTTACCTTGCAATCAAAATCTGTTTTTACTCACATAAATAACAAAGAAGAAAAACAATGATCGTGATCTAAAAATTCCCCAGGTGTGTCTGCAGAGATGTTTGTAGTCATCTCTTATTTATACCAACTTGATGAAAGAAGGAAATGGCATCAGGGTATGGAGTTTGTCACTTAGTCTTTGATCAGCACCTCTACAGGAAATGCTTCATAGTGGGGGAAATGTGCTGCATGATCATCAAGTTGCAGTGTCTGTGTGTCCTGAGCCCTGGTGAACAGTGGGAAGTGATGCTGTGAAGGGAAGGGAGTGTGAAGATTTAGCTGGAAGCTGGGCTACATGCAATAAATGCAAATCATATTCAGACCAAATATTTGTATTCTTCCACTACCATTAAGGCATAAGAGAGCTAATGTCCTGAATTCAGAGGAAAAGAATTGAAGGGATTCAAGAAACAGCTGAATCAATGACACAGAAACAAGGCCAATGGTTCTGCAGAAGCACTTGGCAAAGATGTGCCTTTATTTCTCCATAAGTGCAAAATAACTTGATTTCAGTCATATTCTTCAGGATTCACACGGCAGAGAAGACTGTTACATAAATCTCTTCAGTGCCTGATTACCTGTCCAGGATATTTTCCTCAGAGCACCAACTACTAGTGTTGGTAATGAAATAGCTGCTAAATTCTCTAACTTGATTTTGCACCTCACTAATCCTCACACAGCAAATTCAAATGCTTTAGGGAGAAGATAAATGCCAGTTGTCTGCAAATATAGAAATTATTAATAAATACCCACACATCAGCCACCATATAGACTGCAATATTTTTATTCTTGATATGCTGTTGTAGGAAACATCTGCAGAAAATACTGAATTTTGTAATTTGAAATTTGGTCACTGTATATGCATTAAAATGTCTTAAACCTTTCAATGTAGGTGCTTACTTTAAATTCATGTTTTAAATACCAAATTTATTATTAGGAATTGTCAAAACATTCTACCAATGTTTGTGCTGAGGGGACACAGTCAGACTAATAATATACGAATAGCACAGGGTCTGCAAATACCATTCAGCCTATTCTCATCTCTGGGCACATCTCAGTAGCACCAATAGCAGTTCCTTTCTCCCGAGAAAGGAAGAAAGACCTGGAAGCTGCACAGATTTCGGAGGCAGGTGGATGGCTATCCCTCTGCTTACACAGGTTTGGGTTCCATGCACTGCAGAGTGCATCAATCAAACCTTGCCCAGAGCCAAGGTGCTAACCAACATGAGGAATTCCCTCATAGATCCCAGACAGCCAGCAGGCCCCCTTGGCTGCATTTAGAGAAATGTAAAAATGAAAATAAGTGGAAGGAATCAATATTAAAGACAAAAGTCTTTAGCATACACTAATGGCAATCACTAAATCCTGTAAGTGTTAGAATTTCAATAGTTGCAAGGTCCTAAGAGCAGCAAAATGACCACTTTACATCTTCAGAAGCAATGGTGTTTAATTATGTTTTTAACATTTTATTTTTCTCTGATTACAGTTTACACACAAACATATCTGGTTACATAAAATATAATCCAGTGCATCTACAAGACACCCACACTACTTACAAATGGGGCTCTGCTATAAAGCTGGCTTATCCTGTAGTTGCAGCTAAGCACATAACTAGAAACCAGTCCAAGTCCTTGATAGGAATCTTGCAGGCAGCTCCTTCAGTCCATGTCCCGGGTTCCCTCACTGGTTAGCTGGTACAGATTGGACAGCTGCAGCTTCTCAAAAGCTGAAGAAGTTCTGTATGCAAACTTGGCAGTTGTTTTTGAAGAATTTAGCATGTTAACAAACATTGCTTGTTAAATCCTAAGGTTTAACATTTTATTGTCACATAAGTATTACAATAATAATAAAAGGAAAGTAATGGATATTTTTTCTCCTTTTTTGAAGTGGTTTTGAAGAATTTGCTTATCACAGTGCACTGCTTTGCTAATAGGCTACATGCTTGCTTAAGCCAGAAAATAACATGGGCAGGATTGCGCCTTTACTCTGCAAGTAAATAGAGTGACAGTAAAAGTTCTGCCAATTTTTGGCTAATAGTTTTTTTTTTTTTTTCTCTGTGGCCCCCGTGAATGGGCAATCTGCAACCTAAATGACAAAAGAGAACCTGTGTGACAGATCTGGAGGCCAAGACTTCACCAAAACACAGCCAAGGCTCTGTCAGGCTCCAACTGTTAGAAACAGCATGAGTTTCATAATTTCAGTGTTCCTGCGGCTTCTCTGTTTTAGTCTATTTTTCTATATTCTATTTTAGCTGGATTCTCCCTAATTTCACAACTCCCCCATGGTGTATAGGATTTTTTATAACGGTAAGGATTGTGAGTTGTTGCCTTGGAAACACAGTTGTGCATGCAGCTGTTGTAACTGTACTTGTTACTTCTGCGTTATCACAAAAGGTTTCAAAGCTTTTCTGTATTTGTCTGACATTTTTTTGATTCTGTAACTCTTTATAACACTATGTTTGACAAATTACCGGAGGAGGAAATAAAACCTCAACCTCACAATGCACAGAATGCCCCCGAGATCCTGACTGAATCAGCTGTTTTCTTGGCTTTGGAAGCCTCCAAAGCCACATTCAATCCCCTGCCTGCCTGTTTGGAAAAATATTGAAACATAAGAAGTTTTGCAAAAAACTTTTGATATACTCCATCAGAGCTTCTACCTGCAGGCGCTGGGGACAGGCTGGGCCCACGGCTCCTCCTTGTTTGTGCATGTGAGCAGACATCTGCAGGAATGCGTCCAGGCTCTGGCCTATGGGCTGCTGGAGGGATCCAGCAGGAACAGAGCACTGCAGCTGGTGCTTGAGTACTTTGCCCAAGCAGAGCAAAAGCTCTTCTCATAAAGAATGCTTTGGTACCATAAAGGGGCTGATGTCCATGCTTGTTGCCTTCCTTACCCGTCCTTAATCCTTCTTCTGGGGCCTGCTGCTCAAGATCAACTCAGTGAAGTAGGAGGTGTTTTCCCACATTCAGTACCACCAGAAGGTGTTAGCAGATGTGTGAGAAATGAAGGCCTTTCTAGGACCAATTCTCCCTGCTTGCTAGTTGCTGGCTAATGCCACAGCTCAAAGACTGCTCAAATGTGTAGACAGCAGCATAGTTTGAAAGTTGTATATGTTTGCTTTTTTTTTTTTTAGCCAAGGCGTCTAATTGCCAGCATATTTTCAATCCGTATACCTGTCAACTACACCAGTTTAGCTAGCACTGCACTGTCTTTATATTGTCTTCTGCTTTTATAGCAATATAAAAAATAGTGCAGTTTTTGTATGTCGCTCCCTCACTGGCGCTCAAACTGCTGAGCTTTCCCGTTTCCCCTGTGTGTAAGATAAGTGTAATAGGTGCAGAGGAGGATAGGTGGGTACTATTGCTGTTACAGGCTCAGAAAGAGGAAAAGAGTGCTGCAGGAATAAATAGAAAATCTGCTAGCTGCAATAAGGTATTATTGTGTTTTTGTTTCCTAGCATCTACTTGCTTTCATGGACTCCACTCCATTGAGATGCATAAGTCTCATGCTGTGCATTGTTTGTATCTAAAGATCTTGCAGATATCTTTTAATGTGAAGATTTGAGTGAAGTCAGCAACTGAAATTGCAGTCTTAACTGTTTTTGATGATCAACCTGCAGTTTGATTGGAGCTGCTATGGAGAAAAGTAACCTTAACATACCAAGTGATGCTTACAATAGTACAATAGAGTGCAACTTTCTTTTTCAGTTTTATTTCTCTAGCTGATTTAGGCTTCATAAGGTTATAGTCTGTTTTTTGTTTGTTTGTTTTGGTTTGTTTTGGTTTGTTTTTTTTTTTGTTGTTTTGTTTTTTGTTTTGTTTGTTTGTTTTTGTAAGGATTTTGTTAAGAAAGCCACTAAAAAGCAGATAAAACCTGAAACATGTTATGAAGAAATGTGCAGCTACAGCACACAGTGATGAAGCAGAGAAGGAATGGTTGTTCCTACTTGCCTGTTAAAAACTTTTATAAACCCAGTGAAAACTGTAATAATTCTTTTTTCCCTAAAGAATATGTACTTAAATAGTCATTAATCTGATGAAAAGATAAGTTAATGGTAAAACTGTGTTCCAATTGCAATTGAATGACTCCAGTGGCCAGTTCTGGAGCTTCTTGAGGTCTTGTAGGGAAGTACAGAGAATCTCCTGAGAGTGATCATGATCGATGGGGCCACTTTACCCCTTTCTTTCTGATGGGTCACTCTTTGGAAGAAGAGATGAGTCTGCAGAGAATCACAAATCTTACCTTCCTTTTCATATTACTTTTGTTAAGTTGACAGGGCTGATACTGGAATGGCTGTTTTACAACAGTTTTTCACTCTATGGGGAAAGGATTTACAGAGCTTATGATCCTTTTGTCTGGGCAACTGCAAAAAAAGTGAGTTCAGTGAAATTCAGAATTAGAGCAATAATTTAAAGTAAATGATGGTATCAGTTTCAGAGCAGCATCTCTGTAATAGTATTTATAATTAAATATTAAAACAAATTTGGTCTAGATTGTTCAAATCTTGGCACCTAAACTGATCTGTGTTTTCACTGTTTCTGCCACAATATCTGAAGTACTTCCTTTTTCTGTCTCTGTTGAGTATAGAAAATATTGTATTTGACTCTGCAAAGTTCATACACTATCAGATACAGTGTTCTGAAGGTTAGATATTAATGGTCTGTGAACATTTGTAGTTTAAGCATTTTTGGACTTATTAAGAATTTATTGAGGTTATGCCTTTGGTTGCTGATTGGAGTGAGTTGTGAAGAGCATTGCACAGTGCATTCTATTGTGTTCTCAGATTTTTTCCTCTGTCAGCTCTTCCTGGGAGAACTCTATTTTAATATAGTAACCTTTACCACAGAAGTTTCCAGAACCTGAACTTTGGAAACAGCATGTTTTGGACTTGCATATGTTTGTCTTTTTTTTTTTTTTGCCTTTTTTTGTTTTGTTTTTCTTGACTTGGAGGTTCCTGTGGATGAAAAAGGGATTTTCAATGGCAAAATGCTACATTTATAGCAGTACAAACACATACTGTGCTGTACTAGCAAGAGCGCAGTTAGTAGATCCAAAGAAATGATTATTCCCCTCCATTCAGCACGTGAGACATGTTTGATGTGTTGTGTCCAGGTTTGGTCTTTTAGACACTGACATACTGAAGGGAGTTAAGCAGAGGCCACTGAGATAGGCAGTGAGTTGATGTACTTGTCTTGTGAAGCTGAGACAACTGGATTTGTTTTGCTTGGAGAAGAGGAGGGGAAGGTTTTGTTGCAATCTGCAGTTTTCTGATAAAAGGGTGGAGAAAAGATGGAGCCTTTTCTCAAAGATGCACAGTGGTAGAATGAAAGGCAACAGAAACAGGTTACAAAATAGGAAATTCCAGTTAGATTAAAGGAGAATTATTTTCACCATAGCTGTGGTCAAACAGTCAAACCAATTTCCCAGAGATGCTGGAATCCCAATCTTGGAGACAATCAGAATCCAACTGAGCATTGTATGAGACAACCTATTCTAGGAGGATGTGCTCTGAGCAGGGGGTTGGACTAGGTGAGCTCCAGAGGTTGCTTTCAACCAAAATGACTCTCTGATTGATTTTTTTTCTTCTCATCAACCTTGTCAGGAATGTATTCAGCATCTACAAAAGTAGTTAAGGGGTAAATAAAAAGGCTTTACATTTGAGGATTCTTTTTACTGTACGTTCCTGCAGATATTCATACAAATTGACCAATATTTGCCACTGTGGAAAAAAAGCATTTAGATGAGAGAAAAAAAGCCAGAAAAACCCTCACAAAGGTATTTGAGATCTCAGAACTCTCTCAGAGAAACTCAAGAAATAAACTCTTTTAAGTTATTCTCATAGGAATGGGGTGACAGTGGAAATGAGTGTTGCATTTGCTGCAAATGATAGCATCGTAATCTATGCATTTGGTATTTCCTCAACTCTGTTCCCTATCGTATTTCAACCGTCGAACTGCAAAGTCAAAAAGCTAACAGCTTAGCAGATGAAGTTCTGCTTTCCCATTCCTAACTGCAATTGCTTCTGACAGCCTGTGTTTGCCTATCTCTGAGATTCACGCAGATTAATTTCCATCTTGGCACTGAGGACTTGCATCAGGCTATTAAATGTACAAGGACGCAGTGAGTGAATACCTATCAATGTCCTGAAAACACTCTGGGTTTTGAGAGCCTTTAGTGACTTTATAAACTGGCTTGTGCAGATAAGGAGATACCTCAGTGATACCTCAGATACCTTTGGCAGCTGTTGCAATGGCCTTGTGAACTGAAACAAGATTTAGTAGGTTTACTTACTGCTTTGTTCCTGGTTCTACTAATAGAATACCTCTGTAAGGAAAGGGTTTTAGATAGCACCCCTCATGAAAAGGACTGTAGAAAAGTAGTGGTTACAGAATTATTATTCTCTGTCACTGTTCACTGATCACAACACTTTTTCAAAAGACATCAAATGACAAAACAGGATTTTTTATTAGTACTTTGTATTATGAAATCCAGAGATGTATATCATAGAGTGAGGAACGGCGGTGCAAGCATGTAGCTATCAAGCTAAATTTCCCTTTTTTTAGCTCCCTATTTTAGCAAAATAGCCTTTCTTGTTATCAGATGTTATCTGGTGTCACACATTCATGTCATTACAGTTTGACACATCAACAACCTTCTGATGACTGGGGAAGTCAGAAGGGAAAGAATATAAGAATAATGAGGATTCACCTGCTCTTAACTATCGTATGATTGCTATTTGCTGCCTTATGTGGCACAAAGTTTATTATTTTTTTAACAACTGCTTGTACTATGAAATATGACTTGTCTTTGTAAAGAAATTATTACTATTATTATTTTTGATGGAAAGTACCAAGTGGTTTCTATAAACTTCTGTGAGTTCTCTATTGTGAACAAAGTTCTGTAGGAGTGTTAGGACAACATTACTACACTTCAGTCCATTCTTCGGTGTGTTGCTGGAAAAGAAACTCCTGTGGTTGCTGTGAAGCCCCTCCATAAGGTAGCAAGTTGTTTCCTTCAAATGGCGGAGACGTGCCAAGATTCTGAACAATCTCTAAATGGTGGCCTGGAGTCTCTCCTTTCTTACATACTTAACTGTCAAGGTCTGCTAAAGGTACGGAAAACTGACAGCATTCTGTTGCACAGGTAAAAATTAATTTGACTGATCTTAAAAGCACTAAGTATGTGGCGAACCCATTCTGCAGTCAAAGCAAGGGGAAATTGCTACTTTCACTTAAGCGTGCACTGTTATTTCAGAAATAACCATTATTGGTCACAGAAAAAGAAACAAGATGGTTTCTTTAACATAGTTAATTTCTGAGGAGTGAAGCATGGAGACTGTGCTGAAAAAAAAACTGGGACAGTGTCACTTTTTGTTAGCTGCCATGCCTGCAGATTTAATAATTAGCTATTGACCACAGCAAGAGTTTGATGCAAAAACACCCTATACTAACAAATGGGTCAGTTGGAATAGCTGGTTGGTAAAAGCTGTAGATCTGATGATTGTTATTTAGTACACCCAAATAACTCCAGGTATAAAAATCCAAAAGAAAAATAAGAATCTATCAGAGAGTATGTGTGTGCTGTCCTGGAAACTGTGATAGGTAAACTGTTGGAAACTCGAAGACAATGTTTTGTAATTCTCTCTCACCATAGTTGGGCTTTTTTGCCAAAACTGAGGACAGTTAGCTGATGGTAACCCTGTTCTTCAGTTTATCCTTTTTGCCCAGAGAGATTGTGGATGCCTCCTTCCTGGAGGTGTTCAAGACCTGGATGAGTCTGTGAGCAACCTGGTCTAGTGTGAGGTGTTCCTGACTATAGCAGGGAGGTTGGAAAAGGATCTTAAAGATCCTTTCCAACTCAAGCCGCTCTATGATGCTATGATTCTTTCACCTTCAAGGAAAGATGTGGAGAAGATCATGTTTTCAGTTTCTTTAAGATAATCAGACTTCTGGAGCTGACTAGCTTTTGGTGGGGTTATTTTGCATTCTTGAGATGTAGTTTGCCCTTATCTTGGGGTTTACATTACAGATGGAATGTTTCTAAAGTTCAGTGATGCTTTTCTCTTTTGATACAAGTTTTCTTTTATAGTGCGCCAGTAGGTTGATTAGTACATTCAAGGTATGCACATGTATGTGTATGGACAACTACACATACTGCATATAAATATAAATTAAAAAAATAGCTAAGAACTCACAGCAGTAGCTATGCCACAGGTGAAAGGGTGAATTTTTAGGGCCATTGAACACTGTAAATGTGTTCATTGTATCAGTGCTTCAGAAATAGCCATTCTAAATGACTTTGTGTTGATCCACTGTGAAAATTCATTGTGCTCAATTGCCCTCAAAATTTCTCATTTCTCATCTGTGATGTTGCAGTCTGCTGACTGCACACTGGACTGCTGTACAAAGCATGTATACACTCTGCTGCAGCATGTCTTAAAATGCTTTATATTGCCTTCAAGGTTTCCCAATGTTACTTAATAACTGAATAAATCTGTGTCTAGGGCTTGTATTTATGAGACTTTGAAAGATGTGAACAGATTTCACAGAGTTAGTTTGTAAACTAAGAGGCACGTGAACACAACAAAGCAAGTTTTGCATAGGTCACACATCACATATCAGCATCTGAAAGAGAAAGGTGGAAAATGGAACCTAGGCTGTAATTTTTAATTATTTGTTCATGTCTTTGATTCAGAGAAATCAAAACTACTCTCACATATTTTCTACTGTATTCATAAATGTACGTAAAAAAAGACATTTCTGTAGCATAAGCAACATGCAAGATTCTTGCTAGTGTGGCAAGAATTTGAGTCATAAAATGATTGATTTGTGATTTTTTAATTTTTTCTTTCAGTTTCTAAAAAGGAGCTTTTTAATATGTTTTTGATGTGATCCAAAAATACTCCTTTAATTTACTATATTGTCTGATTTCTTATAAACACTTTTGCATATCAGTATTTCAAGTTAGGGAGAAATATGTTTTGGAATAAAAGATAAGTGACATTTAAAGATCTTCCAGAATGTTGAGCTGTCTCATTCAGTCCTTCCTGTATTACAACAGGTTGATTATTGCCTGTGGATGCTCTCAAGCATTACAATTATTGTATCATTATAAAAACGTGATTGGATTGACAGAAACATTGGCCAGTGAAGGTATATCTAAGATAATGAGAACTTTGCATTTAAATTGGATGCAGTAGAAAGTGTTTCAAGAAGTGCAAGGTGGCAAATGTAAAATAAACACTTTTTTTTGTTCACCTTATTATTTTATGCCTGTAAGTTTAGAAGACAAAATCTTGCCTGTAATTTAGATGTTGGACACCTGAAAAAAAAAAAAATGGTGGGCAGGAGATACTTAATCATTTTAGAAGACAGATTTTTCTTCTAGTTTTTCTTCTATTCTAGGAACTGTAATCATGTAGTTGTACAAAAATCTGGCAGGGGTAATGGTTCTTTTTTGAATTACTGAGAAGGGGACTTCCTCCATGAGCATCACAGGAACCACCGCTCCAAGCATGATTGTGAGAGTGAACTGGGCAATGCCAAGGTCAGACTGTGCCTCATATGGAATGTACCAAACAAATGAATCCTCTAGTAGCTATGTAATGTATATTTCTTGACAGATTCAAAACTCTGTATTATTTACAGTCTGCAGATTTTTAATCTTTACCACTGAAACTGGGGACAAATATAAATAGATAAATGTATGCATGTATTTATTTATTTATTTATTTATTGTAATTAACTATCAGGACAGTCCATTTACTTTCTATCCGCAGTCTGTTCTGATATTTGTTTTTCAAATAGATTATATGTAAACAGGTGAAAGCTGTCTTCTAGGGATATAAATATCAGTGGTATTTTCTTCAAGAAAAACAGTGTTGGCAAGCACATCACGGTTCTAGTCTTGAATGTTAGGTATACAACAAATTATAATCTTGGCAAACATAAAACACTTTCATGTCCTTGTATGTCTCTACATTCCTCTCTGGTTTCCAGTATTAATACTCAGGGTGGCAAAGAAGTACTAACTCATACAAACAGTGGGATAAAATGCCGTAATTCATCTATTTTTCAGATTTAAGGGAAAAAAAGAGAAAGGTATTTAAAAGAAGAATCATGGAATCACAGCATGGCCTGGGTTGAAAAGGAGCTCAAAGATTATCTAGTTTCGAACCCCCTGCTATGTGCAGGGTCATCAACCACTAGACAAGGCTGCCCAGAGCCACATCCAGCCTGGCCTTAAATGCCTCCAGGGATGGGGCATCCACAACCTCCTTGGGCAACCTGTTCAAGTGTGTCACCACCCTCTGTGTGAAAACTTCCTCCTAATATCCAACCTAAACCTCCCCTGTCTCAGTTTAAAACCATTCCCTCTCATCCTGACACTATCCACCTATGAAAACAGTCATTGCAAAAGTAGAAAATATTGTCTGAATTGATTTTATTAATAACTTTATTATTTGAGAATTCTTGGGAGTTAAAGGAAAGATGATCTTCATTTCAGTGCTACTTTTTGTATTCAAATTCATAAAATAAATAGAGACATTCATGTGAAAAATATGAAATATCAGAGAAATTTTCTCCTGACTCAGCTTCCAAAAGCTGGATATTGTCTAAATTATTTGCTGACTTCAATCATCTGTTTCACAGGAAAAATAAATAAAATCCAGGTACTATATCACATAATCTCAGCAGGTCCCTCAATAGAAGATAATGGCTTGCTTGAGTTTATTGTCTAGACTCAACTGTTCAGTACTCAACATCTTTATTCTTTTTATTCTTATACCTAAAAGTAGTTTTGAAATGGCAAATGATAATAGGAATAGTTGCATGAGAGTGATATCTCTGGCAAATATAACTGTTTCTATAGAAAAGTGGCTCTTCTGTTAAAAAGCTTTAATTTTCTTTTACTTAGCTTTACTGCATTTCTTCAGCATTCCACTGTTGTGTTCATGATCACAGCTATTTCAGAAAACACTCACTTTCATAGTAAAAGATTATATTTACATAGTCTGAATTTACACTTTTATGTAGTTACAATTACTTCTTTTGTTTCAATAAACTGCTTTTGCATTGCAGTTGCATTTTGTTTCAGAATTAAATCCTTTTCAATCTCAACAAGTAGAGGAAATCTATGCTTAGATGTGTAAATCTGCTAACAAAGTGAAGGGTAACTCAATTCTCATCTGCACAACTTTTTAATTATTTGCTATACATCTGAGGATTAACTTTGTTAGGACGTCTTGCAGAAAATAACATTAATATTCAGTTTGGTTGAGGACTTGCAATAAACAAACAGAATTAATAAAACTATTAAACAACTGTCTCTGGTGCCCAGTTTCTATATGCACCGTAAGTGGTTTAATTTTTATGCTGACCTGCATAGAACCAGAAGTCGGACTCAATGATCCTTGTTGGTTCCTTCCAACTCAAGACATTCTGTGGTTTTATGAACTATTCTAAAACTTCTTCAAATGTAGACAGATGAAAATGGCTTATCTCAGTGATTTTCTTGCATCTTGCAGAGTATCTGGGTATTTTCCATTACAAGTTTGTTTGAATTAGTCTAACATATTTTCTAGTCTGCCAAAGTCAGGTGAAAAATAATGCTTTTTACAAGCTCCGTTATCAGCCCTCTCAAAGTACATTATTTCACTTTCCATTTGTCTAGGTTTTGGTGTATTTGCATCTGAACAAGATAGCCTTTTCTTGCCAGGTTTGAAATTATTATTTTAAAGATGAAAGCTTTGTTAAATTGTGCCCTTATCTCAATTTCTTTTTAAATGACTTGATATGTGAGGAATACATTTATTATATGTTCTGGATGAGCTTCTACAGCTCTAAGTTAAAGTACTGGTATTAAAAACCAGTAAACCTGGAAATCATTGTAGACTTATATTAACTTCTGAAAAATTTGGGATTGGAATGAAAGAGAACAGGTATAGAGAAGAATTTTTATTTTCATTATCCCTTGGAAAATAAGCTGTGCTGTTTAAGTCTTGGCAAAATGGCTTTGATTTTGTGTGGAGACTTTTCGCTGGTTTTACAATGGCATGAATTCACTTTACTGTTATAGCTTGCTAATACATACAGGGCTATAAATCTAAAACATTATCTCACAACTTTTCCTCATAGATTATTGTTGACGATCCATAATTAATTCTATAATAGCAAAGATTTTGCCAAGAAAAGTAAGATTACTCCACACTTTTTAGTTTTGGAATCCTTTGAAACCATTCATTTAAAATTTACCACATTTGGCTAGGAGAAGTAATGAACTCCAGTGTCTGTTAAGTGAATAATGTGAGCATTTCTCTCTCAGCCTTGTCCTGAGGCAGCTGAATACCTTTTGTGAAAGTGACACCACTGCAGAAGTTGCCAGCACTCAAGCATCTCTCTTGGAGCCTAGATGGGTAAAAAAACAGAACTGTTTCCTTTAAGCCACTGGCCTGTAAGCTGCATTAGCAAAGGCTGCTCTGTGATCTTGCAGTGGGGCTGCAGAGCAGCATCCACTAGGAGGGGGTTTGGACAGGCTGCTAATGAGTCATTTCCTAGTTGTCCCAGTACAATTTGCTGCCGATTTTATTTAAGCCCCTAGTACTGACTTAAATGTGTTGAAGAGCTGTAGGTGATCTCCGTCTGGAAGTGTCATCTTCAACTACATTGCAGTAGATGGCCAGTTACTCAGAGCAGGGCTCTGCATGTGTACAGGCTCCTCTGCCATTTCCCTTGCACTTGGCTCCATGCTGGACCTGCTTAGTGTTTATGGTGTTAAATCTTGTGAGTTAAATGAGCACTATTTCATATTGTGACTGTCAAAAAGAGGAGATAGTTGAAGAATATTTCAGAAGAATTTTTCTTGTGGCTTTTTTGTAGTTTTGAATATAGAATTTCCTTTGTAATTTGCCTACATTTTTGTAGTTCAGGTACTTTCTTCCGTGTGGTCTACTGTAGTCTTGTCTGTCATTAAGTTTGATTTGTTTGTTTACTGCAATGACTTCTGGTATCTGATCCACTCATAAAACAGCATTTAGGCTGCATTCTTGTTTGTTTGTGCACTGAGTTATTGGCAGCAAGGTACATGAACGTGGGGTAGTTTTGGATGGACTTAAAAAAATTCCTAATGTATTTATTCTGTGCTTTGATATTATTGTTGAACATTACATATCCAGAATGTATAGAAACAAATGTCATTGCATGTATTATATGTAAGTGCCGTGGGCTAATACCTGTTGGCTCCAAAGCCAGGGTCCATCCAGTAAGGTTTAGTTCTAAGGATCTTATAAATGTTATGGTAACTAATATGAAACAAACCTAAGTAACATAAATGTATAGGTGCAAAATAGTTTGTGCCTCTTTTTCACCATCATTTCACTGCACCTTTATTGGTGAAAAATGGAGAACTGATTTTGGTTCTCTGGTTTCCTCTTTTATGACCAATAGTAAATACCATGCTCACTTTATAGGGCAGAGCAAAAGCCACATAAGAGATATCATTTCTTGTTATAACAAAGATTTAATTATTTAGTGTAAAATGTTTGCTCATCATGTCTTGGTGTCCTGCATGGCTGAATGCTCTGAATGCTGATATGAATAGCTAATCCACTGAAATAGCACAAGTTGTTATTGTCTGAGGCATTGCACGCTGTCAGCAGGAAGGATCCAGCGAGTGCCTCACCACCATCCACAGGGAGCTCGTTAAGCTCCATGATGTTTGTTGCTGTTAATTTAATATGGCATTGCTTACAAGACTGGCCCAAAGTCCAGACTGCAGTCTACGGAGAAATATTGACATGTTAAGATTCTTTCCTTGTTTGTTAGAGGTTTCCTTTCACCTTTGAATTTCAAATTATTTGAGGATTAAATGCAAAGTAGCTCTATAGAGCTGATTTGCGCCTTGCTTTCATTCCTTAAATTACAAGGCCATAAACTGCACCTATACATGGCACTACTTTCACGTTTTCTAACTTATCAGTTAGATGGCCTTTTATCAGGAGCAAATGGATTGAAGCCTGGACTTTACGTGATAGCTGGGAGCAGGCCACGCTTCCCTGCCAGCCTCCCCACCTTCCATTTTGTAAGGCGAGCGACCTGCATTAGCCTTGTCTCTGTTGCAGTAACCCAATACCTCTGTCTATCATGCTGAGAGAATGCTTGCTGGTGCATCTGCTGCTTAGCATAAGCATGGAGAAAATGAAAAAATCTTTCTGAAAAAAGGTTCTTGTGCCATGAAAGTTTTTGCTGCTTAGCTGTGGTAATATGACAACTTCTTAACCAGTCTAATGGAACTTTTTCGATCAGAGATACATATTATATATTAAGGTACCCAGGAGGAAATCATTCACACGTTGATCTCTTGAGTTCTCACGAGGAATTAAATAAATAATAAAGTGTACAGACATGATAAATTTTGAGGAAGCCTTTAATCAATTATTAATTGATTATTCACATGAGCACAACGCTTGTAAAGATCAAAACCTAATTTTGACAACATATGCAAAGTTTTCCTTTTGAATTTAATAATATATTCTCAATCTGTTGTTCATTAAGGTGAACATCTGTGAATTCATTAATTTTCCTCCAAGCTTGCTGCACCACAAACTTCATTTCTTTAACAAATTTTCCAAAGAATAATCCCATTACAAGCTTAGTTTATAATACATACAATGACAGCTTCGTTAGCATGCTTATCTCTTTTTTTGTCTTTACAATAAAATCTATTCCAAGCTGGTACAGGACAGTAAGGCCAAGAAGAGTGTATAAAACTGAGGAAACTGCTTGCAGAGCTTGAGATTTTATCTGAGCTCATAGGGATGATGTCATAGGTTTTTTAAATATGCATTTTATCCAACATGATATTTCCTTTAATGTCATTTTCCAAAATGACTGAAAAAAAAAAAAACAAAGCAAAACACAAAAACAGTAAACGACTGTTGTAAATTCCTCCTAATTTTACATTACTAATTAAAAGAAATGATTGTAGTCCTTGATTAGATTTCAAAATATTGTGGGGAGAAGGAAGAAATTGACTCATAATTCCTTCTGCAAAAATAGATTGTGAACTTTTCAAAGGCAATATGTTAGTATTCAAAGGTAATTCCCTTGGATCTTTACACACTTTCCAGACCATGTAGACCTGGCCAAGTATAATTATAACTGAAATCTGCATGTCAAGTAGATATATAGAGGTGGCTGCCTCTTCTTTGTTTGACATTTTTCACAAAGTTAATGGTAAATGTTTTGGAGAAGATGAGTTCCATACTCCGTTAGTCTGACCAGTCCACGGTAGAATAGCACTATGCAGAATTTGCAACTATAGAAGATTGTCACTGTGCTCCTATGTTTAATGGAATAATTTAAGCATAGAGACAGAAAGAAGTCTATACTAAAATGAGTACAAGCACTTTTAAGTAGAAAACCTGTAGCTAATTCTCAATACTGTAATTGAATTTGTAGGATGGCACATAAATAAACTAGGCTTTTTTAAAAGTTGGATGCCTTCCACTGCATAACAATGTTTTACTGGTCTGTAATGCTTTCCCATGTACTTTCCCACACTCTGTGTAATTATGTCACCATGCTGCATGCCTGCAAGCTTCACCTATGAAGCAGCCTGGTAGAGCATTGCATCAGGAAGGCTTCAGAAATCAGTTGTCACTTGACTGTTTGCCAGTCATTGACAGCTCACTCAATATGAGTTGTTAATTTCTAGTTTGCTGTAGCAGGCTCAGGCATTAGGTCATGGTCTCTGCTGTGGTCTGAGGTGTTATGCTGCTTCTTCAAAGGGTTTTTGATTATGTATTACTCCCACTAAAAGTTAGAGCAATACCTAAGAGCCTCAGTTCCATGTCCAACCTTTGAACAGTTTCAAAAGAATTTCAAAAAGAAGAGGATTAAATTAGGCTATGAAATACAGAACGTTCTTTATATCTTTCTCTGATGTTATTGAATTGCTTGCATTTAGTAATTAAGCAGAAGAGTTTGCAAGTTAATGAGAAAAGGGGTGTTAAAAAGTTGACGTGTGACATCTGTGAGATTAAGTAGTCATGTCCTTGAACTCCACTACTTCACAAATTTATAGTCGATTATGTACATTTGAGATGCAATCTTAGAAATTACCAAGTTCTCTCAACCTTTTTTAAAGTCATTGGAAGATAGGACTGCCTGGGTTGAAGCAGAGGACATTACACTTATTGCAAGATTGAGTCTTCACTATAACTTACGCTCTTAACATTTTAGATAATCCATTGATCCATCTTGAACAGGTAGTACCTGTAATAATGCCACATTTTTACATCATCTGAAGCCAATTAAAATACTTCTATTATAGCTATATTTTAATCAAGACTTACTGGGAAATGAAAGTGAAGAATTCTACTTTTCTTAATAGTACCATTTCCAAAAGAAAAGCTGACTAGAAAATCAAATGAATTATCTGTCCTTTATGCATCTTTATATGTCCACTTTCTCCCCAAAATGAATTTTAAATTACTTCTATCCTAAAGAAGGTATTTCAAAGTCATGAGAAAATGTAGAAGGATCTTTCCAGACCATGCATGTAGAGAGTTGAAGTAAGATTCTTTAAACTTGACTGTATAAATAGGAACTCAGCAAAATACAGGCTGTCATTAAGAGATGGTAAATGAACAAATAAGCTTAATGTCTTCCAGTTCTGTCTAGTTACAGGGCTTAGATTAGAGGGAATGCACTTTTTTTATAATATAAGACATGGAAGAAAAAAGATTTTATATAGACAACTGCATATAGGACTGAACATACTATGATTTTTTCCTTCACTCTTCCAGTCTGCAAGCTGGGCTGGTTCATATGTCTATATGCATCCTGCTATTCAGAGTCAGCAGCAAATACCTGCCTTTAGAATCTCATTCTGGGAAGGACTAATAGACTGTAGTATTCATTCTGAACTGATGAATATTAGTTCTGATTACTATCTATTCCTCTGTTAAATTTTAAAGAATTTCAGAACCACAGTCAAGAAGCATTTGCTACTTTTTTGGTAAAACACAAGTGCAATACATACAGTAAAAAAATCACAGTCATTTCATCCAAAGCATGATAATTTTTCAAAGACAATAGCTTATTGCATGCATACTCTAGAGCTGGGAGGATGATCATAGACAGTTAAACTTATTTTGTAAATCTAAATAAATTAAAAAATGTAAGTCTACAGATCGTCTAATACTATTATTTACATTCTGTACTTTTATGAAGGGTAAACTCAAGAGCTTATTTAATTAGGAAAGCAAAGATTGATTTGCTATTTATCACACATTAAAAATAGGAAAAAAAAGATACTGCATTGGCAGTGAATCTATTGGTCCTGTGGCATGTTTGAGATTAAGTCCTTACACTTCCATGACATTTTGAAGTAGACCATTTTTGTTGAGGAAAAGAGAGAGGAAAAGGAAAGGTCATGTCTCTCTTATCAGGCAGTCATAGTCTCCTGTAAAATAGAAATGTCTGTTTAATGTCAGTGAACAGCCCAGATGGAGATTCATGTTGCAGCAAAACATCTATACTTTATCTTATACCACAAAGTTTATACTACTTAAACCTTGTGATAACAGAATCCAAAGTCATTTTCAGATGAGATTCCTTTAACATTGCACCATGATCCTTCATTCATGCAGTCTGCCTTTCTCCTATTCTCCTCCAAAATCAGCCTCTCTTGACTCCTAATTCCTGACAAAATAATCCTTTGTATCACATATCTAAACATAATAAAAGACTCATTGAGGCCAGATTGATGTTACTACATGAAAATATTTCATGGTTTTTGCTCAGAGTAGATTTTTCAAGTTCTTTTTCCTTTCTGGCAGAACATACAGCCTGAGAAGCCAAGCAAATCATTGACCAAAGTGATTAAGAGCAGTGGTGCAGCAAGTAGTGCTTATAAGGCACAAAGGAAAGGATTGTAAATAAGAGCATATTACCTACATAAAGTTTGACTTCATAATTCCTTTGAGCTCTGTATAAGAAACAACTTCATTTCTGTACTGCTTTTTTTTTTTTTTAATTTCATCTCTGCTGTCTTCTGAATCTATTTCTGCCATGTACATATTTACCTAAATGATTTATTTCAATAAATTATTGCTTTAAAGCTTTCCTTTACCTATAAAACAAGATTCTATTCTTCTTTTTAACCTTTACGGGCTATATAAAAATGGAGAAAAATATTGTTGGCAGTCATGATAGTTTAATTATAGTAATAAGAGCAATAGCTTTTCCTTTATTGCTCTGTGGAGTTATGTTCAGAAACATAACTCCACACCCCAGCTTAAAATAAAAAGGATTTAAATGTAGTCTACCTTTAGGTTAAGTCTGTGAATGTGCATTTAGATGCTTTGTACACATAGAGACTTGGCATAAAATGAGGCAAAATTTTCCCACCTGTAAATTAATAAGCTTGAAGGAAGTTTTGATATTTCTAGAATATAGAATAAAATCATTGTAGAGGATGAGTGTCTTTTTTTTCTTTTGTGTACCTTTGTACACAGAATGTGCATGTGTTGAGTTTTAATCAGCTTTGTAGCTTTTTTCTTACTGTGCCCTTTTACATAAGCAGTATCCTTCAAAGAAAGATAAATTTTTTAATAGCTAACACTTTTACGTTATTTCTGGCAATAATTGGTGAATATTATTTAATAAGTAATGATTAAAATAATTCCTTCTCAGAAATTACCTATTAAAGGATTTCAGAAGAGATGGGAAAATATATTGCATTGCATATTCATGCAGTTTGATTTAATATAAAATTTAATACAAAAGATGATATTCATTGCTTATAAATAGTTTCTTATTCTCCAGATGCAGCTTTTTAAAATCCTTTACTATCAGAAATAACGACCTGACATTATACTTCAATTGGTCAATGTCTCTGTTAGCATTAGGTATGTTGGAATGTCAGCAACCATTTGAAAAATACAGAAACTTGATTATTTACTTAAACAGGGAATTTAATTCCAAGTCTTCTGAAGGCGGATATAAATAAGCAGATGAGGGCAAGACTTGGTTTTGGTGAATGTTTTGGCAGCTAAGATCCCATTTTTCTTCCCCAGATTCTTACTCCTGCTGTTCCCTTTCCCCTTCCATTTCACATTGCCCCTTCCTTTTTCTCATTTCCCTTAATTTTTTTCCAGTAGCTTCCTGTAATTGCTTGCTCCACTTCTTGCCTATGGTAATATTTTCTTTGTTTTCTTTTTCAGGACCAGTTCTCTTCTTAGTCCTTCCCCTCTACTTTCTGGACTCGAATTTCATTTTTCATCCTCAAAACTTTATTGTTCTTGACATTTTCTTTGGAAAATTTTTTGGCTAGAAACAAGACTGGCATCAATTCACAGTCCTCATAACCCACAAAACACAACAGTTCTGTTTGCTGAGCATAGTTTACAATACTAAAGAAGTCAAATGTATCTACATAGTTTTGTCCTAGATTTCAGAAGTTACCTTTGATGGGCAGAGCTTTGTATGCCAGTTTCTCTCTATTTCGTTCAATACTCTCTCTTTAGAGACAATGAGATGTTGGTATGTGCTGTGATTTGCTGTCTTTTGTATTGCTTTACATTTCTTTTCAGATCAAAAAACATAAATGTCTCTGAGTCTCTTGGGAATCTTTAATCTTTTTAAGTAGGTTTTATTGAAGAGTTGTTTTGTTGGTTTTGTGGGCTTTTTTTTTACATTCCTGATAAGTTTGATAATTACGTTAATAATATTCTTTTATGTTTTCTGTTTATGATCAACAAAGCATCTTATTCTGGATCTCAAGGAGAATTCAAAATTTTGATAGCATCAAAGCTATAGCAAACACAGTTTATATTGGAAAGAAGCAGTTGAGTGTGAAGAGGAATGACAAGTTCTGGACAGTTCTGTGCTGATACACTCACACTGTAAAGGTGTGAGTTTCAGCTACGATAGAGCAAAATCCTGGAGCACAGTTGGGTTCCCTATTAGCCTAAGTAACCATGTCATCTAACTTTTTTTCATAAACTAATCAATTGCTGCCCTAAATCCCTTGAGCAGCCATTTAAATAACTGGGAGCTCAATGTGTCTTATGTTTTCAATTTACAAAATTTATCACTTCACCTCAGAGTTTATAGTGTGGATGTGCTGAATCTGTACACTTCAAAGGAAATTTAACAGTTGGAGTTTCTAATAAATCCTTAGCTCACCCATCTGTATAATTTGTATTAACGTGTCCATTAAAGTTTTGCTTACAGCATGGAAATTCTTTTCAGAAATGCATAAGAAAACTGAAACAAGGGGGAAGCAGACAATAATAGTATTTTCTAAATGTATATATATTAAAAGCTAAGACAACATTTAAAGAAACAAACAAAAAAATGTCATTTCTTTCTCCTCTCATAATTAACCAAGTGCTTTACAACTCAGCTTTACTCTGCATCTCAATCTGTCAAGCTGTGAATTATTGGACTCTGTCCATGTCCTCTTCCTTTCAGTTATTTGTAGTTTGGAAGTCTGCGTTCTTCTCGTAATATCAGGTCTGCTCATATTTTTTATATTAGTATCCTGTTAGATCATGATAAATTGTTCTCTTGAGTACAAAGAAACAGGCTCTGACTGTTTCTTGCTTATCTCAGTTACAGAAAGGTAATCTTGTGAAGACTTCCGTTGGGATATTCAAAATATGTGTGTATGTGTGTGGGAAGGCAGTGGCGTAGATTTTCTTATATGCTTCATATTCTGTCCTTTTACCAAGTTATTAGAATGTTTCCTTGTTCCCTTCAACCACCTTGATTATTTTCTGTTTTGTCATAAAATATTTGCTTAGTAACAGGCATGGGAAATTGTCACTCATCTCTGCATTTTTGCCTTTGATTGTTTGAAGCTTTGAACCCATACAGAACATTTCACAATTCAGAGGGGAAAAGTAAGCCTGCCAGTTGA
Source organism: Gallus gallus (assembly GCF_016699485.2). NCBI lineage: Eukaryota > Metazoa > Chordata > Aves > Galliformes > Phasianidae > Gallus > Gallus gallus. The sequence goes on along the minus strand of NC_052535.1, from coordinate 6,682,840 downwards.
TTTGCAGCTTGTAAAGAACATACAAAGCAAAATATTTATTTACAGTGATCACAGTTCTATTGTTCTGCAGACTATAGAAAACAATAATGCCTAATCAGATACTTTTCTATTCAGAACCTAAAATAATCTTGACTTTACAAGATTGGCTTTAACCTCCATTGTACTGATTTTCTTTCTGCTATTTTCCTCGGTTTGGCAGAAGTAGCAGAAGAAAATGAAGACAGTTTTGCATTTTTCTGACTTCAGATTGCAAGTCAGAAGGTTTTATAACCAATCTATCTAGCCAAGTTAATGAGAGTATGTATCAACTCTATGCTAGATATTAACAATATTTGTCAAAAACTTCATTTTTAACATGCATATAACATTTTTCTTGACACATCTGCTAGAATTCCTCTAAATTCAGCAACATAAAGAGATTCACTAGAAAAAGTGGCCCCAGTAGCAGTGTGTGTCGAAGGATAATGCAAAATGGAGCAGCAATGCATCTTAGTCATTCCTGAGAGAGTAGGATCCTCTGTGTTTTTGAGTAAAGACAGCATCTCATTCCTGAAGCAGTTGTATATGCAGATTGCATGGTTTTAAACGAGGTTTAGATCTGAAAGACAATTGACTGGAGAGGACAGGAAATGAAGGAATTTAGGGATGATTTATTCAGAATGTGTTTGAGTCTCATTGTTCCTAATGAGATGAAGTGCATGTTGTATTTCAGTCCATTTCTGATTCTTAGAGAAGACAAAAACCTACTGCTATCAGTTATTTGATTGGGTCACTGAGTCCAAGTGTAATGCAGCAAATGAAAGGGCTTGAGATTTGTAATTTTTTTGGTGATATGAATGAGATGAAAGTTTCTTTAAAGCTAGGAAATTACAGAAAAGGAAAATAAATCACAAAATTAATGAAAAATCAGAAAGTACTAGAAATACAGGGTCGGTGAAGCTGTCAGTACTATTATGTATATTCATTATAATGTAATCACATATTATTCTGCCTTGGAGAGTGTGAATCAGATTCATGGTGTGAAGTTCCAGATGCAATGATACTGTGCACAAGAGGGATCTGGGGGATCCCTGTATATTTATCTTTAACCATGGAAGAGTAAGGGATGGCAGGAGAACGGGTATACATTTTCACTGTGTATGAGAACTGTCTATAGAGCTCTCAAAACTTGTCTTTTCTCTATATTAATCTACTACTGCTACTACTACAAAAAGTTTACTTAAAGTATTTTACTGTTACTATTTCAGTAGTAAATAGCGTTTCTGAATCACTAAGAAGCTACACTAATGGACAACGTATAAAATTTATTAAGAAGATTAGTAATGAAATATTAATCAGAAATATGAGAAAATCTTTGAAAAATATACAGAAATACAGTATGCTTGTAGGCACTAAGCAAAGAGAATGAAATAGTGAAAAGCTCCTTAACTAAGGAGCACTATTTACCCTCTATGTGAATGAGCCTTCAGTCCTGGGGGAAAGATCCGATGTGATCATGTTCTTAATTAAGGACGACCTCATGGTGTATCTGTGACAATGAACAAATTGAAGCACCAACAGTGTCCTTTATTCCCTGATTTCTGTATGCTTGCTTTTGGAACTTAATTGTTTAATTTACTTGAACAAAATAATTTGGATGTTACATTTTATACGGAAACTTATTCTTTGCAGGTACATGAAAGACTTGTGAGATCAATGCCTACATCTGGCAGGCATGTATTCCCTAAAAACTCCCTAGCTTCTGATTATGAGTCTAATTTAGCATATGCTTCTCTCCATGAATTTCTAGATATGGACATCAATGGAATATGTACTAATATTTTTATGTGCCTTTCGCTTTTCTATTTCAAAAGGTAGTGTCCCAATCAAGGTAGTTTGTCAAAGGTGAATAAGACTAAGGTAGGTGTTGTCCATCACCAGAAAATCCCTAAATACTTCCTTTCAGTGAATTCCTAACACTGTTAACTAATACAATTTTAATTTTTAAGGAAATAATGTAAATTTCTATCCTTAAAATTCAAGTTGCAAAATAACTGCAAATCATTTGACTATATCTACTTTTTAGACAAACTCATCACGGTCAACAATTTACCCAAATATATGGAGGGAATCTCTTCAATATCTCTGTTTAAATTTTAACATATCTGAAAGTGAGCATCGTGAACAGACTCTCTTGTCTGAGAAGAAAATTAGGTGACCATTGATGTAATAATCAGGTAATTCTGATAATCATTTTCTGTGTTTTCAGATCATGTCAAATAATCATATATTTTTTACAAACAGCCTTGAGTTACTGCATACTCATCTGCCCCTTTTTTCCATAGACGTGCCGAATTTATTTGTTCCTAAATACTTATCTCACAGGGCTGCCTGACATGTGGCTGGCCCTGATAATGGTTCAGGCACACTCAGAAAAACTGGTTCTTTTAGCAGTGACCAATAAAATGATTGGATCGGCTCTGTAAGTGCTGTGTGGTAATCTGTGCTTTCACAATAAATCCCACAGGCCTTGAGCATATCCAAACTGCTGAGTATCTGCTGGCTATGCTTTGGAGGTTTGGAGGTTTGACAGTTTGAGAATGGTAGACCCACACTGCATATTTTATATATAGTCCCATGATGTGGAAGTCTTGGTGGATAAATGTGATAGCTTTACATCTTAAGTGTTTTCCTGCAAGACTATATCAAGATTGAATAAATATTAAAAAATAAAAAAAACACTTTTCAAACTTTTGAGCAGTTTGAAATAGAAGAGGTAGAATTTTCTGCTTTTTGCTTTGCAGATATATTTAAAATCTACTGCAGAAGTTACTTTTCTTCTCAGTAGAACACTGAACAAATTTTTTTAGCTTAATTGACACATACCTTTATCTTCATTCTATTCATGCAAAATGCTTTCAAAAACTTGATTTACAGAATTTTTCTGTTTTGCAAAAATATAAAAAAGCCTTGAATTACAGTTTTCTTATTTTCCACTAACTATGCCGAAGTCTGAATCCTTTTTCACTAATTTGTACAGGGAAACCGCAGACAAAATTCAGTTTCTCTGTGTGTTTGTACAGATTAGATCATAATTGCACCTATCAGTTGAGTCCTTACACCATCTTGAGATATGAAATTTGTTTGTCTTGAGCACAGAAGGGCCTCCTAGATAAAGTTCTTTGGCTTCCTGAGGTCAGGTGGAATAACAATGCAGGTTTGGCTTCTCTGTTTCCTTTAGGATTTCTTTTTCTTTTCATTTTTTTAAGGAGATCAATAAAAGGAAACATCTGCTTGCACAATTTCACACTAACCCTGGGCCTAATAATGGAAAGATCAGTGTCACAAATCTGCTTACTGAGAGTTAAAAGCATGAGGTAGTAGTTTATCCTACTCTGTAGTTACTAACGGGTGCAGTGTTCAATTCATCGATTGGCACTGAGGCTTTTTAAAATGCTGTCCTGTGTTTCAGCATTTTGCACAATATGTTTCTTCAGCTTTGATTAAAAAGCTTATGTTAGTAAAGGAAGCATGAACCACCATGTTTATTATGTTTCCACGTTTGCCAGCAGTGAAGCATTTAGCATACAGTGAAACTCCTTGATTGCTTGCTAATCTGTAAGGATCTTTCTGGTTGCCTCATTACTGCATCAGCAAATTACAGGCTGCTTGTTTGCTCTGAGGTCTGAGGCACTGCCAATACATTCCATAAAAAGAAATTGTGTTGTTCTGCATTAAAGCCTCCTTCAGATGTAGTTATGTAGGGTAGAGATCTGGCACGTTTGCCATCAGCTCTTGCAGCATAAACAATTAGGGATGCTGCTCAATGGTGTATACCACATGATACTATATGTGAAGTTCTATTTATTACTTTCAACAAGAAATAAAAGCAGATAGTGACTGTATGATTGTGGTGATATTTGTGATGATTTTTGTGGAATATTTGCCTTGAGAATTATTTGTGGATATGTGACCAAGCTCCCCAGTGCAATAATCTCAGACACCCGAGTGTCTGTGCAGACACAACCTGTCATTATTCTCTGCTCAGTCCTCAAGAATGTCTAAATCTCAGACTCTCACATTCAGCTTGTCTTAAGAGAAACCAAAGCACCACTGGTTTTGCTGACCTTCTTTTCAAGTATCCTAGCAGAGCATTAAGGAAAGTTCTGCCATTTTACGTGGTTGGGTGGTACAGATGGCAGATGTGCTATGTGCTCTGGGCAGGAGCAGAGTCTATCTGCTCCATGTGAAGAGCAGAGGATCAGAAGAGCCCAAAGCCTCCACTTCACCTTTCTGTAGTGTAAAAGTGTCCTGAGATATTTTTCTGTTACTGCTCTTAGCAAACAGCCACATTGTGATCCATGAGGGAAATAGTCCCTGGGAGATAATCTAAATATTTATTATCTAATATATTAATCTAATATAATAATATCTATATAATATAATAAATTTACTTTATACATAGAGCTGTTTTAACTGGTGATGTTTTTTTGCTTGCTTCGTGTTTTGGGGGTTTTTTTGTTTGTTTGTTTTGTTTTTGAGAGAGAGATGTCATTAATGGTGTTTAAGTGTTTCATGCCAATATCAACATAGGGTATCAATTAATCATTTTCCTTTTGTATTTTTTTTACCTATTCAAACTGAAGCAAGATCTTTTATGATTTGTTTAGTTTGGATTCACCTAAATTAAGTACTAATTTATTGCAAATCCCTTATCAAGTTATATTTTTCCAAATATTTTTTGATATATATATGGCTTATCCTATTGTGCAGGTAGATGTTAACATTCTGATGTCTTTATATGACAGTGGTACAATATGTATGCTCAAAGGAGATGGCTACATTTTCTAAAGCTCATCCTGTTACCTTATTTAGGTATCCCAAATTGTTGGAATAGCAGAGACAGAACTTTTTATCAGTAGAAACTCTGACATTCAAGTAAATGAAAGCCAAGGTATATACAAGGAAGTGCATGAAATTAGATGTACATAATGAAATTGCAATATTCCGGATCCTGGACAAATTTTGACCAAATTTTTCTAAATGTTGTCCACTTGCAATTCCCATGCACCTCACAGGGACAGATTTTGGTTTTGTGAAAATATACATGGGAATACTCCTTTAAATAAAAACATAATTAAAGCAAGCAATCAAACAAACAAACAAGGTTTTAAGTGCTTCTATAAAGCCTGAATCTCTGATCTTCTGATTTGCAGTATGTCAAATGCAGTTTTATTAAAACATACATAAGAATGGCATAGTGACATTAGTGTTGAAGGTTTAGTCCTGAAACAAAGCTTGGTTTCACCTGGAGATAAATGAGATTCGAGTCAAACTTTTAAAGGTGACTGTTGAAGGTTTTAGAAATTATTCATTCTGTGATGTCCAATTAAGAGATGCCAAACAGATGCCACCCATTAAGTTTGCACTCTGACAAATGCTGATTTGTATCTGTGCTGGGATTCTTTTCTTTTCCAGAAATACTGGTTTTGTTGTGTTGTCTAGTAAGAAAAAGTAGCATACTTACTGCTCTGGATTTTAATTAGAGCATTTGCTTAATATAGAATACTAATTTTTCTTTGCACTAAATCCTCACAGATTTTGTTATCCATGGGTCAGAAATCCCTGCTTAGGGTAAAGTAGCTATTGGTCTCCAAAGGAGTTAATACTTCAGGCACTGCAGGCTCAGTAAAGCAAGTGCATTAATATTTTCATCAATTCCGGCTAACTTACAGTATTTCACTGGTCAGATCTAATTTGTTTGATGAGACATCACTGAAAGATGTTATCTATAGTGTAAGCTTGGAAATTGATTGTAACACATAATTCAAGGGCACTGTTTCATGCCTAGGGCAAAAAATACTATTTTTCTCTTCATTTCATGTGCACTTTTCTAATAGCTTACCAATGCCAAACTGTATCCACCAGATTTGTTTGTAGATTTGTAGAAAAGCAATAAAAACACCACCAATAACAAAACCAACTAACCTTCTCCCCTCCCAAACCCCTAAACAATGCATTTTTCAGTCAAACAACACTGTAATGTCACTTTTGTTCATTTTCGCCAATGTATGTCAGAAGGCAGGAATATGTCATACTATTCAGATCTGTCCATATTTGCATTCAAAACTACTGTGGTTAATTTATTCATCGCATTCTTCAGCCATTAAAACAAAGGAACTAGCCATTGATCTTAATGATATAATGTAATTCACCTCTTAAACAGATGATACTGTTCCTTTATATATTTACATGGATATATAGAGAGATATACGCATGAATCAGACCAAAATCAGTCTCAGACTAAAATTCTTACATTAACTGGTGTAAATTTCCTCCTTTTTCTGCCAATTGCTTCTTATTGAAGTCTAGAGGCAGCCTTCTGCATTTCAGTCAGAGAACTGGAGGTTTCATTAAGTACATCCCAGGATATTGTGTATTTCAACTGTTTTGTTCGGTTGTGGTTTATTCCCCCTTGTAATAAGAGAATGTAGTGTGATGAGTCAGCTGAATGCTTCTGGTACAATTGAAATTTACTGCTGCATGCCTTTACCCTTATCACAGTAACTCCCCTGAGTCTACAGGCATAAATACGTTTCCTTCTCTACAGCTGTCATTCTGACAGTCTTGGAAATGCTGACATTCAAAGTATTAAAATAAGCCTTCAGTAATTTTCCATAGTGCCTGTGAAAAATTCAGATTTCAGACAATTCAGGCATCATTGACCACTTGAACGTACGTAATTTATTAAGATTTCTTTTTATTTATTTTCTTTTTCTTTTAAAAGTTGGATTGATTGCTTACTTTTCCCATAATTGCTGATAACTCAGATGAGTATGCTTTCAGTAAATAGTAAGCAATGTTAAAATACCCTGCTGTAGCACACACTTCATCTGATATGGGATATGGGAGTAATCTGGGTTGTGCTGGATATAGGCTTTTCTGAATTTCTACAGTTGAGCTCATTATCTGAGTTTATCTGGACAATATATTCAGTTCCATGCTTTTAGTCAGAGCAGTGAGTAAGAGCATCCAGTCTACTTAGAAAATTGGGTCTGTATCCATTATGATGGCTCATCTATCTTATTGCTTGCAGTGAGGTTTGTGTTTCCCTACGTTGCTGCTTTGTTTTACTCTGATCAAGTTCTCTGTTGTGTAGTCACCATTGATGCTGTTTGTCCATCTGTCTTGGTTCCAAAATGTACTCGAGGCTTTTATGCATTAATTTATTGTTGCACTGGCTGTGCTAGTGATTGGTCTTTTACATTACAAAACTCCAAGTTGTGATTTAATTGCTAGTAAGACATCTATTAGCGGAGCAGCAGTAGTGAATGTAGTACAAAGTACTCCTTTCTTGATATCAATCTAACTTGCCAAAAAGTTTGCTTTCAATACTTGGGAAGCCAAGTTACACCCTTGTGCAGTCATTGCCAGTCTCTGTCCCAGATTAAGACCTTGTATTCACATAAGTGTTAGCTCCACCCCTGCACAACCTAAGGCAGGGTGCACTTTTGGTTTGAAATCTCAGATCCCTTCTTCATCTCTCTCTGACACACCACAGTTTGACACTTCTTGTCATTTTTCTGACTTTTTTTCATTGCATCCTTGGAATTGGTTGTTGAACACTGGGATACCTTCAGTGGCCTCATCTGTGTGGTGACTTTTGGAACAGATGTACCGCTGCTCACTCCCTACTACTCATGTATAATGTGATTGCCTATGACCTTAAGGGACTTGAATCACTGAGGAACTGAATGATTCCAGTGCTTTCATTGTGTTTAAGCCCATCATTTTGTAGATCAAGTATTGTTTTTCAATATTCATTTCTCATTCAAGCATAATTGTCTAACTATTCATGTGAGGTTATGCACTGAATATATTTGATGCTGCTCATTCTGAGCATTGTCTTCTCAGGATTCAGTGCTTCTGTTTGACTGAAATTATAGTGAAAGAAATTATAACAGTACAATTATAGGTGCTGTTGTCATAGCTCAAATTAATTTCCTGTTTAACAGGGATACTAACGAGCTACAGTGACAAGTGCAGCAAGAGCCTGTTCAGCTGGAAACTGAAAAGTAAAGCAGTGGTCTTATGAGTTCTCAGTGTTATCATTTCTCTTCTTATTGGGGAGGCTCTATGATTCTCTTTTTATTTGCATAGCTTACATTATTGTCATGCAGGCATACTTCCTTGAATGACATTTGGCATAGGTTCCATTCTGTCTTTTGCTGCTCAGCTGTACTTTTTTTGTATTTCTATTCTGTGCATCTATATCCTTGAAGGAAATAGTTTAGTTTATAACAAAATTTGACCCGTACACATTTCAGATATTTTGATGGATGAAGTGCAGCATTCACTTTAGTTATAAATAAATAAATAGATAGATAAAGGCAGTCCACTTGAGCCTGCTCCTAAGTTTTAGGCCTTATGGGGGAACTACTGTGCCTTATGGCAAAATGAGCAGCTCTGCAGGAAATGAAGGACTTTTTGATTGTGACCATCATTCTGAGCCCTTTAACTAATGAGAACAAACAAGACAATGTCCTTCCCTTTCTTAGATGAATGCCCCCACCCCTAATTAATTTATTTCCATGGAAGAACATGGAGGATTTATTTTACAATGTTGATTACATTTTTGGAAATGAATCCTGAAAGCAAATTTAAGAGGGATGACATTAAAAAAAAAACAAAAAAAACCCATAGTATTAATATTTTTCTACTTCTTCTTAATAAAGTAAATTATAGATTTCCATAATCACAATGTATTATTACATAAATGTTTTTCAAAACAGCATTCCATAAACTCTGGCAGTTATTTTGTGGGTGAACAGAAAGTTGTTTTCTTCCTTGTAGAAGTGTTTGCAATCATATATACTTTTTCAAATGCTGTTCACCCTTCTTATAATCGTTTACCAAATAGCTGCATCAAAGTATACTCTTTCTATTCAGAGTACTAACAGAACATTTTCTGATATTGGTTAAGAAAAGGATTTTAAATACTGTTATAGAAAGGTAGGTAGGAAGATCCCTGATTTGTGAGCAATGATGTTTGTGTTGTTCTCCATCCTGATGTCCCTGGCTAAACCTTTGGTTCAGGTCCTACAGAAACAGAGCATATCTGTGTTTTAACTTGTAATATCATAACACTTTATCTTCCCAAAATATATCTTCTTTGAGATCACTGTGTTTTGCTGTCACTATATGGACTGACTTGCTTAGTAACTACATGTGCCAAAGCAAATGGGTGGAAATGAGAGGAAAAGTGCAGCGTGCATTGCTGTGAGAAAGAACCTGCAGGATCACACAGTCATCTTTCAACACATATCAGACTGTTTCCAAAAAGACAGTTTATTACTTTGTCACCACCTCACACAAACAATAAAGTGAAATTACTCAGACAACAAACAGCTGAAACAAAAACCAAGCTATAGTGAGCACCTGCAAAGGCAGACAGTCATGCATTGGCATACATTGACAAAAAGAACATTCCGAAGTAAACCTAGCAGAACTCAGCTTAATGAGCAAATCTACTTGACAAATTTCATGTCTTTTTCTGCTCATTTGCAAGCTTTCATCATTACATTTTTCCGAATCTGAATTACCTGTTAAGTATTTCCTGCAGACAAATGTCAGCTTGTGAATTGCTCAGATGCTCAGTTGTTGTCATTACTAGAACTGTCTGATTGCCCACTTAGTTAAACACTCTAAATTTCTTACCTTCCAGGCAAAATAGGTCTTCAAGGAGGAAGAGCATGGTAAAGATCCTGTACCATAAGTAAGGTTGTATCCAGAATCTTTATTTCTATTTGCATGGAATTAAATTCAACTTCCAAACTTTTGCATTGAAGGTTATTAGTGAGTAAAAGTATTAGAGAAGATGGCACAGTTTTTCCCCTCATCATGTTGGCTCTGACTTGATGTAGCACTTAGACTCCTCATGCTCATACAGTGTTACAGCAGATATGCAGACATTTCATTCACATTGTTACTGAATTTGCCTCCGGGCATAGGAGTAGTATTAAGGTGCTGGTCCTGGTATGACAGGATATTAAACAGTTCAATTGCATTTCAGTCCTGGCGTTAATGGGGAAAAGTATTAAATTTTAATTCATCTCCTCTTATGGTGACCATTTGTTAAAAGTGAAAAAAGAAAGAAAAAAGAGAAATGTTCACTTGTGTGAAGGGAGTTTTCCTTGTGGGTCCTGCCTACAACGCCAGAAAAGTGGTATCTCTTATAGTGCTCCAGTGGTTCTGTTGCTATTAAAATAAATAATAGATCAAGAATGGATATCCAATTATGTTTCTGGGTTTCAACTTTCTATCAGTCCTTTTATTATTAGTTGTACTTTCTTCTCATTTTAGCTCAAAAATAATCTATTTGCTTTGTATGTAAAATACAAGAAAGTCTGGTTTTGAAAAGATACCTGTCTGCCTTAAGTATCAATACATGCCGGAAGTTTGGAGTTCTGTCATGCAAGCACGTGGAGCTCATCCCACTCCATTTTTCAGTCATCTAAGGAAGATGTGGCTCAATGAGGGCATGCTGAGCTGGTGTGGTTTATGTGTGTTACGGTATCAAATGGGAACCAAGACAAGTTTTCTTCTTTCCATATCCTGTATCCAGTAATTATATCTGCATCCTCCTGCAGTTTTCCTGCAGAAGCTACAAATTTTCACAAAGCAAATGAAGTTTTCAAGTAGCTTTTCAACTTTCTTGGTATTAGGTTAAGTAGTGTAGAAGTAGAATGTAATGAAAACCCTAGACACAGATGTGTCTGTTCTTATTACAGAAACAAAAAAAGAAATGAACTCAAGATTGCTCTGATGAGGTCTTCCCTATAGCTTAAAGGGTTGAAATGATTCCCCCTTGATTGCTGCACAGTGCTTTGGTCATGGAACTCTTTCTCTGCTGGAGTTTCATCTCATTAGTTGTACCACCTCTTTTGCTCTAGTCTGTCAGGATGGCTTGAAAGGATATTGATTAAGGGCTTAACTCCCTTTTTTATCACAGCTAATTACAATTTTTTGGCCACGTGTTAGATTTGAAGGTATTGCTTTTGGAGCAGCCTCTAACAAATGAAGAGATGAGTTGAACTTCAGTGAACTGTTTGCCAAAAGTTTTGAGTATCAGCAATCCAAATTAATATTCATAAAAAGAGTTTGAAAAGGAAATTTTTCCAGTTTTCTGAGGTATCTGTTAAGAACTCAGAGTTTATTTCCATAGTGAGTGCGAGCTGCTTTTCATCTCGCCTTAATTACGCTATTGATTTACAAAATTTTGTGTGGCTTTTCTGCAGAGTAAGCCACAAAAATTTTGCTAAGAAATTGGCTCTAAGAAAGCCATTGCATTTTTGAGTGAGCTGTTGAGCCCACCTTTGAAAATGAGAGATGAATAATTAATCAGTGTTAAGGTCTTGATGTACTAGATAAAAATAATTATGCTTGTACAAGTATCAGCTCAGTTACTTTTATTTTTTTATTAATATTTGCATCCTTATAGAATATTCATTGTAGTGATATGCTAGTGTGCGTTCTTGTTATTGCATTCTCATTTTTTTTCTTTCTGAAGCTGAACAGTCATTTAGAATTGCATATTATCATCTCAAAATACATAATATTTTAGTTAATCTGGAAAGCATTCTAAGACCAAGCTATTTAGGAAGAAGGAACAGCACTAATTAACTTTGTAAGGAATTAGATCAATACTATTCTTTTCCAGTTTCTCAATTCAATCTGTCCATTCCATTTTCTGAAAACAGAATTGATGTAGGGTTTGGTCACAGATTTTATAACCTCTCACGTGAGTAAGCATCTCTCCTGGTTTCCTCTACAAACATAGTCTTGTATGCTGTAACTGTTACCTGTTTACTGCATCTGAATCACAAAGCAGGTTGCTTGACTTCTCCAACAATTTTCAGTTCAAATCCTGTGGCAGGCAAAAAAACCCCAACAGTTTATGTGCCAAACCAAGCATTTTTTTTTTTTAGTCTAATTGAAGTCCTAATGGTCCAAAGAACTATTAGTAGTCCAGTTACACTGACACTTCCACTTATAACTCAAATTATATACTGTTAAAATATACATATGCAAGCTTTCTAGTACCTTCCCCTTACTCAGGTGTTAAGCTACATTTCCATTGTCACTTTGGATGGCTTCCTCTAGGGGGAGATGAAAATATATCAGATGTGAGCATTCAAGTTCTTTTCCAGAAGTGTGTGATGTTGATGTCAATGTCAATGATCTTGTTCCTTGCCTTTCACTCCAGCTGGGGTCATCTTTCTGCACAGCTGAACGTTCTGCACCTTGCTCTTTTTTCATAGGATTGCTTGCATACAAATTGATAGTATATGGTGCCTTCTACATGTGTTGGGCACTTGATCTTCCTTCTCTTTGTTAACCCTAGAACTGGTTAGACCCAGCTCCCAGGAGTGCATTCACCATCACTTTTTCTTCTTCTTCTTCTTCTTCTTTTTTTTTTTTTTTTTTCTTTTCTCTCAGCTCTTCAGCCTCCTGTATCATCATGTGCCTGTACTTTAAGGCCACTACTGTAATCCTATGCCTATATTCCCCTATGCTGCATTTTATCTATGGTTGTAGATCACTTTAACTAGAGTAGCAGCATGTTATTGCTGTCTATTAGTTTCATGGTTTATATTTATATGTGTATATAAAAAACAACAGATAGTTCACTGTACCAGAAGTACAAAAACAATTGTGTCTGCTTTTCTGATGCTTGCTGCTGCAAGCAAAGCAAGCTAAGAAGAAAAGCCCATCTCTGCACAGCCAAGACCAGACAGAGTCTGAGAACACTCGAGGTCTGTGCTGCAGGTCAGTAGCCTGTGGCCTGTTCCAAGCAAAGGCAGCACTATATTTACTGGGCTATAGGGCTATACAACCAAGAAAAAGCCTGTGTTACCTGCAAGTTTATTCTCTGTGAACATAATTGTAAACTAAACCTTTCACTTTTCTCTCTCACCACAGTGAAATAAAACCTATAACTGCCTTTTTCACACTTATATGTTTGCAAACTTAACCTCATTGCTCTCACAGTTCCTTCTACCCAGATTTCTACCTAGATCTCCTACACTTGTGTCATCCATACTCGGACTGTGCTTATTTTCTTTATCTGTGAATGACTCCTAAAAGGTACCTAAAGGGTTCTGTGATATATCTGAATGCTTGAAAATGATGCTTGAACCCCCTTAATGGATAGTGAGGATGAAATATAAGCTTGTGTGTATTCCCCCTGAGTTTTTAGATTCTGAATTTCAGGCAGAGGGAATAGGGCTGTGTCTGGTGGAGATGCTGGGTACTGAGCACACCAAGAGAAAAATCTGAGCTCACAGAAATTTGCAATAAACATTCAAAGTAATGATGCTCACTCCTCCCGTGATTTTCAACACCCATTTTTTCCTCCTCTTATTTGATTGCTAATAAAATCATATATAAAATCACTTTGCTGATGAATCTCACTCAATTTTGGAATCTGTGGACGGTCTCTCTTATGTATTGTATGGCATTTCTCTACCAAAACACATACCTTGATTATTATGTACCTACAAAATACAATTAATCATTTCAGAAGCTTAAAAGAGTCTTAAATATCCCAGAAGGCCATTAAGTGGGCTTGTTCCTCAAGTCTTAAGAAATAAATGGAGCGCTCATTTGGTAGTGTTCTGAGCACAATTTAAATAACCACAGTATCCTGTTTTATGAACTGTGTACAATCTAAGACTTCTTTATATCAATTTTCATGTTTGGGAATGGTACTGTGAGTTTTTGTAATTTTGTTTTTTTAGTTGGTACTGAGAAGAAAACAAGAAAACTAAGGAGAATAAGGGTAAGAAAATAGTTCTTGTTATACCTCTGTTGTTTGGTTTTTCTTCTCTTCATATGTGACAGGCTTTCATGTATTTGTCCAAACTCTCAAGGATTTTTTATGGTAGATGTCATGGTTTTATGATTTTTGGTTATTGGCATTCCACATCATAACATCATGCAGTGTACTAGGAGTTAAAGAGCAAATGCTCTAGTTCCGGCTACTTGTCCAAAAGAGAAGAAGAACTACGTTCCCCAGAAGACTGTTCAAGTACTGTTATCATTCTTGCTCAGGGGAACAGATATAAGGCCTGTAGGTCACCTGACCTGGGTCCTCTTCCCTTTCTTCTTGTGTTGTCGGGCTCACTTTTGGATCGTCTCACTGCTGCTCTCGACTGCACGCAAGGCTTCAGTATTAGCGTAAATCCTTGGACAATCCTTCTCTCAATTATATTTGATTTTATTAACAATTATATTGAATTATATTGTATTATAGTGTGTTATCGTGCATTCCAATACTATATTTGGTAAATTAGTTTCTCCTCAGATCGTTGCCGCTGTTTTTTTTAATTATTCTTTTTGTGGGGGGTCCCCTTTTTCCCTTTTCCAGAGGCACGGATTTTACAAAAATCCCTCTGCCCCACTAGTCACGAAACCGGGCCGGACCAGCCCATAAACCGTCGACAGTAGATTAGTTTGGTTCAGAGATTCTGAAAATGTAAGGTTTGAGGGAATAATGAAAATGTTGATGTGAATAGGATATGGCACAAAAGTAGGCTGTTACTGCATTGCTCTGCCTGTATGCTGACAGTAATGCCATGTGATTGCAGTAATGGACTCAAATGAATAATAAGCCTTTTGGGGGGGGAAGAAGGTCAAACTGTCAGCGTATCCCTAAAATATTTGTCTGTCTGTCTTCCTGAGTTAGCGTAGCTCTTCCTTATGCTGTTTTTAAGCTCTTATTGTGCAAGTAAAGTTGTCACACCAGCTTTGCTTTGGCAAAGGTCAGTATGTGAAGTTTCCTGCTTGACTTCAGAATGTAATACTTGATGCTGTACTAAGGTTAAATTATCCATTTAAGCACTGTCTGAAATGAGTTGTCCTTTGTTCACTATGCTTTTATTTGAGTCATACTATATAATAAATAATGAATGCAAAAGAGAGGCTGCAGTTCAGTTACAAATTATTATTTGCAGAATTACTACTGACCTCTCATTAGCACTTACAAGTGTCAGACCAGCTCTTCAAGTACTAAGGAGATTACATAATGAAAATTCTTAATTTAAGATATATGAATGGCCAATAGACCAGTCACTACGTTGATTTCAGGCTTGGCTCAGACTGTGAAAAACCTTTATATAGCTAAGCAATGAGAAGGAGAAGCTAACTACTTCTGAGCAACTTTGAAGTCAGTATTTTTTGGATTTGTCTACTCTTTGAAAGAGAACTAAATGTATTAATAAATAGCTCATTCTTCTTCCAGTCTTCTTTCAAATCTTTCCTTTCTTTGAAGAAAAGGTAATTTGTTTTTTGTTTGTTTCAAAAGCAGGATTTTTTCATAGTAGTCCAGTATACATTTCCGCTATTCAATATTGCATTTTCGTTACTTATTGTAAAGCATACCATGATTCCATCTGCCTAGGCATACATAGCCTGCTCTACAGTTTAGTGGTTTTGACAGGAAAATTATATAGGTATATTTAAAGTACAAACACAGTAGACAAACATCATGTCTAAAATACTTTTTATTCATAAGCATGCACCACAATGTTACTAGATATCACCAAATCAGGGAATGTAAATATTGCTTTGAACTTGAGCAACTTATAGGTGTAAGTTAAAGTTGTGTTTGCTCTCCCTATTTTCACTTTGTCATTTGTTTTCTTGCCAAAAATCAACTAACCGGTAAGAGATAAATATGTACACATTGTTTAGGGATGACATATTTTCTCTTTCTGCTACAGTCATTCTTGGCATGCAATCACCTTCCTTCACACTTCCCTCCTCCTGGGAGAGCTAGAGGAATATGCTTGGTTTTGAAGTAGCAACTTAAAAATATCTCCAGGTGTAATCCAGGTCTTGTAAACAAAGGAACCAAGGATCTCCCGTGTGACACACATCAGAGATGTTCTGCCCTCCTGGTGTACTGCTGGAGCTCCAGCCTTCTAGCTACTGTTTTATGGTAACAGTGCTTCAGCATCTTAGCATTCTTATTGTGTATGGAAGAATCAATCTTCCTTACAAAATACCCAAGGGTGAGTGAGTGTGTTTACGTAGCAAATAGTGCTCTATATGCCAGATTATAGCCACAATTCCAGTGTTGAAAGATATTGTGTGATCTGTCTGTAGAGATTTACTGGGTTTACATATGACTGAAGAACTAATGGCACAGTTATGCTGTAGCTCTGTGCTTAGCTGTCAGCAGCTGGGAGCCTGCTTCAAAGAGATGAGCATAAGTAGCAAGTTGAAGAGTAACAACCCTTGGAATTTTTTTCTTATGGCAGAATATTGTACAAATAGAGTAATGTGAATTTAGAATAGTTAAGCAAATAATTATTTGCTTGTCTGCTTTTAATTCATTTAAATGGAATTAAGACAGGATGAAATATGCTTTGCACTTTGGATTTGCAGAATTTCTTGGTCCTGAGTTTTGTTTCAGTTTCATTCAGAAGCTCAGTATTGTTGTTTAGTCACTTTGGATGCATCGTCATAGGGTCAGAAAATTTTATTTTGCTTGATTGAACTTAAATTAAAAGAAAAAGAAAAAAAACACAGAAGAAAAAAAAAATTCCAATGCCTTATTGTCACTTCTCCTCTGACCTCCTGCTAAATGCAGCTCTGCTCCTGGAACCTTAAAATTAGATGAAACTGTGTTGCCGAGGGCCTGGAGCTGCATAGTTTTTCTACCTGAGTTTTCAAAATGAGTAACACTGAAATATTTTAGCATTTATTTAATGTTTTCACAAAACTTCTATGCTAACATGTCCGAAAGTTTCAAGTTCTCTTCTATAGCATGTGTTTGACTGAAAAAAATACTGTGGTCATTTCCCATACCATGTTTTTTCTTCTGATATTTTGGTACAAATTTTGTCAATCTTGAATTGCAAGTCTGTTGTAGGAAAATCACTGCATATTTGTCTACTAATGTTTCCTTTGTGAAGGGAAATGTACTGTTCAAAACAGCACCTGCTTTTCCTCTGAGGATATCTGGTTTTGTTGGTGACAGCATGTCAAAACTCAAGGTTTAGCTCTCTTGTGTATCTTTCATGTCTTAGTTTATCAATGTGGATCTTATTCAGACTTTTATCATTTATTTCACCTAGTAGTTATTTGGAGGGAGATAAATTGCTACATGTAGGTGAAACTTCTGTCTAGGGTGTGATGTTACTACCTAGAAGCATTTTATAATGTCTGAGTGAGCAGACTGTAAGACTAAATAGTGAAAGGAACACCCAAGCTTCTAATTTAAATTCTTCAGTATACTGCTGAGATGTCATATGAGACAGAATTCAGTCTCTGTGCTCAGAGCTCTCCTCAGTGCTCTAGCAGTTCTGGAATGAGTGGCACACGCTGCCTGGAGCACTGCTGGCAGGTGCAACTTCAGAACAAAAGCTAGCCATATTTTCAAGATATATCAGATAATTATAATAGCTCAATCTTAAACCTCATGAAGCATAGAGCTTTTAACAGGAACTTTACTTGTCAAGGCAGTCCTTTCCTAGCTTTCAGTTTGTTGGCTCTAATTGGAGGACTTCCATTAATGAACTGGTCTGTAATTCACAGATGGAATATTTGGCAGAATGCATCTTCTGCAATCACCAGACTTACAGTCTTGAGCAGTCATTACTGCTCTCTCACTTGTTCACAGATGTTTAGGTTAGGAGGTATTGCTAATAGCATTTTTTAGTCCATATAGCTCCATTGAAACAGACTGCATTAGCACTCACTTCAGTGAATACCTGTTCATATTGGCCAGACTGATCAGAAAACAGTTCTATTGTGTATTTTTGAGTTTGTGGAGAATTTTCTGGCTTTGATAAATTTTTAAGAAATGCTTTATGTGCTTGTGTTTACGTACATTATTCTTATAAAACAAGCATCCATAGTTCTCTAGGCAGTAAAATAGTATATTGTCATGTTTTACATCAGGTAAATACTTTTTTAAAAAAATATATAGTTTGAGAAAGGAAAACGTTTTCCCTGTGGAGGCATAGTAGATGGAGAACATAAAATGTGATTATATCTTGCATAGCAGTGTCCATGATTCTTTATTTCATTTCTTGTTTCTGCCATTGACTTAACTTTAACCTTCAATCTCAAGAATCAAGAGGGCATTGTTGTTTGTGCTTTGGTTTGTTGATTTGAAAACTGTTTAATAACTATCTTTTCTGTTCTGGTGTTTTAAAACTGAATTCATTTTTCTGAAGCCCATTGGAGTAAAGGATGATATATATGTGCATAGATATATTACACTATAGACTGCTTTTTAAATTTCTAACTTCTGTTGTCAGTCTGTGGCAGTTATTATATATTTGTATCACTGAGAGAAGGAGATTTACTGAAATGCAAAACCCGTGGGGTGCAAAAATGCTTAATGTCTACCTAGTAAGTGTAGAGTGCATCACTGATAAGGAACTTTGCAAAGTTATGCTGATACAGCGATGTGCTTGTGGAGCGACAAGCAAATTATTGATTGGAGCTAGAAAGTCATCTTCTTGTAGCTGTTGTTTGTCTTCTCTTTCTACTATGAGTCCCTAGGGACTCAGTGGGGAATTTGACCGTAGTCTGTAGCAAGAGTGGATTTATAGTCTTAAACTGTGGAGAAAATGGGGCTTATCTTTTGAGGCAGGGTTGTAAACAATTACAGAAAGTGAATTTGTTGGCTGGGTTTAGAGTGAGCCAACACAAGGACATACAACATGAGAGGAAATTATAGTTCCCTTCCCAAGAATCTCTTGGCATTAGTCATTAATTTTATTTATGAAATAAATGAACATATCATCATTCAAAGTCTAAAGGGCAACTCTATATACATAGCTGAAAGGGACTTGATCACTTCAGTTGTAATGTTAGTGGTGACATTTAGTATCTTGGCACCTTCCTACGGGAACCCTGGCTGAAACCTATGCTCAATTTTGTTTGTGTTATTTTGAGATATGATTGTACATTTCTCCAGTAAATACATCCCTGCATGTGCTTCAGCTACTGACATCTTCATAGCACAAGGCTTTTGAACTTAGAGAAAAAGTTGTTGCGTTTCATTTCTGATTTCCTGATAAACTACTGTGAAACCAAAGCAATGCTGCCAAAGTTTATTCAAACAGTGAAACCGCCTCCACCTTCTAAAATTATTCTGCTTAATCTTAGACAGGCATTACCTTTTGGGGGGAGGGAATTGTTTTTTTGGTTTTTGTTTTCAATATAGTGAATAAGATCAAAGTTACTATAGTTTGTATTCTGCATAAAGGCCTGAATCAAGTTTTCTGAGTGAAGCTTCATCTCCTGGGGTTTTGAATCCCCCCTTACAATTGCCATGTTTATCTGTTGTTTTTTGTTTGTTTGTTTGTTATGTAACTTGAAATGTTTAAATGTGTTATACATTACATATATTATTTCTACTGCTGAATTGACTACAGCATCAGTTCCGCAGCCATTACTCCTCTCCCTGTTACACCTTCCTGTATTTGTCCAGCTTCTGTATAAAGGGATTTTTAAATAATGTGAACAAATAGCTTTAACAGTAGCTACAGATACTTTTGATTTCTCAGTACCATGTAAACCTGCCAAGTGACAGCAGAATTCACCTTGATGAAAGGCCTTGATTTCTGGCTGCTAATGAAAGTATGTTTCAAAATCTGTTTCATGGAAGTTGTTTAACAACAAGCATTTACATTCCTTTTATTTTTCATCAAGAATCAATATGATTGTAAAGAAAGTAAGGTTTATTTTATAGTGATGAGTAGTCCCTGAAGTAATGGTGTGTCTTGAAAGTGTTTAATTAGGCAACAATAAAAGGTACGAAATGAGCAAGGCTGATTCTGTGGATAGCTGATGATCATACTGAGAAAAATCCAAGTAGAGAAGCCTGTTGCTTCTAATAGTTTAAGTACCTTGCACACCCACTGCATGCACTGAGTACAATAAAATGTTCTATCACACATTCTCTCCATCATACCCAATATATGATCCATACATCTGCCATAATAGCAGGGTAATTAATTCTGGCTTAAGTATTTAGATAGTTATTAAGTGCTGCAATTGCAGGCTTTCCAAATGGCAGTGCAGAGAAGCAGAAAGCTATTCTCTACACCTCCCTCCCCATCCCCCCCGGCCCCATATCTGAGTGTTCTGAAAAACTTCCATTCAGCTACATAAGGAAAAAAAAACCCTGCAGGAGTACATCTTAATGTAGTGTTAATAGTGTGAAGGAAGAACATAGTTCAGGAACACAAGAAGGTGCATTTGGAACAGGACAAATAATCCAAAAAACAAGTATGATGAATTCACTTTGTGCTGCAGTTCGTGCAGCACGTTTGTTTATATTGATCTGAACGGCATGGAAATTTTCTTTCATCTGTCATTTACATTCATTTTACCTCTTACAATTGCCTCTGCCAGCTTACATGCTTGTTTTCTGGTGAATATTAATAAGTTTTCCAGTACATCAAAAGAATTTATTTTGTGCAAAGGTAGAATATAATATACCTAAGGTGTAGGAGGGTTCTTAGCTCAATTTCACCTACTAAAAGTTATTAATGACTTCTGTGAAGTAAAGGAAAAATCAAAAGGATAATGCTAATTGCATGGTATGGATTTTCTTTCCATTGCTTACTCATTTAGTTGGTGACTTGCAGAACAGGATATTTACACAGTAGCTTTCTTCTCATTGCAATATGCCACCTGAATTGACCAAAAAAAAAAAAAAAAGACCATATGTCGAACATGACTAGTGCTATTTAAACATTTTGCCTGGAAAATATGTGAAATGCAACTTTGTTTTGTATAAAGCACAGATATACTGTATGTCAATGGAAATAGGAAATATCTTGAGTAGAATTAATATGACTTCTTTATTCAGGCAAATTCATGCATAGGGATAGCTTCAGGTTGAGCCAACAGGGCAATTACATGGGTATTCAGTAGTGTTACTGATACAGGAGTTTGTCTGCATGTGCATGGAGCATGTGTCTGAAAACTGCCTGTGCGCAGTGTTCACCTGTTGCCTACATCACTTTTATGTAAGCCCTGCTGATATTAATGCTAATACTTTCCCCCCCACAAGCCCTCTTTTCTTGCTGGTTTCTTTCAAAGGTGCTCTTTTGTTCTCAGCAATCTCACTTTCTTCCCCTAAGCAGTAAGAACATAGTGTAGGCCCAAAGCATTACATCTGTTTTTAAATGACTTTATGTTACAAGGAAGGACACCGTGCTTTTCTGGGTCACCTAGAGCAGGCATTCACCCTTCTTGATCATCTCCGTGCTGTGAGAGTTTTTAGAGTATTGTGAGTTTATTGGTTGTGTGTTCTGTGGGGCTTGTATGGGGAGTATTTTCACAGCACTGCAGAATCACAGACTGGTTAAGGTTGGAAGGAACCCCAGAACTTGCCATGATACTCCAAGTGTAGCAAGTTGACTAGAACATTTATTTACCACTGATTATTTACCTTTGATCTTACTAAGATTTACATGAAATTTGAATCATTTTGAAGTAAAGAGGGTAGAAGCATTAATCTTTTGTTGTGTCATGTGAGGAAATAGAAGTAGCCACTGCATGCACTCCAGGAGTTTCAGAAGTGGCATTCGTTGTTGTGCCCTTGTCCTTCTTTCCTGGACCCTTTTCCATTTCTCAGTTCTTTGCACATCGTTCCTCAGGATTGTGTGATTTATGATTATGCCAGTAATGTTATTTTTGTTATTATACAGTAAATGGTTGGAACTAGCGTGCTCTGAAGTAAAACAGTGGTGTGCTCAGCGCTGCTGCTCTGTGTTGGCAGCAGCCTGCAGGCCTGTGAGGAAGGCCTGGCCTCGGCCATGCACCACAGCTGCACAGTCCTTGTGTGTGTGTTGCTCTACTACTTCCCTTGGAGTGTTATGGTTTTTGCTTTACTTTATTTCTCTGGACTTCTTGAGTCACTTCTGTTTTCTTACACATTACTTTGCATGGCTTTAGTTCATGTTTTCTCACTCAGGCCAGTAACAATCTCTTCTAGAAAAGCAACACACAGCTCTGAGCATTACCAAACAAGGCATGTGGTGACAGACATCTGAACCTCACATAACCAGGCCCAGAGTTACAGCTGCTTTCCATAGCTACACTCTGGTTGTGTTGTAAGATGATGAGCCTCCTATCTGAAGGCAGGGCTGGTTCTGAGCAGGGGCAGCTGAATGCATAGCAGCTACAGGCACAAGTGGGTTGCATGCTTTTGGGCTGCAGGTGGCTGCTTTCATCTTGCTGAAGAAAGAAAAGGTTTTCCTTAGGCTTCAGCCAGAACCTTTCTCTTCCTCCTGCCCAGAACTGCATTATTTCTTTATGCAAACTAACTTACGCCACATTGTGTATTTTGCTGTGTGAAGAAAGATAAGTCATCTTAATAGTCAGAAAGAATGGCTGCAGTGAGTGTAAAAATGAACTAGGAAGATTTAAGAAACAGAGAAAGGCTAATGGCTGTATATTTTGTTTTACTGAAATCATGAAAGCGGTGAATGCTGCAAGACAGTGATTTATTCTGATTATCTGAAAGGACAATTGCAGAGACATAGCTCTTTAGGAGCGAAGAAAGGTATCAGTGATACAATACAGCACTTAAATTCATAACACTTTATTCATTTACAAATTCATATTTCAGACATCCATTTAAGAATGTTAGTAGAATGTAGCTCAATTCATTTTAGTAATTTTGAATATTTCATGTATTCTACTGTAAACAATTTAAAAATTTATTCATTTCCAACCTGATCATTTAGCCATAAAAATGGGAGATTTCTGGCTTTAATCAATTAAAATGTAATGCTTATTATTAAAACAACTTGAGATTAAAATGAATATTTTAGGCATTTGAAATAACAAGGTGTTCACTGTGGCATATATTCCATAGCATCTATCCTACTTACAATGACAGTACTGAAAGAAAACAAAGTCTACCAGTCAAAAATTCGTTTATGTCAGTGAATGGAATAACTTCTCATGTTAGGAGTAAAACTTTCATCTTTCAATTGCAATTGGATTTCAGGACGCACTTTGATCTTGAAAACCACTCTTGGATTATGCTTAGTGGTATCACTTCTTGATCCAGGACAGATTATCCTGAACCACTGGATTTTAATGAACATAATGCTGATAAAAGTTGCCATTCTTAAATGCCAGAGTACAAAACAATTGCAGCCTGCATTTTTTTTTTCATATTCTCCTGCTTCTTCATTAACCATTTCACCCAAATATGGACTAAATAGAACTGCCGTCAGAATGTACTTTAGGTTACCTCAGATGGCAAAAAAACTGTACATTTATAAGAACCAACAAACTGGGTGGTTAAAGGATATTTGCTGAAGGACACAATGATAAATTTTGCAAGGAAATATTGATACAAAGAGCAGAAGAAAGAATGATTTCACTTCTGTCTTAGGAAGTCTTGAGTTTTCTGAGAGCCTATTTGGCGTGAAAGGGTATCTTTCTGGCTATGTTTTTTCCTTCTCCTGGAAGAGCAAGTTGTGTTTGTTCTGACAACTACAAAAAATATACTAATTTTATCTTTCCACTTTAACTATTTTTCTTTCCCATTCTAGCTAATAAAATATGTGTTATGAAACATCATATACATACTGCTATAACAAATACTAATGTAACAAATATACTGAGATAACTTTCCAGTTGGTAAAGCACTCTGAAATGCTATGTGTTCTTGTACCATAGGAAGACTGTAGCAATGTTGATAGAAGTTGCCACCTTCAAAGCATCACTTCTCGAGAAGCAATCTAGCC
Organism: Gallus gallus; assembly: GCF_016699485.2. Taxonomy (NCBI): domain Eukaryota; kingdom Metazoa; phylum Chordata; class Aves; order Galliformes; family Phasianidae; genus Gallus; species Gallus gallus. Next base: position 6,659,066 of record NC_052535.1, on the reverse strand, counting down.
CAGAAGCCCAAGGCACTTCTTTTCTTCTCCATTTAGAAAAGGCCCATTGCTTTCTTGATAACTTCTGTGTTGAGGCTTGTTAGAGAGATGTGTCAGAAAGCCTGCTATTTTACAGTCAGGGTGCAGCAAGGGCTGGCTGCTTCTGGGGACCGGGAGTGACAGGAGTCCCCGTGGCTTTCGAAGGCTACTGTGAAAGATGTCAAAATTGTTGGAAACATAGTTTAAAAACCTGTGGAATAAAGAATATTTGTCTGTTTTCTAGAACAAATTGAGGATGTCTTTCTTTCTTTCTCCTTATTCTAGATGTGTCTCAACCTCTTTAGGTTCCAAAACTTATATTGCCACTTGCTCTCTGTTAATGTACTACTGCTTTTTTTTTTTTCCTTTTTCTTTCTTTTCTTTTTCTTCTTTCTTCCTTTCTCTTTTATTTCTTTTATTAAAAAAAAAAAACAAAAACAAAAACTGTAACAGAACAAATTCATCTTCTACCACCACGTATATGAATATTGTGCATCAGATCTGTATCACATATAAACTACTTGGTAATATTCTCATCCAGCAATACTGCAGGCAAAAATTCTGCAGAACCTCGATTTATTTTGTAGAATGAAGTACAGCTGAACTGATCCACAACTACTTGTGGTATTTAATGACACTGCTTCAGCATGCCTTAGCTTGTATGTTTATCTGTTTTTCTCCTGACTTCAGTACACTTTCAACTCAAAGAAGCAAAATTAGATATAAATCCCTTTTTCTGAGAAATACTATTAAAAATAGCTCCATTTGTTGGTTAGAAATGATGAATGCACATTTTCAAGCTTCTTCAAGTGAATGTTTATGATGGCCTGTGAAGTTCTATGCATGTGTATTGCTATAGCAAGTTTTGATCTCTAAATGAAAAACTGAATAGAAGAAAACCACGCATGAAAATTGAATCAAGTTCTTGAGATTTCTTCTAGGTCTCTAAAGCTCTAATAACCCATTCTGCTTGAACTTAGTGGCTTAGCCTTGACTGGCACAAGGCAAAAGTAGGCACAGTAAGTAATTCATTTGAACAACATTTATTATTCCATAAATCTATACCTACAGATGAAATACATTTATCTGAAGCACAACTGAAATTAACAGAATGAAAACAGAGCTATAGTGCTATGTACATTTATGAAAGTATATATTCTGCTCTATTTCAGTAAAAACACAAAGAAAATGGGAGGTAAGCAATACTATTTCTTTTAAAATAAATATTCGCGATTGTAGTTAACGTCTGATCAGTATTTATGAGAGATCTGTGCTGTTGGGTCAGCAGTCAGAAGTGATGTGAAATGTTACAAAAATATTTCTACATTATCTGTTATGTTATGTTATTGTAGCTAATATGGCTTTTCCTATCAGAAATAAATAATATGAGATAACAATATCAGAGATGATAACCTGGAAAGTGAAGAACATACTAAAAAAAAATCAGAATTTAGACTTCCCCAATTCTCAGCCTTAGCAACAGCACTGCTTTAGTGCCACTTTTGTGTGTAATTTTTATTTAATCACATGTCAAACTGAAGACTTACATGTATTATACTTTAAAAAGCATGCTTTCAGCTTTCATTTTGACATCTAGTTAGCATACAATAACTGCCTTTCAAAAGCAAAATGAAATGTTTGACAAGCTTTAAATGTTATTTTCAGTTTTATTTGTTCTTTCAGTTCTTTGTTGTTATGTTGACAAGCAAAAAAAAAAAGTCAATTTAATTGTTAAATGTTACTGTAAAATGTTGTATTAGGCACAAGGAGGATTAGATTCTGAAAATAAATACTCATTGAGGTTCTCAGTCAAAGTTTGTGAAGTTCCAGGTTTGTAACATTTTCTTCATCAATTATTAGTTTTAATGAGTGTTGAATGGCCTCTGCTGCAAGTGGACGGTGAGAGCATTGGTGTAACTCTGTCAAAGCATATGAAACAAAATCTAGCAGTTATGGAACAAAATGCAGTAGTGCATAAAGATTTGAGCTGAAAGTTACCTTTTGATTAGTAATTTTATTTAAGAAACTTAAGAAGTTGTTGTCATAACTGAAGGCAGTTGTTAGGTTATTTGAAGTTTTCCATTTTCTACTTTCCTAGCATTTAAAAGATGTAATAGAGAAAATGAATACTGATAGCAAAAAATAGAATTTATTATTAATAAAATATTCTGTGTGCTTCTATATTCATTGGCTGCATATGAGTGGGGAAAAATGTTGAAATAGTACTTTTATTTTCATGCTACCTTAGAACATTTCCTAAATAAATTCCATTTTAAATTAGAATTATCTAAATAATATAATTGATTCAACATAAACTAAACAGTAATTTTTTTCTTTATGATCTCCTTTTAAAAGGATATTAATTTGCTTCAATGAATGAAGATAATAAGGTTAATAGTTTAATGTTCTTCAGTTGATATCTGCTGCTTTTTCTATTACCTTTTTTCAGTTTTTGATTATAAATTGGCTAACCCCTGGTGTATAATTCCAGAAATCATCCCTTCAGAGTATCCAAAGCTATTTACTCATCTTTTATTCTTCCCTCTGCCACAGCCTAATTATTGTAGTGAAAGATTGAACACATAATAGTTTGGGGCTTTGATCAGTCTTCATATAAATTTCAATAATGAGAGTAAAAGGGTTGAGGTTTTCTGAGATAATTTGATCCCTCCAGACACAGACTCCTTTTACAAAATGCATTTCATTTTGGGATGCCATATGAGACTTCTGACAGAACTTGTGAATGGGTTCATAACGTCTCTGGAACCAAAATTTTCTTTTCAGAACAATAAAAATAATTTAATACTGTTTAATGTACCAGAGAAATTATATAATTCTGGATACTTTTTCCTATTTTTTATTTTTTTTACCTCTTTTTAACTAGTTGGTCTGACTGTATTACAAGTTCCTCAGCATTTTTAAAACACAGTAAGAATACGTAAAGGTTTTGCTTCCATTTGTCCCTTTTTGGAGAAAATATAGTAACTGTCATTCAAATAAATAAAATGAACCATAATCCTCGTTATTCTATTGCTATCGGTGTTAACTCCCTTTGGAAATAAATAGAAAAGCAGCTGGAGGCTGAGGATGTTTTATAATCTTATCAATTGAAATTTTAATGCCTCAAGGAGGAAATTTCCAAAATAAATGTGACAGAAGATAAGTCCCAGCTTTTGGCAAAGTTTTATTAGAATGACTTGTTCCAGATCATTGTCTGGTGTCTGCATGAATTAAGAGAATGGCAGCACTTCTAAGTAGAGAAACAAATGTTCTTTTCGTCTTGATAAATTGTTTCGGAAGTGCTCTGCTCTGTCTTGGTGTTGTCAGGTGAGACATAGGCAGGGACATTGTCAAATCATAAGTGATGAGCTCTTAGCTGATTCTGGTTTATTTTAAATTATTTGCTTTTCATCTTTCTTACAATTAACATCCCAATTTATACAACTAAATCTTTGCAGTTCTGTAGTTTTTGTGGTAATTTGAGAGACACTTGGATTTCTCATAGATATTGTAACAGCTGACTCATTTAAGACGAAAGCAACTGTATGATCAATTCCCACATGCAGTAGCTTACGTGTATGTGAAGGCAGCTGCAGTTTTGTATGCAGGGGGTAAGTCTTGATCACTGCAGAGATATTTTTCCTGGATCGACTCCACAAAACTTTAGTTTTTTAGTAGACAGAGGTTGCTGGCGTGAATAGGGCTCTGAGAGGCAGTTGCCAGTTAAGAAGTAGAATAGTATCCTATTTTTTTCTTATAAGTTTTGTAAGTAATAAACTTTCATAAGTTATATAATAACTAGTTATTTCCAAAGAGTTAAATAATATTATTCTGATGACACCAATTTATTTTGAGTGGGTTCTAAGACTTCTCCTACAGTCCCAGGAGTGATCTTCCCACCCCTTTCCATCCTGTGTGATGAGAAATAGTTCTCTGCTCAAGTTTCCAGATTCTTGGCTTGATCTGTTCCAGTTTCCCTCAGCTGCCAAATAAGGGAAAATCTAACACTAGAAGTTGGGTAAATGTACAGAGCTGCTTAAGAAAGCAGGACTGGAACATACAGTATACTTGATTGACAAAGAAATCACCTGGAAAAACAGAATGCTGGAAAGAATGAATGCAAAGTGCTGATTTACACTGCATTAATCGGTGGTACACACCAGAAAGGAGACAGCTGGCAGAAGTCCATTTGAGATGGAGCTGGACCCTAACCCTAGCCCTCACGCTAACTTGGGATAGAGTTATTAGTTGGCAAGGAAATGTACTGTAAAAAAAGACAAAGAGGCAGTGGAACCTGCAGAAGAGTGAAATAATCCTTCATCTCTTCTTTGTGCTTTGAAGACATCCACTGAATCTCTGTAACAAGTTTTAAGCAGTACGTAAGGAATCATGTGTGAGCATGTGTGCAAGGGAGAGCAGTAAGAAGTATCAGAAAACCCAAGACAGATTGAAATAATAAGATCTATTTATTCTGAAATAGACTAAAGTGCCAAATACCAGAAAGATGAGTGGGGATAAGCAGAGCATGATGAATGAGACGGAAGCAGTGATTTATTTTGTAACAAGAAAGAGTCAGATTTGACATTAGAAGAAAACCTATCCATTAGTAATGGTGAAGCACTAGAACAGGTTTTCTGGGAAAGCAGTGAATTTCTTACTGGTAACTTCTAAGCACAGTTTTGACTCACCTCTGTCAGGAATTACATAAGTGAAGTTGATCTTGGCTGTAGTGCGCTGTGCAGCAGCTGTCTTTGGGCATACGTAGTAATGTCACAGTGGAAGACATTTTGAAAAAAAAAAGAGGAACTTCACTTTGTAGCAAAAATTTCATATACTTCATTGTATTCAACACTGTGACCTATAAGTGACCAAATACCTCAGGGTAGTGTATACTTTTTTCTTTTCTTCATCATTGCATGAAAAATACTATCTTCAGCAATTCTGGAATTGGACAGTTTTGCATTGCCATTTAGATGAAATTTTGATTATTTGCCTTTGAAATGAAGTTTTTATTATCAAGTTAAGAGCATTTCAGATTGTTGTTTGCTTATTTTTGTAGTTTTCTTTTTTAATGTTAGTGTTGCAAGTTTTGAAGACACTGCTAGCAGATCTGCTTATTTTTTGCTTCTACATTTTCTTTCAATACTGTGATAAATTTACATTTCAGTAAGAATGAAAATGTTGTCCTGTGCCTGATGCATTAAGTCTTTTATTCGCCTGGCCCTTCCTTCAAACTATTAGCCATGTTCCTTCCTCTGTTTCCCAGCTTCCAGTCTTTTACTGTTGAGACACAGATCTGTGGTATAATGGAAATCAAAGGGGTTGTAATGAAATGTCTGAAGCACGGTAGTGGAATCTGCTTTCAATTCATTAGTTTAATGGATGTGCAAAATCTATTAAAATTGTTTTCAATACATAAGGCATGTTAGTTTGTTCTTTCTCTGACTTGGAAGAATACAACAACATTAGAAGTGTGTCACATTTCTTTAGGCCCCAAAGTGTGAAGCAGCTTTTAATGGGAAAGAAAATGTTTTCTGAAAACTAGAAAACTGAACAGTGAAATAAATTGAGCCTCAAAAACTGATTGAAATCTCCAAGTCAATATACAAAAGGCATCCAAAGACTTGTGAAGTCTGACAGAATCTCTTTAGTTTGTGGTGTCTTTCATTTTGCACCAGGGCTTACTTTTCTAAAAAGTAGAAAAAAAGCAGTGCTGTCAGGTAAAGCGGGTTTGAAAGCAGGCTGCCTGTTCACGAAAGCCTGAAATTGTGCAGAACTGTAGATAATGCGTCTTCAGCAGATAACTGAAATAATACATTTCCTAAATTGGCTGCATTAAGCAATTACTGATACTGTAGTGGAAACCATATAATTTTCTTCCTTCCTTGTAGCCTCAGCGCCGTGTCACGTTTCACCTACCAGATGGGTCCCAGGAAAGCTGCAGTGACAGTGGACTTGGAGACCACGAGCCCAGCAGTGGTGCCAGCACATCGCACCCACTGCCCCTCGGCTTCCCGCAGGAGGAGTACTACGAGCAAGCGTCGCCCAACAGCCGGACAGAAGGAGATGGAAACTCAGACCCCGAGTCCAGTAAGTGACAAACTCTAGTCATGTTGGTCATTAAATGACTTGAATAGCAGAAGAGGGCTTCCTTTTAGGGCAGCAATCGAAACTGAATGTTGATTTGAACATAGCCAGAAAGGCTTGTATTTCTAACAATGAAGGGTAAGTTTGCCCACTTAGAAAGAAATGGTTTTGAGCTGTAAAGAGTTTATAGATTGCCCTGGTATTTTTGTAAATCTGAGGTGCTGTACACATAGGCATTTTCTGA